>NC_084750.1:18274186-18501686 GCF_033978785.1 Entelurus aequoreus | reverse complement strand
CAAAATTGAATAAGTATTTAAATCAATGTGTGTGGCACTGGGAGCAGGTGGGTAAAGTGTCTTGCCCAAGGACACAACGCCAGTGACTGGGATGGCGGAAGCGGGGATCGAACCTGGAACCCTCAAGTTGCTGGCACGGCCGCTCTACCAACCGAACCATATTAAAAGGTGGTTTTAAGTCACAATAACTGCTGATTGGTGGCGACTAGAGATGTCTGATAATATCGGACTGCCGATATTATCGGCCGATAAATGCTTTAAAATGTAATATCGGAAATTACCGGTATCGGTTTCAAAATTATCGGTATCGGTTTAGAAAAGTAAAATGTATGACTTTTTAAAACGCCGCTGTGTACACGGACATAGGGAGAAGTACAGAGCGCCAATAAACCGTAAATCTGTCACATAATCACATAATATCTACGGCTTTTCACACACACAAGTGAATGCAAAGCATACTTGGTCAACAGCCATACAGGTCACACTGAGGGTAGTGTATAAACAACTTTAACACTGTTACAAATATGTGCCACACTGTGAACCCACACCAAACAAGAATGACAAACACATCTAGGGAGAACATCCACACCGTAATACAACAGAACAAATACCCAGAACCCCTTGCAGCACTAACTCTTTTGTGACGCTACAATATACACCATCCGCTACACCCTACCCCCCCCCACCTTAACCCCGCCCACCTCAACCTCCTCATGCTCTCCCTGAGAGAGCATGAGGAGGTTGAGGTGGGCGGGGTTGGGGAGGGCGGGGAGTGTATATTGTAGCGTCCCGGAAGAGTTAGTGCTGCAAGGGGTTCTGGGTATTTGTTCTGTTGTGTTTATGTTGTGTTACGGTGCGGATGTTCTCCCGAAATGTGTTTGTCATTCTTGTTTGTGTGTGGGTTCACAGTGTGGCGCATATTTGTGACAGTGTTAAAGTTGTTTAACACTGATCCCAGTCTGTGGAACGCTCTCCCTGACCACCTGAGTGCACCACAGACTGTGGATGCTTTTAAAAAAGGCTTAAAAACCCTTCTTTTTTTAAAAAAAAGCCTTTTTTTTAATATATATGCATACTAGTCCTAGCTATTTGGCTGTCCCAAATTCCAAGCTGCTGTTTTGAGGCATGTTAAAAAAAATATGCACTTTGTGACTTCAATAATAAATATGGCAGTGCCATGTTGGCATTTTTTTTCCATAATTTGAGTTGATTTATTTTGTAAAACCTTGTTACATTGTTTAATGCATCCAGCGGGGCATCACAACAAAATTAGGCATAATAATGTGTTCATTCCACAACTGTATATATCGGTATCGGTAATTAAGAGTTGGACAATATCGGAATATCCGATATCGGCAAAAAAGCCATTATCGGACATCTCTAGTGGCGACCCAAGACTTTTGCCCAGCCCTACTTCCTGTCCCTCTCCCCACAGGGATGTGCATCCACGCCCTCGCCCTCCAAGTCACATGACAAGGTACAGGACACGCACAAACACACACGGCGTCCCCTCCGTGGGTAATCCAGCACTAATCCCCACCCCCCCCCGCCCAATCAGACGGAGCGAGGGATGACAAGATGAGCGAGCTCGGAGATTTCGGCCCCGGTGCGTTTTTTTTTTTTTACCCGCGGGCTCAGACTTCAAATCCTCCTTTTAACAAAGCCAAGGCCTCGGAAGCCCAAGCGCTGACTATTCCGGGTGCTGTCGCAGCCCGGCCCGCCTGCCCTGGCGCCCTGAGGGACCTCGCATGACTCATACCACCACCAGCGACGAGTGACAGGCGGGTGGAGAGAAAGACTCCCTTTTTTCTTGGCCTTTAAAAGGCTTTGACAAGGACACTTGTGTGTGTGCACACCCAGCTGCTCGTTAGACTCCACAGCCCCAAAACCTTGTCAGAACCTGGGCCGTGGTCATACGTGACATCCCTCGTTCTCCAGTGAAATCAGAGCGTGACGCACATAGCGTGCTCCGGTGATATTTCCCCGTGACTTCCTTAATTATGAAGATTGGCTTTAGGAGCAGGATGTGGAACATTTAGTGAAAGAACCAGCGTCCTCCGCAGTAGACGTTTCGCATAACGGGGCTATTTTTTAGTCCGAAATGTGTATTACTGAAAAAACAAACAAACAAAAAAACATTAAAAGGACTAGGGTTGTACGGTATACCGGTGCTAGTATAGTATCGCGGTACTAATGAATCAAAAATGGTACTATACTGTTCGAAAAGTACCAGTTTGCCTTATTTATTTTTTATAGAGATGTCCGATAATATCGGTCTGCCGATATTATCGGCCGATAAATGCGTTAAAATGTAATATCGGAAATTATCGGTATCGTTTTTTTATTATCAGTATCGGTTTTTTTGTGTGTTTTTTTTTTGTTTTTTTTTATTAAATCCACATAAAAAACACAAGATACACTTACAATTAGTGCACCAACCCAAAAAACCTCCCTCCCCCATTTACACTCATTCACACAAAAGGGTTGTTTCTTTCTGTTATTAATATTCTGGTTCCTACATTATATATCAATATATATCAATACAGTCTGCAAGGGATACAGTCCGTAAGCACACATGATTGTGTCTAATAGTACTAACCTTTAACAGTTAATTTTACAAATTTTCATTAATTACTAGTTTCTATGTAACTGTTTTTATATTGTTGTACTTTCTTTTTTATTCAAGAAAATGTTTTTAATTTATTTATCTTATTTTACTAATTTTTTTAAAAAGTACCTTATCTTCACCATACCTGGTTGTCCAAATTAGGCATAATAATGTGTTAATTCCACGACTGCATATATCGGTTGATATCGGTATCGGTTGATATCGGTATCGGTAATTAAAGAGTTGGACAATATCGGAATATCGGATATCGGCAAAAAGCCATTATCGGACATCCCTAATTGTGTCTATTTTGAGGGGAATATTATTCATCATTTTTTTAGGTCCAGGACTACTGTACTTTCTGGTCTATAAGGCGCACTTAATCAATCAATCAATCAATCAATGTTTATTTATATAGCCCTAAATCACAAGTGTCTCAAAGGGCTGCACAAGCCACAACGACATCCTCGGTTCAGATCCCACATAAGGGCAAGGAAAAACTCAACCCAGTGGGATGTCAATGAGAATGACAATGAGAAACCTTGGAGAGGACCGCAGATGTGGGTGACCCCCCGCCTACATCTAGGGGAGACTGGATGCAATGGGCGTCGAGTGGGTCTCGCATAATATTGTGAAAGTCCAGTCCATACTGGATCTAACATAATCCTAAAATCCTTTCATTTTCTCAAAAATCGACAGTGCACCTTATAACCCGGTGCGCCTAATGTACGGCATAAATCTGGTTGTGCTTACCGACCTCGAAGCAATTTTATTTGGCACATGGTGTAATGATAAGTGTGACCAGTAGATGGCAGTCACACATAAGAGACACATGTAGACTGCAATATGGATAGCTCAGTGGTTAGCACTACTCACTCTCAGTAATAGGACCAGGGTTCGAATCCCTGACGGGTCAATGGGGACCTCACCGCTATTACAGGTTACTTAGAGAACCCTATGAATCAGCGCAATCCTATCTGAAAAAGACCTAGAATCAGTCGGGAACTTACAAAGCTGAGGCTGAAAGAGTCAGCGTTTTGTTCCGGCTCTATACCAGTCTACTGAGACAGGGGTCCTCGATTAGGTTTGTGTAAGGGCCGGGATCTTCTTGCAACCAGACCTAGAGTACCGTATTTTTCGGACAATAAGGCGCACTTAAAATCCTTTCATTATGTCAAAAATCGCCTAATGTACGGAATAATTCTGGTTGTGCTTACCGACCTCGAAGCAATTTTATTTGGTACATGGTGTAATGATAAGTGTGACCAGCAGATGGCAGCCACACATAAGAGACACGTGTAGACTGCAATATGACGGCAGTAAACAACACCAAAAACTTTAAATGTTCCATTGAGAATATAGAACATTACACACGGCGCTCAAAAATCGGTCCAAATGTTTTTAGTACGACTTTGGTAAGCTATGAAGCCACACCACTTGATGGATTGTCGGCGCATTAAACATACGAGTATTATTATAGTACGTGTATAAGGACCGCAAAATGGCACCTATTAGCAGACATTATCTGGCTTTTTTTTTTTTCGCGAAACCAACTTTTTTTTACCTTCTGGTACCTGCTGACGTGTATTTGGGATCTGCATAAGTCCTGAAAATGTGCGCACGTCCGCCATTGTAGTCCGTGCTGACTCCGTAGTCATTAGCTTCTTCTTTTTCTCTATTTTCTTGTTATGGGACGTTCATCCTCCACTGTTGCCATTTCTAATATAAAGTAGTGTAAAGTTCTTACTTATATCTGTCACTAGACTAGCTATGGAATAGCAAAAAAACTACCGGTGTAGTGAGTTTACATTAATCACCCAACAAACTTTAGTTAGAGAGTTCCAGTTGGACGGTTTTGGACCTTTTTGTTGTTTACGGATGAGGAGATGCTGCTCCGTTATTGATTGAAGTAAAGTGTGAATGTCATTAAAACAGTTAGCTCCACCTTTTGACACTTCTTCCACTCCCGTCCTTGCACGCTACACCGCTACAACAAAGATGACGGGGAAAAGACGCTGTCGGAGGTGAGCCACGTAAATAAGACCGCCCACAAAAACGGCGCATCCTGAAGAGACTGTCAGAAAGCGGCTTGAAGGTGATCCGTAAAACATCATCCATGCAACATTTGGACCAAAGAACCACCATTACATGTTATGTAGACCAGTGGTCCCCAACCTTTTTGTAGCTGCGGACTGGTCAACGCTTGAAAATTTGTCCCACGGACCGGTGGGGGTAGGGGGTGTATTTAAAAAAAAAAAATTTTAATTTTTTTTTTTTATTTTATTTTTTTTTAACATAAATAAATACAACCATGTGTGCTTACGGACTGTATCTCTGCAGACTGTATTGATCTATATTGATATATAATGTATATATTGTGTTTTTTATGTTGATTTCATTAAAAAAAAAAAAAAAAAATTTTTTTTTTTTTTTTTTTAATTTCTTGTGCGGCCCGGTGGTTGGGGACCACTGATGTAGACCACAAGCAAGTCTATATATGACCCCTTTAATTCATATGAAAATAGACCTGACTAGACCCGCTCATCAGCAGTGCATCTTTTAATCCGGTGCGCCCTATGGTCCGGAAAATACGGTATTTTGAGGGGAATATTATTCATCGCATTTTTTTAGGTCCAGGACTAATTTTGGCAGCATTCCACTAAAAAGCAGCGTCCTCTACAGTGGACATTTGTGTGTATTGTTCCCATATAAGGCAAGTGTCCCCTCTTTAGGTGGCCTCTCTGTCCAATCAGCACCTACGGCGCACCCCGTACCCTCCAATAGTCCTGCGCAGCTTCCAAGCCAATTAGGAGCGCTAATTCACTTTCATCCAATCAAAGCCCACCGAGGTCGGCCCGAGGGACGGGAAAACACACGTCAAGACCTGTCAATCATTCGTGTGACTTGGCAAATGGAGCTTGCGTGGAGTCTGGACTAAGTTGAAACTACACTATATTGACAAAAGTATTTGGCCACCTGCCTTGACTCACCTATGAACTTGAAGTGCCATACCATTCCTAACCCATAGGGTTCAATATGATGTGGGTCCACCTATTGCATCGATTACATCTTCAACTCTTCTGGGAAGGCTGTCCACAAGGTTGCGGAGTGTGTGTTTATAGGAATTTTCCACCATTCTTCAAAAAAGGTCAGGACTCTGTGCAGGCCAGTCAAGTTCATCCACACCAGACTCTGTCATCCATGTCTTTATGGACCTTGCTTTGTAAACGGTAATGGGTTATACTTGTATAAGTGAAGTGAATTGTATTTATATAGCGCTTTTCTCTAGTGACTCAAAGCGCTTTACATAGTGAAACCCAATATCTAGGTTACATTTAAACCAGTGTGGGTGGCACTGGGAGAAGGTGGGTAAAGTGTCTTGCCCAAGGACACAACGGCAGTGACTAGGATGGCGTAAGCGGGGATCGAACCTGGAACCCTCAAGTTGCTGGCACGGCCGCTCTACCAACCGAGCTATACATAAACAAGTTGAAAAACTTATTCGGGTGTTACCATTTAGTGGTCAATTGTACGGAATATGTACTGTACTGTGTAATCTACTAATAAAAGTTCCAATCAATCAATCAATCAAAACCCATTCACACACTGATGGCGGGAGCTGCCATGCAAGGCCCTAACCACGACCCATCAGGAGCAAGGGTGAAGCGTCTCGCTCTAGGACACAACGGACGTGACGAGGTTGGTAGAAGCTGGGGATCGAACCAGGAACCCTCAGGTTGCTGGCACGGCCATGTTGGGACAATTCCATTCTCCCAACCTTGTGCGAACAGTTTGGAGCGGGCCCCTTCCTCTTCCAACATGACTGTGCACCAGCGCACAAAGCAAGGTCCATAAAGACATGGATGACTGAGTCTGGTGTGGATGAACTTGACTGGCCTGCACAGAGTCCTGACCTGAACACAATAGAACACCTTTGGGATGAATTAGAAATGGAGACTGAGAGTGTGTGACTTAACCAATGCGCTTTTGGAAGAATGGTGGAAAATTCCTATAAACACACACTCCGCAACCTTGTGGACAGCCTTCCCAGGAGAGTTGAAGATGTAATAGCTGCAAAAGGTGGACCACATCATATTGAACCCTATGGGTTAGGAATGGGATGGCACTTCAAGTTCATAGGCAGGTGGCCAAACACTTTTAACAATATAATGTATTTGTCATTGATGACAAGTATTCCTCCAACGCCTTACTCATGTAAATATTCTGGGATGTCATAAAAGGTATGGAGAGGACAAAAAGAAGAAATAGTGTTGTTGTGTAGAATGCATGTTGGCTAGTTGCAAAATGCAGTTTTTTTTGTTTTTTTTACTTGTTCTGCTTTTTCCAGGCGATAAAATGTGATTAGGTTGTTTAAAAGTGACACCCGTCATTGCGTTTGAATTCTCAGAAACGTTTGTTTGCGAGTTCAAATGAAGCATTTTATCAAATTGATCAAGTTAAAAGGCTATCAATAGCGTTTCTCCATTCACGCCCCAGATGGCGACACAAAGGCGGCCGTTGTGCCCGCGGTGTTTGTCGCAGGCGGCTCCGGTCAGCCTGCGACAAACACGGATTGTGGGTTCTTTTTAAAAAAAAAATGTCATATTCAAACCGAGTCAAATGTATGAAAGGAAAAAAAATAATTCCCGGAGGGTCTCTCTTAATAGCACCGCATTAACTTGAATGTTTGTTTGTTTTTAAAAGGCTGGAAGACAAACATGCAGTCAGAGTCATTTGTTGTTGTTGTTCTTTTTCATGATGCTTATTTAATAAAGTGTTGAAATGAAACGCTCCACAGTGGACATGTCTGCCAATTTGTTTGCATCTTTAGTAAATACACTTGAAAAGATTCATTTAAACTGCCTTTAACACTGCAACAAAAATAGCATGTTTTGCCTGTTCCTGCATCTTAAATCCACCATGAACTACAGTATAACCATTTAAAGCTTTCAGAAATGTGTTTTTTTTGTTTGTTTTTTAACATACCTTGTTTATTTTTCTAAAAATATTTTTTACATAATTCACAATTTAGTCTTGTCACTGGGTTTTTACTCAGTCCTCAGTGCAGACAGGGATGTGTACCTTTCATGTGGCACTTTGGTGTGTGTTATTTTGTTGTCTGAGGTCATACATCAGTTTATTTTGTTGTCCGAGGTCACACATCAGTTTATTTTGTTGTTGTTGTGTGAGGTCACACATCAATTTATTTTGTTGTTGTTGTTGTTTCGGTCACACATCGGTTTATTTTGTTGTCCGAGGACATACGTCAATTTATTTTGTTGACTGAGGTCATACATCGGTTTATTTTGTTGTCCGAGGTCACACATCAATTTACTTTGTTGTTGTTGTTTCGATCACACATCAGTTTATTTTGTTGTCCGAGGTCATACGTCAATTTATTTTGTTGTCTGAGGTCATACATCAGTTTATTTTGTTGTCCAAGGTCACACATTAATTTATTTTGTTGTTTCTGTCACACATCAGTTTATTTTGTTGTCCGAGGTCATACGTGAATTTATTTTGTTGTCTGAGGTCATACATCAGTTTATTTTGTTGTCCGAGGTCACACATCAGTTTATTTTGTTGTTGCTGTGTGAGGTCACACATCAATTTACGTTGTTGTTTCGGTCACACATCGGTTTATTTTGTTGTCCGAGGTCATACGTCAATTTATTTTGTTGACTGAGGTCATACATCGGTTTATTTTGTTGTCCGAGGTCACACATCAATTTACTTTGTTGTTGTTGTTTCGATCACACATCGGTTTATTTTGTTGTCCGAGGTCATACGTCAATTTATTTTGTTGTCTGAGGTCATACATCAGTTTATTTTGTTGTCCGAGGTCACACATCAGTTTATGTTGTTGTTGTTGTTGTGTGAGGTCACACATCAATTTATTTTGTTGTCCGAGGTCATACGTCAATTTATTTTGTTGTCTGAGGTCATACATCAGTTTATTTTGTTGTCAAAGGTCACACATCAATTTACTTTGTTGTTGTTGTTTCGGTCACACATCAGTTTATTTTGTTGTCCGAGGTCATACGTCAATTTATTTTGTTGACTGAGGTCATACATCAGTTTATTTTGTTGTCCAAGGTCACACATTAATTTATTTTGTTGTTTCGGTCACACATCAGTTTATTTTGTTGTCCGAGGTCATACGTGAATTTATTTTGTTGTCTGAGGTCATACATCAGTTTATTTTGTTGTCCGAGGTCACACACCAGTTTATTTTGTTGTTGTTGTGTGAGGTCACACATCAATTTACTTTGTTGTTGTTGTTTCGGTCACACATCAGTTTATTTTGTTGTCCGAGGTCATACGTCATTTTATTTTGTTGTCTGAGGTCATACATCAGTTTATTTTGTTGTCCGAGGTCACACATCAGTTTATTTTGTTGTTGTTGTGTGAGGTCACACATCAATTTACTTTGTTGTTGTTGTTTCGGTCACACATCAGTTTATTTTGTTGTCCGAGGTCATACGTCATTTTATTTTGTTGTCTGAGGTCCCACATCAGTTTATTTTGTTGTTGTGTGAGGTCACACATCAGTTTATTTTGCTGTCCGAGGTCACACATCAGTTTATTTTGTTGTTGTTGTGTGAGGTCACACATCAATTTACTTTGTTGTTGTTGTTTCGGTCACACATCAGTTTATTTTGTTGTCCGAGGACATACGTCAATTTACTTTGTTGTTGTTTCGGTCACACATCAGTTTATTTTGTTGTCCGAGGTCATACGTCAATTTATTTTGTTGTCGGAGGTCATAAATCAGTATATTTTGTTGTTGTATGAGGTCACACATCAGTTTAGTTTGTTGTCTGAGGTCATACATCTGTTTATTTTGTTGTCTGAGGCCCCACATCAGTTTATTTTGTTGTCTGAGGCCCCACATCAGTTTATTTTGTTGTCTGAGGTCCCATATCAGTTTATTTTGTTGTTGTGTGAGGTCACACATCAGTTTATTTTGTTGTCCGAGGTCACACATCAGTTTATTTTGTTGTTGTTGTGTGAGGTCACACATCAATTTACTTTGTTGTTGTTGTTGTTTCGGTCACACATCAGTTTATTTTGTTGTCCGAGGACATACGTCAATTTACTTTGTTGTTGTTGTTTCGGTCACACATCAGTTTGTTTTGTTGTCCGAGGTCATACGTCAATTTATTTTGTTGTCGGAGGTCATAAATCAGTTTATTTTGTTGTTGTATGAGGTCACACATCAGTTTAGTTTGTTGTCTGAGGTCATACATCAGTTTATTTTGTTGTTGTTGTGTGAGGTCACACATCAATTTATTTTGTTGTTGTTTCGGTCACACATCAGATTATTTTGTTTTCTGAGGTCATACGTCTGTTTATTTTGTTGCCGGCGGTCATAAATCATTTTATTTTGTTGTCTGAGCTCATACATCAGTTTATTTTGTTGTTGTATGAGGTCACACATCAGTTTACTTTGTTGTCTGAGGTCATACATCTGTTTATTTTGTTGTCTGAGGCCCCACATCAGTTTATTTTGTTGTCTGAGGTCCCACATCAGTTTATTTTGTTGTTGTGTGAGGTCATACATCTGTTTATTTTGTTGTCTGAGGCCCCACATCAGTTTATATTGTTGTCCGAGGTCACACATCAGCTTATTTTGTTGTTGTTTTGTGAGGTCACACATCAATTTACTTTGTTGTTGTTGTTTCGGTCACACATCAGTTTATTTTGTTGTCAGAGGTCATACGTCAATTTATTTTGTTGTCGGAGGTCATAAATCAGTTTATTTTGTTGTTGTATGAGGTCACACATCAGTTTAGTTTGTTGTCTGAGGTCATACATCAGTTTATTTTCTTGTTGTTGTGTGAGGTCACACATCAATTTATTTTGTTGTTGTTTCGGTCACACATCAGATTATTTTGTTTTCTGAGGTCATACGTCTGTTTATTTTGTTGCCGGCGGTCATAAATCATTTTATTTCGTTGTCTGAGGTCATACATCAGTTTATTTTGTTGTTGTATGAGGTCACACATCAGTTTACTTTGTTGTCTGAGGTCATACATCTGTTTATTTTGTTGTCTGAGGCCCCACATCAGTTTATTTTGTTGTCTGAGGTCCCACATCAGTTTATTTTGTTGTTGTGTGAGGTCACACATCAGTTTATTTTGTTGTCCGAGGTCACACATCAGTTTATTTTGTTGTTGTTGTGTGAGGTCACACATCAATTTACTTTGTTGTTGTTGTTTCGGTCACACATCAGTTAATTTTGTTGTCCGAGGTCATACGTGAATTTATTTTGTTGTCTGAGGTCATACGTGAATTTATTTTGTTGTCTGAGGTCATACATCAGTTTATTTTGTTGTCCGAGGTCACACATCAGTTTATTTTGTTGTTGCTGTGTGAGGTCACACATCAATTTACTTTGTTGTTGTTGTTTCGGTCACACATCAGTTTATTTTGTTGTCCGAGGACATACGTCAATTTATTTTGTTGTCGGAGGTCATAAATCAGTTTATTTTGTTGTTGTATGAGGTCACACATCAGTTTAGTTTGTTGTCTGAGGTCATACATCAGTTTATTTTGTTGTTGTTGTGTGAGGTCACACATCAATTTATTTTGTTGTTGTGTCGGTCACACATCAGAATATTTTGTTGTCTAAGGTTATATGTCAATTTATTTTGTTTTCTGAGGTCATACGTCAGTTTATTTAGTTGTCGGAGGTCATAAATCAGTTTATTTTGTAGTCTGAGGTCTTACATCAGTTTATTTTGTTGTTGTATGAGGTCACACATCAGTTTATTTTGTTGTCTGAGGTCATACATCTGTTTATTTTGTTGTCCAAAGTCACACATCAGTTGATTTTGTTGTCGTTGTGTGAGGTCATGCATCAATGTATTTTGTTGTTGTGTCGGTCACACATCAGAATATTTTGTTGTCTAAGGTCATATGTCAATTTATTTTGTTTTCTGAGGTCATACGTCAGTTTATTTTGTTGTCGGAGGTCATAAATCAGTTTATTTTGTTGTCGGAGGTCATAAATCAGTTTATTTTGTAGTCTGAGGCCTTACATCAGTTTATTGTGTTGTTGTTTCGGTCACACATCAGATTATTTTGTTTTCTGAGGTCATACGTCTGTTTATTTTGTTGCCGGCGGTCATAAATCATTTTATTTTGTTGTCTGAGCTCATACATCAGTTTATTTTGTTGTTGTATGAGGTCACACATCAGTTCACTTTGTTGTCTGAGGTCATACATCTGTTTATTTTGTTGTCTGAGGCCCCACATCAGTTTATTTTGTTGTCTGAGGTCCCACATCAGTTTATTTTGTTGTTGTGTGAGGTCACACATCAGTTTATTTTGTTGTCCGAGGTCACACATCAGTTTATTTTGTTGTTGTTGTGTGAGGTCACACATCAATTTACTTTGTTGTTGTTGTTGTATCGGTCAGACATCAGTTTATTTTGTTGTCCGAGGTCATACGTGAATTTATTTTGTTGTCTGAGGTCATACATCAGTTTATTTTGTTGTCCGAGGTCACACATCAGTTTATTTTGTTGTTGCTGTGTGAGGTCACACATCAATTTACTTTGTTGTTGTTGTTTCGGTCACACATCAGTTTATTTTGTTGTCCGAGGACATACGTCAATTTACTTTGTTGTTGTTGTTTCGGTCACACATCAGTTTATTTTGTTGTCCGAGGTCATACGTCAATTTATTTTGTTGTCGGAGGTCATAAATCAGTTTATTTTGTTGTTGTATGAGGTCACACATCAGTTTAGTTTGTTGTCTGAGGTCATACATCAGTTTATTTTGTTGTTGTTGTGTGAGGTCACACATCAATTTATTTTGTTGTTGTTTCGGTCACACATCAGATTATTTTGCTTTCTGAGGTCATACGTCTGTTTATTTTGTTGCCGGCGGTCATAAATCATTTTATTTTGTTGTCTGAGCTCATACATCAGTTTATTTTGTTGTTGTATGAGGTCACACATCAGTTTACTTTGTTGTCTGAGGTCATACATCTGTTTATTTTGTTGTCTGAGGCCCCACATCAGTTTATTTTGTTGTCTGAGGCCCCACATCAGTTTATTTTGTTGTTGTGTGAGGTCACATCAATGTATTTTGTTGTTGTGTCGGTCACACATCAGAATATTTTGTTGTCTAAGGTCATATGTCAATTTATTTTGTTTTCTGAGGTCATACGTCAGTTTATTTTGTTGTCGGAGGTCATAAATCAGTTTATTTTGTAGTCTGAGGTCTTACATCAGTTTATTTTGTTGTTGTATGAGGTCACACATCAGTTTATTTTGTTGTCTGAGGTCATACATCTGTTTATTTTGTTGTCCAAAGTCACACATCAGTTGATTTGTCGTTGTGTGAGGTCATGCATCAATTTATTTTGTTGTTGTTTCGGTCACACATCAGATTATTTTGTTGTCTGAGGTCATACGTCAATTTATTTTGTTTTCTGAGGTCATACGTCAGTTTATTTTGTTGTCGGTCATAAATCAGTTTATTTTGTTGCCCGAGGTCATACATCAATTTATTTTGTTGTTGCGTGAGGTCACACATCCCCATTTTTTTGGAATTTGTCAAGGAAAAGCCCGCGATTCCCGAATAGGCTGAACAGTTTGAAGTTGGAATGGTTTGAATTGGATGAAAAATGTGGGGATTGTGGAACTTTGAAAAATGTCCTATTCTTTTCAATGGGAATTTGATGGAAATTTGGGAATTTCGGTAAAAGCGGGAATTTTTCGGAAAATGTTAAAAGACTTGAATGTTCTGAATGAGTTGAAATGGTTGGTCGAGAAATGTTGTAGTAACATTTTAATTGAGAAATGGTATTAAGGAATACTAAGGAATTTCAGGAAAATTTCCGGGAATTATTCCAGTTCAACAAACAACTTAGTTTTTTGTCCTGACTAAGAGGAATGTTTGGATAGTAGAAGGGTTGAAGTGGGTTGAAAAATGTGTGAGGAGTAGTTGCCAGAAAAAAGGGTTAAAAAAGGGAATATTGGGAATTCCTGGAATTTTTTTGAACTTGAAAACAATGATAGTTTGAATGTGCAGGATGAGTGCAATATGTTGAAGGTGGAATGGTTTGTATCGGTTGAGAAAATGTGGAAATGATGGAAGTTTGGCTAATTGATTTTGAATGGGAAAAATGTCCCGGGAAAGCCTGCAATTCTGGGAAATCTGGGAATTTGGGGGAATTTTTCAAGAGAAAGCCCGCAATTCCCGAATAGGCTGAACAGTTTGAAGTCGGAACGGTTTGAATTGGATGAAAAATGTGGAAGGTAGAAGAAGAAGAAATAGATGAATTTTGGTGTAGAAAACCAATTATTTTGAAAATGTTTATGACTGAGACCCTTCCGGGCACCTGGGACCAAACTTGAGGGGAACTCCAAAGGTTAAAATAAATCTTATTGTTTTGAAAATGAAAAATGTACACCTATTGTTACTATAACAATCTACAAGGTTAATGTAGGTTGCTTCTCTTTTTCCCCCTCCATTTTTCTGCATTCTTTCATATCTCAAGTTATCATTACGTATTTGTATTGTTGCCTTTGAACAACTGTACTGTTGATAATAAAGGTAAAGTATTTGTATTATGCATTATCAATAGCGCTATTTCTATTGGTATTTGTATTGCTCCATTTGTAGTGTAATAATGCTCATTGTCATTTCTATATTATTTTTTATTTTTGCTAACTGCTTATTTGCTATTACTTTTACCATCATATTTATACATGTCGTATTTGCTGATGTTGCTTTATTGTTGTTGTTGATGTTTTTGTCTCTCTGTCTAATCACCCTCTTGTCCCCACAATTCCCCCTCTGTCTTCCTTTTTTTCCTCTTTCCATCCCCTCCTGCTCCGGCCCGGCTGCACCAAATGATAATATAAATACATTTAATAAAGTCAAAATACAAATAAGGCAACAAGAGAAGTATCCTACACTTCTCTTTTGTAAAGTAAATCTGAACAGCCGATATGGGCATCTACATCTACTATATGATTTGTCTGAGAAGCTGAACAGGACAAAAAAAAGAAAAAAGAAAAAAAAAAAAAAAAGAAAATGAAAAATACCAAAATGGCCCCTGCATGCTTTAATTTTTTCAGTGTGTGGCCCTCAGTGGAAAAAGTTTGGACACCCCTAATTTAATAGGTCAGGCCCTTAAGAATTAAAAACAAGTTTTAACAAGCAAATTATTTCCAGCTTGCTCAAAGATCAAATCACTGGAACTAAAATGTTGGGTATGGATCATGTTGGTGTAGTAGCTCATATTGAATGGTCCAAGTGTGCCTCATGTTCAGGCGGGTGAATGTAGTGGAAGTGGAAGTGGTGCTGGAAAAGAGGAGTGAGTACATCTGGCAACCAGGCCGGGGCTATAAACACCTTCTATAGGAAGCATTGACAAAAGGGCAGTTTGCAACATGCGGGCTCGTAAAAGTGCGCCTTTAGAAAGCCAGCAGCAGAACAGAAGCCAGCCAAGAAGTCCTGACATGAGGAGGCTGAGCTGGCTGATTTGTGTCCTGTGAGCAAGCTGGACGGGACGCAGTAAGGCTGGCGGCCATCTGCAGCGTCCCGCTTTCTTTTATTGATCATAGCCTCCTGCCCTCAACCCACCTTGACCTCTGACCTCACGTCCGTGCTGGTTATTAACGTGACATAAATGATGAGCACACACATCTACTTACTTTCTGACTATGTTACACAAGACATGTTTCACATAGAAAAGTCACTTCCTCTCGGATGTTTCCCCAGCTAACATCTACCTCTCCTATTCCTGTCTGGACTGTTGCATACATTCATTTTCTGGAGCTCCTGGTTTGGGGGCCAACTGCAAAACTGAGGCCCATTCCCCGCATAGATTGGGTTGTACGGTGTACTAGTATAGCATCGCGGTACTAATGAATCAAAAACGGGACTATACTCTGTTTGAAAAGTACCGGTTCGTCATATTATTTTATTTTTTTAACAGGCATGACGACACGTCACGTCATGACATTGCTGGTTTTACGAGCAGAGGAGCATGTTCGGCAGCGCAGAATCACAGAGTACTTACAAGCAGACACAGTGTGTAGACCAGGGGTGTCCAAAATTTTTCCACTGAGGGCCGCACACTGAAAAATCAAAGCAAGCGGGGGCCATTTTGATATTTTTTTATTTTAAAAACCAATACAATATATGTATAAAAAATCAGGCTTGATCCCGGGGACCCCAAAGGATTTTGGTAAAAAAATAAATAAAAATGTGTCATTATTCAGTATTATTATTTTTATTATTATTCAAGTTTTAAATCCATAGATCAACATTAGGTCTGTCTGTCAATATAACGTTTTTAAAGATTTAAGTCGTATGCTCTTTTTGTCAAAGAAAACCCTGTTTTTTTATGGAAAAAACACAAAATATGCAATATTTTCACCCAATAAAATTTTTAAGTGGAATATTTGAGATTATATAATAATTGGAGCCTTAAAAAAGGTCAATAACTCATAACACCATTGATTTTAATTCATTATTATTTTTTGAGCGATGACACTTGAAAACAAATCACACAAAAATGATTGAGGAATCAAAAGGGTCCTACTCATTAAATCAAAAAAGAAATTATACATTTTTTTTTCTGTTTACTTTTAACACAATAATCTCGAGATCAACTTCAGATCTATCCGTCAATTATCGGTTTTATTGTTGTTTATGTTTTTTGTTTGTTCTTTTAGGCCCTTCTTTAAAAAAAACAAAAACAGCTTAATTTTTTATATGGCAAACACAAAATATGCAACATTTTCCCAAAAAAATATCTCAAAGTGGAATATTTAATGTGACGTAATTGGAGCCTTGAATAGGTCAATAATTCATAATGACATTGATTTTGATTCATTATTATTTTTTAAAGAAAGAACCAGCCTGCATGGCAGCTTTGTGTTATTAGAGTAAATAATGCAACATTTTCTTGTTACATTTCACATGTTTAGTCTTTCATAACACTTTTTATGTTTTTAATTTTTTTAATCGTATTTTAAAATGGGCCGTTAAAAAATGACCTGCGGGTCGCAAATGGCCCCCGGGCCGCACTTTGGACATCCCTGGTGTAGACAGAATAGGGAAAACGGATGCATTTTGGCTTAAAAACTGACTATAAAGGTGAAGTTATAACACTGAAACGCCCTCAGGAAGAGGTGCTTTAAAACATGGCTAGCTAGCAAATAAAGTAAGTTTCTTACAAGTATCATTATCACTGCAGGACAAGGAATAGCTAAACATGCTTCACTACACACCGTAGGAGGATACAATAGCTCACCGGCGTCACAATGTAAACAAATGCCATGGGTGGATCTACACCTGACATCTACTGTAATGATACCAAGTACAAGTACAGTTTTAGCTACTTCGAAATCACTAATCCTCGTCTCCATGGCGACAAATAAAGTATGTTTCTTACAAGTATGATTATCAAACCCTTCCAACTTCAAACTCTTAAGCCTATTCGGAAATTGCGGGCTTTCCCTTGACAAATTACAAAAAATTCCCAGATTTCCAGGTTTTCCGGGACATTTTCCCCATTCAAAATGAATTGGCCAAACTTCCATCATTTCCACATTTTCTCAACCGATTCAAACCATTCCACCTTCAACATATTCCACTCATCTTGCACATTCAAACTAACATTTTTTCAAGTTCAAAAAAATTCCAGGAATTCCCAATATTCCCTTTTTGACCTTTTTTTCTGGCGACTACTCACACATTTTTTAACCCACTTCAACCCTTCCACCGTCCAAACATTCCTCTTAGTCAGGACAAAAAAATAAGTTTTTTTTTTAACAGGAATAGTTCCCGGTTTTCCCGAAATTCCTGGAATTCCTTAATACTATTTCTCAATTAAAAATGTTACTACTTCAACATTTCTGGACCAACCATTTCAACTCATTCAGAACATTCAAGTCTTTTAACATTTTCCAAAAAATTCCCGCTTTTCCCGAAATTCCCATCAATTCCCATTGAAAAGAATAGGACGTTTTCCAAAGTTCCACAATTCCCACATTTTTCATCCAATTCAAAACGTTCAGTTTATTCGGGAATCGCAGGCTATCCATTGACAAATTCCAAAATTCCCAGATTTCCCAGAATTCCAGGTTTTCCGGGACATTTTTCCCATTCAAAATGAATTGGCCAAACTTCCATCATTTCCACATTTTCTCAACCGATTCAAACCATTCCACCTTCAACATATTGCACTTATCTTGCACATTCAAACTATCATTGTTTTCAAGTTCAAAGAAATTCCAGGAATTCCCAATATTCCCTTTTTTGACGCTTTTTTCTGGCGACTACTCACAAATTTTTCAACCCACTTCAACCGTTCCACCGTCCAAACATTCCTCTTAATCAGGACAACTTTTTAAACTGGAATAATTCCCGAAATTCCTGGAATTCCTTAATACCATTTCTCAACTAAAAATGTTACTACTTCAACATTTCTCAACCAACCATTTCAACTCATTCAGAACATTCAAGTCTTTTAACATTTTCCGAAAAATTCCCGCTTTTCCCGAAATTCTCAAATTTCCATCAAATTCCCATTGAAAAGAATAGGACATTTTTCAAAGTTCCACAATTCCCAAATTTTTCATCCAATTCAAACCGTTCCAACTTCAAACTGTTCAGCCTATTCGGAAATTGCGGGCTTTTCCTTGACAAATTCCAAAAATATTCCCAGATTTCCAGGTTTTCCGGGACATTTTTCCCCATTCAAAATGAATTGGCCAAACTTCCATCATTTCCACATTTTCTCAACCGATTCAAACCATTCCATCTTCAACATATTCCACTCATCCTGGACATTCAAGCTATCATTTTTTCAAATTCAAAACAATTCCAGGAATTCCCAATATTCCCTTTTTTGACCCTTTTTTCTGGTGACTACTCCTTACACATTTTTCAGCCCACTTCAACCCTTCCACCGTCCAAACATTCCTCTTAGTCAGGACAAAAAAATAAGTTGTTTTTTGAACTGGAATAATTCCCGGTTTTCCCGAAATTCCTGGAATTCCTTAATACTATTTCTCAATTAAAAATGTTACTACTTCAACATTTCTCGACCAACCATTTCAACTCATTCAGAACATTCAAGTCTTTTAACATTTTCCAAAAAATTCCCGCTTTTCCCGAAATTCCCCATCAATTCCCATTGAAAAGAATAGGACATTTTCCAAAGTTCCATAATTCCCACATTTTTCATCCAATTCAAAACATTCAGCTTATTCGGGAATCGCCGGCTTTCCCTTGACAAATTCCAAAATTTCCAGATTTCCCAGAGTTCCAGGTTTTCCGGGACATTTTTCCCATTCAAAATGAAATGGCCAAACTTCCATCATTTCCACATTTTCTCAACCGATTCAAACCATTCCACCTTCAACATATTCCACTCATCTTGCACATTCAAACTATCATTTTTTCAAGTTAAAATAAATTCCAGGAATTCCCAATATTCCCTTTTTTGACCTTTTTTTCTGGCGACTACTCTTCACACATTTGTCAACCCACTTCAACTGTTCCACTGTCCAAACATTCCTCTTAAATCAGGACAAAAAACAAAGTTGTTTTTTGAATTGGAATAATTCCCGAAATTCCTGGAATTCCTTAATACCATTTCTCAATCAAAAATGTTACTACTTCAACATTTCTCGACCAACCATTTCAACTCATTCAAAACATTCAAGTCTTTTAACATTTTCTGAAAAATTCCCGCTTTTCCAAAATTTCCATCAAATTCCCATTGAAAAGAATAGGAAATTTTTCAAAGTACCACAACTCCCCCATTTTTCATCCAATTCAAACCGTTCCAACTTTAAACTGTTCAGCCTACTCGGAAATTGAGGTCTTTCCCTTGACAAATTCCCAAAAATTCCCAGATTTCCCAGAATTCCAGGTTTTCCGGGACATTTTTCCCATTCCAAATGAATTGGCCATTTTTCAACCTTCCACCATTTCCACATTTTTCAACCGTTTCAAACCATTCCACCTTCAACATATTCCACTCATCTTGCACATTCAAACTATATTTTTTTCAAGATCAAAAAAATTCCCAATATTCCCTTTTTTGACCCTTTTTTCCTGGCATCTACTCCTTCCACATTTTTCAACCCACTACAACCGTTGCACCGTCCAAACATTCCTCTTAGTCAGGACAAAAAACTAAGATGTTTTTTGAACTGGAAAACTTTCCAGTTTTCCTGAAATTCCTGGAATTCCTTAATACCATTTCTCAATCAAAAATGTTACTACTTCAACATTTCTCGACCAACCATTTCAACTCATTCAAAACATTCAAGTCTTTTAACATTTTTGGAAAAATTCCCGCTTTTCCAAAATTTCCATCAAATTCCCATTGAAAAGAATAGGAAATATTTCAAAGTTCCACAACTCCCCCATTTTTCATCCAATTCAAACCGTTCCAACTTTAAACTGTTCAGCCTACTCGGAAATTGAGGGTTTTCCCTTGACAAATTCCAAAAAATTCCCAGATTTCCCAGAATTCTGGGTTTTCCGGGACATTTTTCCCATTCAAAATGAATTGGCCATTTTTCAACCTTCCACCATTTCCACATTTTTCAACCGATTCAAACCATTCCAACTTCAAACTGTTAAGCCTATTCGGAAATTGCCGGCTTTCCCTTGACAAATTCCAAAAAATTCCCAGATTTCCCAGAATTCCAGGTTTTCCGGGACATTTTTCCCATTCAAAATGAATTGGCCATTTTTCAACCTTCCACCATTTCCACATGTTTCATCCAATTCAAACCATTCCAACTTCAAACTGTTAAGCCTATTCGGAAATTGCCGGCTTCCCCTTGACAAATTCCAAAAAATTCCCAGATTTCCCAGAATTCCAGGTTTGCAGGACATTTTTTCCCATTCAAAATGAATTGGCCATTTTTCAACCTTCCACCATTTCCACATTTTTCATCCAATTCAAACCATTCCAACTTCAAACTGTTAAGCCTATTTGGAAATTGCGGGCTTTCCCTTGACAAATTCCAAAAAATTCCCAGATTTCCCAGAATTCCAGGTTTTCCGGGACATTTTTCCCATTCAAAATGAATTGGCCATTTTTCAACCTTCCACCATTTCCACATTTTTCAACCGATTCAAACCATTCCACCTTCAACATATTCCACTCATCTTGCACATTCAAACTATCATTGTTTTCAAGATCAAAAAAATTCCCAATATTCCCTTTTTTGACCCTTTTTCCTGGCATCTACTCCTTCCACATTTTTCAACCCACTACAACCGTTGCACCGTCCAAACATTCCTCTTAGTCAGGACAAAAAACTAAGATGTTTTTTGAACTGGAAAACTTTCCAGTTTTCCTGAAATTCCTGGAATTCCTTAATACCATTTCTCAATCAAAAATGTTACTACTTCAACATTTCTCGACCAACCATTTCAACTCATTCAAAACATTCAAGTCTTTTAACATTTTCTGAAAAATTCCCGCTTTTCTAAAATTTCCATCAAATTCCCATTGAAAAGAATAGGAAATTTTTCAAAGTACCACAACTCCCCCATTTTTCATCCAATTCAAACCGTTCCAACTTCAAACTGTAAAGCCTATTCGGAAATTGCGGGCTTTCCCTTGACAAATTCCAAAAAAATTCCCAGATTTCCCAGAATTCCAGGTTTTCCGGGACATTTTTCCCATTCAAAATGAATTGGCCATTTTTCAACCTTCTACCATTTTCACATTTTTCATCCAATTCAAACCATTCCAACTTCAAACTGTTAAGCCTATTCGGAAATTGCCGGCTTTCCCTTGACAAATTCCAAAAAATTCCCAGATTTCCCAGAATTCCAGGTTTGCAGGACATTTTTTCCCATTCAAAATGAATTGGCCATTTTTCAACCTTCCACCATTTCCACATTTTTCAACCGATTCAAACCATTCCACCATCAACATATTCCACTCATCTTGCACATTCAAACTAACATTTTTTTAAGAGCAAAAAAATTCCCAATATTCCCTTTTTTGACCCTTTTTTCCTGGCATCTACTCCTTCCACATTTTTCAACCCACTTCAACCGTTCCACCGTCCAAACATTCCTCTTAGTCAGGACAAAAAACTAAGAAGTTTTTTGAACTGGAAAACTTTCCAGTTTTCCTAAAATTCCTGGAATTCCTTAATACCATTTCTCAATCAAAAATGTTACTACTTCAACATTTCTCGACCAACCATTTCAACTCATTCAAAACATTCAAGTCTTTTAACATTTTCTGAAAAATTCCCGCTTTTCCAAAATTTCCATCAAATTCCCATTGAAAAGAATAGGACATTTTTCAAAGTTCCACAACTCCCACATTTTTCATCCAATTCAAACCGTTCCAACTTTAAACTGTTCAGCCTACTCGGAAATTGAGGGCTTTCCCTTGACAAATTCCAAAAAATTCCCAGATTTCCCAGAATTCCAGGTTTTCCGGGACATTTTTCCCATTCAAAATTAATTGGCCATTTTTCAACCTTCCACCATTTCCACATTTTTCATCCAATTCAAACCATTCCAACTTCAAACTGTTAAGCCTATTTGGAAATTGCGGGCTTTCCCTTGACAAATTCAAAAAAATTCCCAGATTTCCCAGAATTCCAGGTTTGCAGGACATTTTTCCCATTCAAAATGAATTGGCCATTTTTCAACCTTCCACCATTTCCAAATTTTTCAACCGATTCAAACCATTCCACCTTCAACATATTCCACTCATCTTGCACATTCAAACTATAATTTTTTCAAGATAAAATTTTTTTTCCCAATATTCCCTTTTTTGACCCTTTTTTCCTGGCATCTACTCCTTCCACATTTTTCAACCCACTTCAACCGTTGCACCGTCCAAACATTCCTCTTAGTCGGGACAAAAAACGAAGATGTTTTTTGAACTGGAAAACTTTCCAGTTTTCCTGAAATTCCTGGAATTCCTTAATACAATTTCTCAATCAAAAATGTTACTACTTCAACATTTCTCGACCAACCATTTCAACTCATTCAAAACATTCAAGTCTTGTAACATTTTCTGAAAAATTCCCGCTTTTCCAAAATTTCCATCAAATTCCCATTGAAAAGAATAGGAAATTTTTCAAAGTACCACAACTCCCCCATTTTTCATCCAATTCAAACCGTTCCAACTTCAAACTGTTAAGCCTATTCGGAAATTGCGGGCTTTCCCTTGACAAATTCCAAAAAATTCCCAGATTTCCCAGAATTCCAGGTTTTCCGGGACATTTTTCCCATTCAAAATGAATTGGCCATTTTTCAACCTTCCACCATTTCCACATTTTTCAACCGATTCAAACCATTCCAACTTCAAACTGTTAAGCCTATTCGGAAATTGCCGGCTTTCCCTTGACAAATTCCAAAAAATTCCCAGATTTCCCAGAATTCCAGGTTTTCCGGGACATTTTTCCCATTCAAAATGAATTGGCCATTTTTCAACCTTCCACCATTTCCACATTTTTCATCCAATTCAAACCATTCCAACTTCAAACTGTTAAGCCTATTCGGAAATTGCCGGCTTTCCCTTGACAAATTCCAAAAAATTCCCAGATTTCCCAGAATTCCAGGTTTGCAGGACATTTTTTCCCATTCAAAATGAATTGGCCATTTTTCAACCTTCCACCATTTCCACATTTTTCAACCGATTCAAACCATTCCACCTTCAACATATTCCACTCATCTTGCACATTCAAACTAACATTTTTTCAATATCAAAAAAATTCCCAATATTCCCTTTTTTGACCCTTTTTTCCTGGCATCTACTCCTTCCACATTTTTCAACCCACTTCAACCGTTGCACCGTCCAAACATTCCTTGATATATTTCACCACCAGGGGTGCAAATGAGACACTCTCTATTAGATGCAATGTTTTTCCTGTATTGGGACCATGACTTATGTCCTAACTTGTTCACACCTCCTCATATGGAAGCTACTTTTCCTTGTTGATGTCTCAAGAAGGGTAGAAATACAAGAACACACTAAAGTGTGTAAATATTAGCACATCAAATATGCATGAAAATAAGTGGCCATTGTTTGAGGATATCAATATGAATATAAAGAGACAAAATTATTGAATACTGTAGCAATAAGTCAAAGGAGGTGTTTGAAAAATGAATCAAGCAGATCAAATTCGACATTTTGCCAAGTAGCAGCTGCACGGTCGTAAAAATTAATGATTCCTAATTCATTTAAAGACCCTGTGCTACCTCAAATAGGCCCTGATTAGTAAGCATCCAGCCTGATGGCATGTTGGTTTAGAGAGCCCGGGCCCCCCTCCATGTTACTGTAATCTCCAACATGTGACCTCTCCCCACTGCTGATAATGGAGTAGATGCTGGAAAAACCTGCAGGGACTCACCAGAGCAGTAGCGGGTCTGGCCTGAGAGGATTTAGAGGCAGAAACACAGCTCCGGGACACACATATTATGCTAAATCCTCTCCAACTCATTACAAAATCCGAGCTGCACGGCTGCTAAGCCCCAAAGAGAGACAGACCAGGTGCCGGCCTCGCTGTAATGGAATTGCACGCCGCTTTAAAGTGATTGCATCAACAATCAAACCCTGCACGGTCCATTCGATTATATCGAGAAGAGTCATGCGTGCGTAACAAACGTCATATTGGGAATGTTTATTATCACATGCAGCACGGACGTTTTGTTTTACGACTAAATGTTGTGCAAAATGCACTTTTTTTTATGAGGTTATAGGGACTTTTAGATTAGGGTTTCTGGGTGTTGTTGATAAATGGGTTTCGCTTTGCATAGTAGAGTTTTAACTCTCACTTACAGATGTAGCGACTAACTGTAGTTACTGGCAGTGGTTTTCTGAAGTGTTCCTGAGCCCATGTGGTGATATCCTTTACACACTGATGTCGCTTTTTGATGCCGTACCGCCTGAGGGATCGAAGGTCCGTAATATCATCGCTTACGTGCAGTGATTTCTCCAGATTCTCTGAACCTTTTGATGATATTACGGACCGTAGATGGTGAAATCCCTAAATTCCTTGCAATAGCTGGTTGAGAAATGTTGTTCTTAAACCGTTGGACAATTTGCTCACGCATTTGTTGACAAAGTGGTGACCCTCGCCCCATCCTTGTTTGTGAATGACTGAGCATTTCATGGAAGCTGCTTCTATACCCAATCATGGCACCCACCTGTTCCCAATTAGCCTGTTCACCTGTGGGATGTTCCAAATAAGTGTTTGGTGAGCATTCCTCAACTTTCTCAGTCTTTTTTGCCACTAGTGCCAGCTTTTTTTAAACATGTTGCAAGGCATCAAATTCCAAATGAGCTAATATTTGCAAAAAATAACAAAGTTTACCAGTTTGAACGTTAAATATCTATTCAATTGAATATAGGTTGAAAAGTATTTGCAAATCATTGCATTCTGTTTTTATTTACCATTTACACAACGTGACAACTTCACTGATATTGGCTTTTCTATTAAAGGAGCTATAAGTAAGAATCTGGCCAGCAATCACGGTCAAAATTCTGTAGTCCCCTCCCTCTCTCCCTGACTGAGGTTGCCAGATACGCAGCCGAATCCAGCTCGATGGACTGGGCTACTCCAAGGGACTTCAAACTTCCACTGCCTCTTACTAGGGATTGAGGTGCTGGGACCACAATAGCGGAATAGACAAGCTTTTTGTCAATAACATCTCTGACCAACACATTTTACACAGAAACTAGGCTATTTTCAGGAAGAAGTACGTCATGCCTGCGTACAATGTCACAACAAATGTTACATCATATGGTTATTGTCAGTACTATCAGAAAACAAGGACTAAAACGAACTACAACCAACGCGAGCAATTGTTATACTGGTTAAAATAAGTAGAGCATGCTTAGCAGCCTAATGTACGCCCAAAACTAAAGAGGAGACATTTTACCAAGGTATGCCTATAGGCTACTGTTTCAAATCTTTCAGATTGCCATCTATTTGGTAATGTTACAACCCATTTCCTCAGCATGTCAGCAATATTCATATTTATTTCTGAATGTGCAATATTTTTATAATTATTACTGAATATGCAATATTTATATTCATTACTGAATGTGCAATATTTATATTCATTACTGAATGTGCAATATTAATATTCATTACTGTATGTGCAATATTTATATTCATTACTGAATGTGCAATATTTATATTTACTACTGAATGTACAATATTTATATTTATTACTGAATGTGCAATATTTATACTCATTACTGAATGTGCAATATTTATATTCATTACTGAATGTGCAATATTTATATTCATTACTGAATGTGCAATATTTATATTTACTACTGAATGTGCAATATTTATATTTATTACTGAATGTGCAATATTAATATTCATTACTGAATGCGCAATATTTATATTTACTACTGAATGTGCAATATTTATAATTATTACTGAATGTGCAATATCTATATTTATTACTGAATGTGCAATATTTATATTTATTGCTGAATGTACAATATTTTTATAATTATTACTGAATGTGCAATATTTATATTCATTACTGAATGTGCAATATTTATATTCATTACTGAATGTGCAATATTTATATTCATTACTGAATGTGCAATATTTATATTTATTACTGAATGTGCAATATTTATATTCATTACTGAATGCGCAATATTTATATTCATTACTGAATGCGCAATATTTATATTTACTACTGAATGTGCAATATTTATAATTATTACTGAATGTGCAATATCTATATTTATTACTGAATGTGCAATATTTATATTTATTACTGAATGTACAATATTTTTATAATTATTACTGAATGTGCAATATTTATATTCATTACTGAATGTGCAATATTTATATTTATTACTGAATGTGCAATATTTATATTCATTACTGAATGTGCAATATTTATATTTATTACTGAATGTGCAATATTTATATTCATTACTGAATGCGCAATATTTATATTCATTACTGAATGCGCAATATTTATATTTACTACTGAATGTGCAATATTTATAATTATTACTGAATGTGCAATATCTATATTTATTACTGAATGTGCAATATTTATATTTATTACTGAATGTACAATATTTTTATAATTATTACTGAATGTGCAATATTTATATTCATTACTGAATGTGCAATATTTATATTTATTACTGAATGTGCAATATTTATATTCATTACTGAATGTGCAATATTTATATTTATTACTGAATGTGCAATATTTATAATTACTTTATGTGCAATATTTATATTACTGAATGTGCAATATTTATAATTACTGAATGTGCAATATTTGTATTTATTACTGAATGTGCAATATTTATAATTACTGAACGTGCAATATTTATTCTTACTACTAAATGTGCAATATTTATCATTATTACTGAATGTGCAATATCTATATTTATTACTGAATGTGCAATATTTATATTTATTACTGAATGTACAATATTTTTATAATTATTACTGAATGTGCAATATTTATATTCATTACTGAATGTGCAATATTTACATTCATTACTGAATGTGCAATATTTATATTTATTACTGAATGTGCAATATTTATATTCATTACTGAATGTGCAATATTTATATTTATTACTGAATGTGCAATATTTATATTCATTACCGAATGCGCAATATTTATATTTACTACTGAATGTGCAATATTTATAATTATTACTGAATGTGCAATATCTATATTTATTACTGAATGTGCAATATTTATATTTATTACTGAATGTACAATATTTTTATAATTATTACTGAATGTGCAATATTTATATTCATTACTGAATGTGCAATATTTATATTTATTACTGAATGTGCAATATTTATATTCATTACTGAATGTGCAATATTTATATTTATTACTGAATGTGCAATATTTATAATTACTTTATGTGCAATATTTATATTTATTACTGAATGTGCAATATTAATAATTACTGAATGTGCAATATTTGTATTTATTACTGAATGTGCAATATTTATAATTACTGAACGTGCAATATTTATTCTTACTACTAAATGTGCAATATTTATCATTATTACTGAATGTGCAATATTTATATTTATAACTGCATACAGTGAGCAAAATGTACTGCTTTCTATTTAGCTAATTGCACTATTTTTCATATTTTATCTTTAATTGTATTTATTGTTTTGTTCTGTTTTCTATTGCATGTCCGCGCCAGAGAAGGAGCTGCTTTTTAATGTCACTGAACATATTTCTTGTACGTATAGTGAAAATAGAAGGGCATTTTATTCCATTTAATCCTATTCAAAGAAGGCATGAATTGCCACGCTTCGATGCGGGTGTTGTGATGGTCGTGACCCCGGGATGCAGAGACGGCAGTCGAAGTGCAGGTAAAATGTAACGCAAAAGGAGATGTAAAGAAAAATAAGAGCGCTGGACAGGTAATAAAACAAGTACGCTGATGATAATCGTTGTGAGAGATAACGACATTGTTATTAAAAATGTAAAACATTGAACTTTAGGGGTCCAATTAAAACACATGTATTTATTTTCTCTGACTTACCCTGTTCAATAACTGTTTATCAGAACACATGGGGAAAATGTGTGTTTTCTAACATTTCTAAGATATGTAGAAATAAAAGAAAATAATTGCTTTTTAAAAAATATACAGTACACACTGCAAAAACTGAAATCTAAGTAAGATGAAATATCTCAAATAAGGGTGATATTTGTTTATTTTCTGTCTGATAAGATAATTATTCTCACTAAGCAGATTTGATGTTAGAGTGTTTTACTTGTTTTAAGGGTTTTGGTCCTAAATGATCTCAGTAAGATATTACAGCTTGTTGCTGAGATTTGATGAGCTATATTGAGTAAAACATGCTTGAAACTAGAATATCAACTGTTGTGTCATCAACACTCACAAGTATAAAACTACTTTTTTAAAGTAATCATTTCTTACTTCAAGCATGAAAAAAAAATCATGATGCCGAGCGCATATCATTATGTCAAGATAATGGCACTAGCATTCACTTCATTTAAGAATATTTTTCAACATATTGATCAAAAAGGTCTTTTTTTTCTACCAAGAAAAGTGCACTTGTTATTAGTGAGAATATACTTATTTTAAGGTATTTTGGGGTTCATTGAAGTTAGCTAATTTTACTTGTTTTGGAAAGTTTTGACAAGCCGAATTTTCTTGTTCTATTGGCAGATAATTTTGCTTAGTTCAAATAAAATACCCCTCATTTAAAAAATAAAAAAAATTCTTGTTTGTGAAGACTGACTTTTTGCAGTGCAGGCCAAAAGTTTGGACACGCCTTCTCATTTCAATGTGTTTTCTTTATTTTCATGACTATTTACATTGTAGATTGTCACATCAAAACTATGAATGAACACATGTGGAGTTATGTACTTAACAAAAAAAACGGTGAAATAACTGAAAACATGTTTTATATTCAAGTTTTTTCAAAATAGCCACCCTTTGCTCTGATTACTGCTTTGCACACTCTTGGCATTCTCTCCATGAGCTTCAAGCACACTTGTGAAGTGAAAACCATTTCCGGTGACTACCTCTTGAAGCTGTGTTCGTTCATAGTTTTGATTAGAGATGTCCGATAATGGCTTTTTTGCCGATATCCGATACTCCGATATTGTCCAACTCTTAATTACCGATTCCGATATCAAGCGATACCGATATATACAGTCGTGGAATTAACACATTATTATGCCTAATTTTGTTGTGATGCCCCGCTGGATGCATTAAACAATGTAACAAGGTTTTCCAAAATAAATCAACTCAAAAAAGTGCCAACATGGCACTGCCATATTTATTATTGAAGTCACAAAGTGCATTATTTTTTTTTAACATGCCTCAAAACAGCAGCTTGGAATTTGGGACATGCTCTCCCTGAGAGAGCATGAGGAGATTGAGGTGGGCGGGGGTGTATATTGTAGCGTCCCGGTAGAGTTAGTGCTGCAAGGGGTTCTGGGTATTTGTTCTGTTGTGTTTAGGTTGTGTTACGGTGCGGATGTTCTCCCGAAATGTGTTTGTCATTCTTGTTTGGTGTGGGTTCACAGTGTGGCGCATATTTGTAACAGTGTTAAAGTTGTTTATACGGTCACCCTCAGTGTGACCTGTATGGCTGTTGACCAAGTACGCATTGCATTCACTTGTGTGTGTGAAAAGACGTAGATATTATGTGATTGGGCCGGCACGCAAAGGCAGTGCCTTTAAGGTTTATTGGCGCTCTGTACTTCTCCCTTCGTCCGTGTACACAGCGGCGTTTTAAAAAGTCATACATTTTACTTTTTGATACCGATACCGATAATTTTGAAACCGATACCGATAATTTCCGATATTACACTTTAAAGCATTTATCGGACTGCCGATATTATCGGACATCCCTAGTTTTGATGCCTTCAGTGACAATCTACACAACAATATCACAACAAATGTCAATCATATGGTTATTGTGAGTACTATCAGAAAACAGGGACTAAAACCAACTACAACCAACGTGAGCAATGGTTATACTGGTGGAAATAAGTAGTCATAGTCATGAAAATAAAGAAAACGCATTGAATGAGAAGGTGTGTTCAAACTTTTGGCCTGTACTGTATATACATATTGTTTTACTCAAATGTAGCATCCAAAATGGATTTACATTGACGCCACACAGCTATAGTATAACCTCTACCGTCATTTGCTGGGTGGATGTTGTGACTCACCAGCCACTCGGTAAACATTCCATGCGGCCCACTCTTCCCCCGTGAAGGATGTGCTGACAACTCCCCGAGGAGGGAAATTGATGTGAAAATGAAACGGAAGGGTGAGTACCTGTAAATAGGAGGGTGGGAATTATGGACGCCATTGTCAAAACGTAATAAAACTGCTTTGGCAAACTCCGACGTCACGGATATAATGCTTATTAATCGGGGAATTTGCAAATCGCGGCTTTTGCGCGAATGATTAAGGGATTACAGCGTGACGACATATCTACAATCTGCTTCTTACTGGAGGCGTTTAGGTCCAGCGGAGGGGAGGAGGCGGCGCCCTCTGATTGGTTGGGCTGTAACCAGGAGAAGTGATGTGGCGTGTCTGTCACTGCGTGCTCATGACGGCTCTGGTGGGGAGAAGAACGTCAAACATGGTCTCCATGGCAGCTTTGTGAGCAATGGGTCTTAACTAAAACACCAAGTTTATTGTGGAGACCCAGAAGGTATGATACATTCTCCAGACCGTAGTCTACTCCATGGACCAGACCTGGGCAAATTAAGGCCTTTTCAATCTGGCCCGCCGGACATTCCCAAATAAATGTTTTAGATCCTTAAGATGTAAAGTGTAGCTGCCATTATGATGTGCAGTGATGTTTTCTAATGAGCGTAAGTCTTCAACTATACAAAGTATTTCAATGGTTGGAATCTGTGCTTTTGCATGATGTACTAGTTACTATGGTAATGTAATTAGTTACTATGGTCATCTACGTCACAGCAGCTCAGACGAGGCACCAAGCAGTGTGGGCGGGGAGCGTTTCCACAGAGCATTTTTGTTGCATTTCGCTTGATTGTAAAATAAGGGGTGTGACGTTCATATGTTGTCAATATTCAGTGTTTTATCCTTCATAGTTAATATTGTAAATCCCACATTCTTTATAATCATGTACATTCCGGGTGTCTCATTCAGTAAAAAAAAAATTAAAATTTCATTCCGTTTTTTAAGGCGGTCTATTAAAACGTTTTGGCATTCAATCTGACATTGTTGTGAGATTTTGTATTAGTGTTCCTAAAAAATAGGACCCAGACACACACACACATTGTACAGCAGATTTTCACAGTTTCTATATGTGTGTGTGTGTCTGTGTATATTTATATATATAATATATATATATATACATATTCGTTAGGTCAGGAAAAAACATGGAGGCTATTTCATCCCTACAAGCCTGTTTCGCAGGTTTGCCTGCACTTCAGGGGATTTTTTAGGGGAAAAATGCAGGTTTCCCAGAGCAGGTTTCCCTGCACTTCAGGGGAGTATCAGGGGGGTAAATCCGCTGAAGTGCAGGGAAACCTGCAAAACAGGCTTGTACGGATTAAATAGACTCCGTGTTTTTTCCTGACCTAACGAATATTCCGCTTTACCCCGGCATTGAGCACTTTTGTAACGGATAAAACACAGTAACCTCGGCTATATATATATATATATATATATATATATATATATATATATATATATATATATATATATATATATATACACACACACTACCGTTCAAAAGTTTGGGGTCACCCAAACAATTTTGTGGAATAGCCTTCATTTCTAAGAACAAGAATAGACTGTCGAGTTTCAGATGAAAGTTCTCTTTTTCTGGCCATTTTGAGCGTTTAATTGACCCCACAAATGTGATGCTCCAGAAACTCAATCTGCTCAAAGGAAGGTCAGTTTTGTAGCGTCTGTAACGAGCTAAACTGTTTTCAGATGTGTGAACATGATTGCACAAGGCTTTTCTAATCATCAATTAGCCTTCTGAGCCAATGAGCAAACACATTGTACCATTAGAACACTGGAGTGATAGTTGCTGGAAATGGGCCTCTATACACCTATGTAGATATTGCACCAAAAACCAGACATTTGCAGCTAGAATAGTCATTTACCACATTAGCAATGCATAGAGTGTATTTCTTTAAAGTTAAGACTAGTTTAAAGTTATCTTCATTGAAAAGTACAGTTCTTTTCCTGCAAAAATAAGGACATTTCAATGTGACCCCAAACTTTTGAACGGTAGTGTGTATATATATATATATATATATATATATATATATATATATATATATATATATATATATATATATATATATATATATATATATATATATATATATATATATATATATATATATATATATACATACATATTTGTTGGGTCAGGAAAAAACACAGAGGCTATTTCATCCCTACAAGCCTGTTTCACAGGTTTTCTTGCTCTTCAAGGGATTTTCAGGGGAAAAATGCAGGTTTCCCAACCTGCTCTTCAGGAGATGTTTCACCTGAAGTGCAGGTAAACCTACGAAACAGGCTTGTAGGGATGAAAAAGCCTCCATGTTTTTTCCTGACCTATTCCGCTCTACCCCAGTATTGAGCAATTTCTAACGGATAAACCACAGTAGCCGCGGCTATATATATATATATAAATATATATATATATATATATATATATATATATATATATATATATATATATATATATATATATATATATATATATATATATATATATATACAGTGGGGCAAAAAAGTATTTAGTCAGCCACCCATTGACAATCAATGGGTGGCTGACTAAATACTTTTTTGCCCCACTGTATATATATATATATATATATATATATACACACGTTAGGTCAGGAAAAAACGCAGAGGCTATTTCAGCCCTACAAGCCTGTTTCGCAGGTTTTTCTGCTCTTCAGGGGATTTTTAAGATAGATAGATATATATTACGGCCCCCAGACACATTTTTTTCCTCTAAATGTGCTCCCCCCCGGAGTCAAAATAATTGCCCAGGCCTGCCATGGAGCAAACCAGACACCCTTGCTGAGTAACAAATAAGACGTACCTTCCTGCAAGGCTTCATTCACCGTGTCCGTGCAAAGGTTTCGGAATGTCGTCTTCCAGCGTACAGTTAGTTGCTTTCCACTTGCAAAAACAGCTACATTTCACTTCAGTTCATTGATTTATTTCAGTCATACAAATCTAGCAGAGGAAGAATAATCAAAATAAAACAATCAACATAACATTGAAGTAAATAATGAATGAAAAGGAGCAGAAATAAGTTAAAAACGTCAAAATATCTGCCCCTTATTCTCACAAAATGAGCCATAAATAAAGCCATATTTTGACTTTATTTATTACTGAATGTGCAATATTTATATTCTTTACTGAATGTGCAATATGTATATTCATAACTGAATGTGCAATATTTATATTAATTACTGAATATGCAATATTCATATTTATTACTGAATGTGCAATATTTATATTAATTACTGAATATGCAATATTGATATTTATTACTGAATGTGCAATATTTATATTCTGTACTGAATGTACAATATGTATATTCAATACTAAATGTGCAATATTTATATGTATTACTGAAAGTGCAATATCTATATTTATTACTGAAAGTGCAATATTTATATTACTGAATGTGCAATATTTATATCCATTACTGAAAGTGCAACATTTATATTTATTACTGAAAGTGCAATATTTATATTACTGAATGTGCAATATGTATATTTATTACGGAATGTGCAATATGTATATTTATTACTGAATGTGCAATATTTATATTCATTACTGAATGTGCAATATTTATATTTATTACTGAATGTGCAATATTTATATTCATTACTGAATGTGCAATATTTATATTTATTACTGAATGTACAATATTTATATTCATTACTGAATGTGCAATATTTATATTTATTACTGAATGTACAATATTTATATTCATTACTGAATGTGCAATATTTATATTTATTACTGAATGTGCAATATTTATATTACTGAATGTACAATATTTATATTCATTACTGAATGTGCAATATTTATATTCATTACTGAATGTGCAATATTTATATTCATTACTGAATGTGCAATATGTGTATTCATTACTGAATGTGCAATATTTATATTTATTACTGAATGTACAATATTTATATTCATTACTGAATGTGCAATATTTATATTCATTACTGAATGTACAATATTTATATTCATTACTGAATGTGCAATATTTATATTTATTACTGAATGTGCAATATTTATATTACTGAATGTACAATATTTATATTCATTACTGAATGTGCAATATTTATATTCATTACTGAATGTGCAATATTTATATTCATTACTGAAAGTGCAAAATTAAAAAAACAGTTTTGAAGTGTATTTAATAAACATAAACAACTAAATTGAGGCCCTCCAAACATTTATGATTTTTATACATGTTTGATTAAACTAGAATTCAATTTAATGCATGTTTAATACTACAATTTATGGGAAACAAATACATTTTTTGTGTGTAAAATTACACTTTTGACAATAAAAACATCAATTTGTAAACATTCCTTACAACACTCGGATCAGGTATCGAACCCAGCACCGTTCATTTCTCACAGGACAAGCATTGGTGGGAACATTTTTGGGAAATTTGCCATTATATTTTTATCAGTGACTTAGCAGGAAGCGGCTAGGAGTACCTGCTATTATCGCCTTGTTATTCTTTCATTGACATTTTACATGCCATGCAAAACGCTACATAATAGATGGTATTTTTACAGTTTGTTTTATCTTGCATTTATATATTTTACTTCCTGTGGATGCAAATGAGACATATTTGGTGGAATGTCCCACCTAGACTCTCAAGGTTAGCTACCAGAGGTGAGTGAATATCGGACATTGAGAAATTGCAAGACAATATCTCCTCCGCTGCACACTACAAGTACGCTGCATGACCCTCACAAGAAGAGGCTTCTTAACTCCCCCTCCAAGCCTTCACACCTTCTTACCACCTGAAGATCACAGTCGCTATTAAAGGACAAAAGTGTGAATTAGTGTCTGGGAAAGGATGTCAGGAGGGTTTGGCACATTGACTCTAATTATTCTTCCTCCTTGGGGTCTTTGTCGTCGTCATAGACGCTTTCTGATACTTCTATCGTGAAATTATTTGGATATAAAACACAAAAACAGAAAATTATATATGTAAAGAAAACTTTAGTTTGTTGATTTGTTTGTATTAGTATTTAAATGCACATTGTGGCTTGTGCAGCCCTTTGAGACACTTGTGGTTTAGGGCTATATAAATAAACATTGATTGATTGATTGACATTTTATTATTGTTTCCAAACCTTTTGTTAAAAAAACTAAATAATAATTGAAGAAAACCACATATAGGGGGTTGATCCCATCTTTAAGAAGTCAGAAACCAAATCGAGATATGTGTTTCTAACGGTATACCGGTACTAGTATAGTATCGCGGTACTATACTCTGTTTGAAAAGTACCGGTTCGCCATATTATTATTATTTCCACAGGCATGACGGCGCGTTGTCGTCACGTCGTGACATACTGGCAGAGGAGCATGTTCGGCAGCGCACCATCACAGAGTACTTACAAGCAGACACAGTGTGTAGACAGAAAAGGGAGAATGGACGCATTTTGGCTTAAAAAGTAAAGATAAAGGTGAAGTTATAACACTGAAACGCCCTCAGGAAGAGGTGCTTTAAGACATGGCTAGCTAGCAAATAAAGTGAGTTTCTTACAAGTATCATTATCAATGCAGGACGAGGAATAGCTAAACATGCTTCACTACACACCGTAGGAGGATACAATAGCTCACCGCTAACAAAAGATAGCGCTCCTGAATGTAAACAAACGCCATGGGTGGATCTACACCTGACATCCACTGTAATGATACCAAGTACAAGAGCGTATCTCGTCGATACTCGATATTTTTTAGCATCACAGAATCTTTTTTTCATTTATATTATGTTTATAAACTCAGGAAATACGTCCCTGGACACATGAGGACTTTGAATATGACCAATGTATGATCCTGTAACTACTTGGTATCGGATCGATACCTAAATTTATGGTTTCATCCAAAACTAATGTTAAAGTATTCAAACAAGAGAAGAATAAGTGATTTTTACATTTTAACAGAAGTGTAGATAGAACATGTTGAAACAGAAAATCAGCAGATATTAACAGTAAATGAACAAGTGGATTATTAATTCATTTTCTACCGCTTGTCCTTCATAATGTTGACAAAATAATAGGTAGATAAATGACACAATATGTTACTGCATACGTCAGCAGACTAATTAGGAGCCTTTGTTTGTTTACTTACTACTAAAAGACAAGTTTTGTAGCATGTTCACTATTTTATTTAAGGACTAAATTGCAATAATAAAAATATGTTTAATGTACCCTAAGACTTTTTGTTAAAATAAAGCCAATAATGCCATTTTTTGTGATCCCCTTTATTTAGAAAAGTATCGAAATACACTTTGGCACCGGTACCAAAATACTGGTATCGGGACAACCCTCGTTTGCTGTCATTGTTTGTACATTTGATTTGCACAACATTTTTTCAATGTATTCTATTCTATTTCAAACTACATTGTATTCTATTTGAATAATGATGTACATACCATCATGGTCAAGACGTTCACAAGGCCGTACCCTAAACCCAATGTCGCTGCCCTAAAAAAAACTGTACTAAAAAAAAGATTCCATTGATTTGGGTGGGACCTCATTTTAGAAAGACATATATAGTGTACATACTGTATATAGTGTATATATCAGGGGTCACCAACGCGGTGCCCGCGGGCACCAGGTAGCCCGTAAGGACCAGATGAGTAGCCCGCTGGCCTGTTCTAAAAATAGCTCAAATAGCAGCACTTACCAGTGAGCTGCCTCTATTTTTTAAATTGTATTTATTTACTAGCAAGCTGGTCTTGCTTTGCTCAACATTTGTAATTCTAAGAGAGACAAAACTCAAATAGAATTTGAAAATCCAAGAAAATATTTTAAAGACTTGGTCTTCACTAACTGACAAAGAAACAGATAACAGATTTGGTGTCCAGTTCAAAGTGTGACATGATTTATTTAAAAATGTGAGAGTTGACTTTTGTATTTTACATGAGTTATTATTTGTACAAACATGGTGCAAAGTTATTCATGATTTGTTCAAAAATGTTAGTGGCTAGCTAGTTAAAATGGGATATTGTGATTTCACAAGACTGTCTTGGAAGTGATCATTTGAAAAGGTTCAATTTGAAAAATGTGCACTTAGAGAAAATAGAAAAATAAAGTGTTGCATATTGATATTTATCTGTTTCTATATATATTTATAGTGAGAAATCATTAAGATGATCAGTGTTTCCACAAAGATAAATATCATCAATTATTAGGGATGTCCGATAATGGCTTTTTGCCGATATCCGATATGCCGATTTTGTCCAACTCTTTAATTACCGATACCGATATCAACCGATACCGATATCAACCGATATATACAGTCGTGGAATTAACACATTATTATGCCTAATTTGGACAACCAGGTATGGTGAAGATGAGGTACTTTTTAAAAAAATTAATCAAATAAAATAAGATAAATACATTTAAAAAAAATTCTTGAATAAAAAAGAAAGTAAAACAATATAAAAACAGTTACATAGAAACTAGTAATTAATGAAAATTTGTAAAATTAACTGTTAAAGGTTAGTACTATTAGTGGAGCAGCAGCACGCACAATCATGTGTGCTTACGGACTGTATTCCTTGCAGACTGTATTGATATATATTGATATATCATGTAGGAACCAGAATATTAATAACAGAAAGAAACAACCCTTTTGTGTGAATGAGTGTAAATGGGGGAGGGAGGTTTTTTGGGTTGGTGCACTAATTGTAAGTGTATCTTGTGTTTTTTATGTGGATTTAATAAAAAAAACAAAAAACAAAAAAAAACGATACTGATAATAAAAAAAACGATACCGATAATTTCCGATATTACATTTTAACGCATTTATCGGCCGATAATATCGGCAGACCGATATTATTGGACATCTCTATTAATTATTAATAATAACATAGAGTTAAAGGTAAATTGAGCAAATTGGCTATTTCTGGCAATTTATTTAAGTGTGTATCAAACTGGTAGCCCTTCGCATTAATCACTACCCAAGAAGTAGCTCTTGGTTTCAAAAAGGTTGGTGACCCCTGCTATATACTGTATGTGCGAGTCTAGTTCCAGAGCAAAAAGAAGCGCGTTAAAGTTGTGTGTTTGCCTCACATTATCTCCAGCTGACACTTAAGCGGTTTCCGGTGCCAAAATGTCTGCAAAAACTCTCCTCGCATCCACAAGACACCGAAGGGACACGACAGGAAATAGCTGTTGCGTCATTTACTCCACTTTTGTGAAGTCGGCGAGCCCGATTGCACGCATTCAGAAGATACTTTGGATTAAAAGATAAATCCAACTGTTTTTTTTTTGCTCTCCCCTCATAAACAACAGGATATTAGAACTGAGTGGATTGAGCAGGAAACCCCACAATATTACGTCAGTGGATCATTGAAAACATGTTATTTTTTTCTTTTTTGGGTTCCTCACTAAAAATGTTCATTGGAAAGGCATAAAAACAAACAGGAAGTTAACAGATTTGTGTTTTATTTTCTGTTATGATATCCATGCCAATCCAATTAAAATGAAGCCTAAAATGATGAAAAATTCACTCTAATAATGTTTTTCTGTCCTTGTCTTGTTGGTGTCTTTTGACTGCTGTACCTCAGTTGACCGGGACCCAGAGAACAAAACCGCCTCTGCTCTTCTTGAAGTCGGCGTTGGTTTGGCCCACCTTGGTTTCCACGGTAACGGTCTTTGGTTTGCCCCGCATGTGCAGCCGGATGTTCGACGGGCACACCTGCACAGGCAACGAGCGTTTTTGTACCCTGCGGGGCAAAAAGAGACATAATCAATGTTATGTTATCCACACACACAGTGCCTCCCCTCTGTTGCAAGTCTTGTTGATTCTATGTACAGTAACTTGTGTGTGTGTGCTACGGCTATGAGGGTTTTTTCCTTGGGCTCAGTCTGGCATACTTGCCAACCCTCCCGTTTTTAGCGGGAGAATCCCGGTATTCAGCGCCTCTCCCGACAACCTCCCGGCAGAGATTTTCTCCCGACAAACTCCCGGTATTCAGCCGGAGCTGGAGGCCACGCCCCCTCCAGCTCAATGCGGACCTGAGTGGGGACAGCCGTTCTCACGTCCGCTTTCCCACAATATAAACAGCTTGCCTGCCCAATGACGTCGTAACATCTACGGCTTTTAGAGAGTAGAGTGCACAACAAGGAGAGAGAGTTATTGGTTTCTTATGTGGGTTTATTGTTAGGCAGTTTCATTAACGTCCTCCCAGCGCGGTAACAACACACAATAACAGCAGTCACGTTTAGTCTACCGTAAAGCAGTTCGTCTGCCGTAAACAGCAATGTTGTGACACTCTTAAGCAGGACAATACTTCCATCTACTTGATAGCCTGCAGAACACTGAAATTCAAGTATGTTATTTATATGTATAATAGAATAAAATTAAAAAAAATAAAATAAATAAAATATATATAGCTATAATTCACTGAAAGTCAAGTATTTCATATATATATATATATATATATATATATATATATATATATATATATATATATATATATATATATATATATATATATATATGTATGAAATACTTGATTTGGTGAATTCTAGCTGTAAATATACTCTCCTCTTAACCACGCCCTTGGCCACGCCCCCCATCCCGACCACGCCCCCCCCCCCACCTCCCGATATTGGAGGTCCCAAGGTTGGCAAGTATGGTCTGGACCCCCACCCTAGAGTCCAGCCTTTGACTGAATATTGTTTTACTCTCCACCCCCTCCTCCCCAACATTTACCTGTTTCTCACCTTTTTTTGTAAGGGGCACCGGAAGTTGGCAGACCCGTCAGCGATCCTTTTTCTGTCTCCCTGTAATGTTTGTCTGACCTTGAATGGGATTGTGCTGGAAATTTTCAATTTCCCCTTGGGGATTAATAAAGTACTTCAGCATTAGGTACACCTCTCAATTGGGATCCAAGACAGGAGATGCATAACTGGGTAATAATTAACAAAGTACAACATTTATGTACTCTAGTGCAGCGGTCCTCAACCACCGGGCCGCGCAAGAAATTAAAAAAAATATATATATATATTTTTTTTTTTTTTTTTTTTTTTTTAAATTAAATCAACATATAAAACACAATATATACATTATATATAGGGATGTCCGATAATGGCTTTTTGCCGATATCCGATATTCCGATATTGTCCAACTCTTTAATTACCGATACCGATATCAACCGATACCGATATCAACCGATATATACAGTCGTGGAATTAACACATTATTATGTCTAATTTGGACAACCAGGTATGGTGAAGATAAGGTACTTTTTAAAAAAAATTATAAAATAAGATAAATAAACTAAAAACATTTTCTTGAATAAAAAAGAAAGTAAAACAATATAAAAACGGTTACATAGAAACTAGTAATTAATGAAAATGAGTAACATTAACTGTTAAAGGTTAGTACTATTAGTGGAGCAGCAGCACGCACAATCATGTGTGCTTACGGACTGTATCCCTTGCAGACTGTATTGATATATATTGATATATAATGTAGGAACCAGAATATTAATAACAGAAAGAAACAACCCTTTTGTGTGAATGAGGAGGGAGGTTTTTTGGGTTGGTGCATTAATTGTAAGTGTATCTTGTGTTTTTTATGTTGATTTAATTAAAAAAAAACAAAAAAAAAACAGAAAAAAAACGATACCGATAATAAAAAAAACGATACCGATAATTTCCGATATTACATTTTAACGCATTTATCGGCCGATAATATCGGCAGGCCGATATTATCGGACATCCCTAATTATATATCAATATAGATCAATACAGTCTTCAGGGATACAGTCCGTAAGCACACATGATTGTATTTCTTTATGAAATAAAAATAAATAAATAAATAAGTCCGCCCCCCCCCCCCCCCCCCCGGTCCGTGGGACAAATTTTCAAGCGTTTACCGGTCCCCAGCTACAAAAAGGTTGGGGACCACTGCTCTAGTGTGTGTTGATGTGGTAGTAAATGTTCATTCGTCCAAAAATAAAATGCCTCTTCTCCAAATGTTAAACTGAGCTGATAATGATAACAGTTTGGTGCACAGTGAACATTTGGTTGAGGCCTACAAAGTGACTATACTGTAAGTGTAGGGTTGTCTCTGTATCAAAATGTATTTCAATACTTTTCTAATTAAAGGGGACCACAAAAAAAATGGCATTATTGGCTTTATTTTAAGAAAAAAATCTAAGGGTACATTAAACATATGTTTATTATTGCAATGGAAGAACAATGTTATCCTTAAATAAAATAGTGAATAGTCTTTTAGTAGTAAGTAAACAAACAAAGGCTTCTAATTTAGCTGCTGACATTTGTTGCAATATTGGATACTATTAAAGTTTAAAATGTATGCAATTTCAAGCAGCACATATATATTTTTTTCTGTCAAAATGAAAAAAAATCAATTACATTTAGAGAGAAAATATTAATTATTTCCAGGTTTTTTAAATGATGTCGCGGGCCAGATGTAGCTATAGCTAATACTATATCATGGGAACTCACTGGCCACAGCATTAGGTACACCTCTCAATTGGGATCCAATACAAATTTGTCTTTCTTTCCGAAAATGTGTAGAAAAAGTCCAATACTGCAGCACAACACGTAATTGCTGCAGTCAACAGTGCAGATCTTTGTAAAGGTGGAGTTTGTGTACTGAATTCCGTCGACTGTTCCGTCCCGTCACTCCGGCTAACGTCTCACTTATTTGACAGCCGGGCTTGTTCGACCGCCGCTAAAGACGAGCCGGCGTGACGCCAAACCCCCCCACCCCCCTCCCAAACCTCCCGTGGCAAACACAAGCTGGCACCGCACATGACTAAGCAGCGTCCGCGCACAAAAAGACTCCTCTACTGTACGCCTCGGGCTGCATCACTGCCGCGGTGACTGTAGCTCATGTGTGCAATCAAACGCACTCCCCACGGTTTTGAGCTGGGAACGTCTCGAAAGCAGATGCCGAGCGGCTATTTGTGGGCATCTTTGAATGTTGGTAATGTAAGCAGAATTGGCGGATGCATACGGGCCTAGCTAGGCAACTGAGCTACACTTTATGAAAGGGAAACTTTAGTTGAAAGAATCCAGGCTTACGTGATATTTACTGGTTAGGGAATAGTTTTGGCACAGCAGGTATGTTGACAGCGACGAGGAGATCGTTTGATGGGTGAACACCATCACACCATCAGGGTCGCAGGTGAGCTGGAGCCTACCCCAGCTGATTTTGGGTGAGAGGTGAGGTAGCCTACACCCTGGACTGGTCACTTTTAAACCAACTATTTTCAATATCATCCACACCTGTGGACTGTTTAGAGTGGCCTAGCGTGCATGTTTTTAGACTGACGGTACGATATTACCACGGTATTAAGGCGACAATATGATAGTATTGTGGTATTTGTCCAAAAAAAAAAAGTTAAATTTTTTTATAGTGTGTAATAGGGTTGTACGGTATACTGGTACTAGTATAGTACCACGATACTAATGAATCATATTTGGTACTGTACCGCCTCTAAAAAGTACCGGTCACCGTCCCCCCTCCTCTGCTCGCAAAACCCCCCTGGTTTTACGAACAGAGGAGCATGTTCGGCAGCGCACAATCACGGAGTACTTACAAGCAGACACAGTGTGTAGACCAGGGGTGTCAAACGTACGGCCCGCGGGCCGGATCAGGCCCGCGAACAGTTTTGATCCGGCCCGCGGGATGAGTTTGCTAAGTATAAAAATGGACGGAAATTTTTGAATGAAATAAACTGCTGTTCTAAATGTGTCCACTAGATGTCACAATAGCAATTCTTTTTATCTTTGTAGATGATGCTACATATGTACAAAATAAACCACATCAGTCGAGGAAAATGAGCAAACTACATAAATAACATCCTGTAATTTGATTTTGATATAATTTTTTTATCTTGATAGATTGAAACTTAACACCAATGAGTTGACTGATGAACATTATCACATAATTTATTCAGAAAGTATAAGTAACAACAAATGAAGATAGAATACTATTAACCGCAACATGTAAGTGTAAAAAAACTACAACATTATTATTTGTACAATTTCAGAATGTGCTTGTTCTATTTTTAAAACAAAAAAACCAATGTGAAGTTGTCTTTATTTTTAAGTTATCATGCCGTGATTTTACCAGTCCGGCCCACTTGGGAGTAGATTTTTCTCCATGTGGCCCCCCATCTAAAATGAGTTTGACACCCCTGGTGTAGACGGAAAAGGGAGAATTGACGCATTTTGGCTTAAAAACTGAGGATAAACACTGAAACGCCCTCAGGAAGAGGTGCTTTAAGACATGGCTAGCTAGCTAGTGGCTAACATCCATCCGCAGTCTGCAGTGTTTTATCTACTTCTAAATCACTAATCCTCGTCTCCATGGCGACGAATAAGGTGAGTTTCTTACAAGTATCATCCCTGCAGGAGGTGGAGTAGCTAAACATGCTTCACTACACCATACTTGCCAACCCTCCCGTTTTTAGCGGGAGAATCCCGGTATTCAGCGCCTCTCCCGACAACCTCCCAGCAGAGATTTTCTCCCGACAAACTCCCGGTATTCAGCCGGAGCTGGAGGCCACGCCCCCTCCAGCTCAATGCGGACCTGAGTGGGGACAGCCTGTTCTCACGTCCGCTTTCCCACAATATAAACAGCTTGCCTGCCCAAAGACGTCATAACATCTAGGGCTTTTAGAGAGTAGAGTGCACAACTGTGCACACAACAAGGAGACGAAGCAGAAGAACGAGGAAATTACAGACATCACATGGCGACGCCGTCGACGAGCAAGATGAAGAAATACGCTTGCAAGTTCCAAAACGAATGGAAACAAGAATTTCAGTTCATCCAGGACAGTTCGAAGGGGAAGGTGTATGTTGCCTGTACATTTTGTAGAACAGACTTTTCCATTGAACACGGTGGCCGAAATGATATACTCATCATGAACGAAGAAGTTAAACAGGACAATTCTGCCATCTAATGGATAGCCACCGGAATACTGAAATTCAAGTATTTTTATTTTTTTTCTATGTAAATAAAATAAATAAAATAAATATATATATATATATATATATATATATATATATATATATGTATATATATATATATATATATATATATATATATAGCTAGAATTCATTGAAAGTCAAGTATTTCATACATATATATACATACATATATATATATATATATATATATATATATATATATATATATATATATATGAAATATATATGAAATACTCGAGTTGGTGAATTCTAGCTGTAAATAACCACGCCCCCAACCACGCCCCCCGCCCCCAACCACACAGACCCCCACCCCCGACCAAGCCCCCACCACCCCATCCCCTACCCCCCGATATTGGAGGTCTCAAGGTTGGCAAGTATGCACTACACACCGTAGCTCGCCGGCATCACAATGTAAACAAACGCCATGGGTGGATCTACACCTGACATCCACTGTAATGATACCAAGTACAAGAGTGTATCTAGTCGATACTATCATTACATCGACATTTTTTTTAGCATCTCAAAATCTTTTTTCGTTTTTTTTTTTATTGTTTTTATGTTTATAAACTCAGGAAATACGCCCCTGGACACATGAGGACTTTGAATATGACCAATGTATGATCCTGTAACTACTTGGTATCGGATCGATACCCAAATTTGTGGTATCATCCAAAACTAATGTAAAGCCAGTGTTTCCCATAAACTGCCAAGATACCTGTGGCGGTGGGGGCGTGGCAATGGGTGTGGTCACCATGACATCATCGAATAATTTGCATAATTTAGTACAATGATATGATTTTCTCTAAAAAGGCTCAAAAAATGTATACTTACTAATTAGTAACAGTTTTGTTTTAAACGTCCATCCATCCATCCATCCATTTTACAATATAATTACAACACTTTATGTACATATTTATATACAGATTTGAACAATAAGTTATTCACTGAAATATCTTTATTAATTGTGGTTCTTACAAAAAATATATCTTATAAAATATAAAAGCTAAAATGTCTCTTAAAGCTCTGCCCTTTAATTAGTGCATACTAAATAATTTAACTTTAGCCTACTACTTCAATCATATTATTTACCAGCAACATAAAGTGAAACAGAGGCAGAGGTGTCCTGCCACAGTCAGTAACAAATAAACAGAAAACAGTAGTGGTCAAATACAAATAAGGCAACAAGAGAAGTATCCTACACTTCTGTTTTGTAAAGTAAATCTGAACAGCCTATATGGGCATCTACATCAACTATATGATTTGCCTGAGAAGCTGGACAGGAATAAAAAAAATAAAAATAAATAAATAAAAATAAAATACTTTTTTTTTTATTTGTGGCGGACGTAATTCTTTCGTGGCGGGCCGCCACAAATAAATGAATGTGTGGGAATCACTGAAAGCATTCTACCAACAGAAGAATAAGTGATTATTAAATTTTAACAGAAGTGTAGATAGAACATGTTAAAAGAGAAAGTAAGCAGATATTAACAGTAAATGAACAAGTGGATTAATAATCCATTTTTACAGCTTATCCTTTATAATGTTGCCAAAATAATAGGTGTATAAATGACACAATATGTTACTGCATACGTCAGCAGACTAATTAGGAGTCTTTGTTTGTTTACTTACTACTAAAAGACAAGTTGTCTAGTATGTTCACTATTTTATTGAAGGACTTAATTGCAATAATAAACATATGTTTGATGTATCCTAAGATTGTTTGTTAAAACAAAGCCAATAATGCAATTTTTTGTGGTCCCCTTTATTTAGAAAAGTATCGAAATACATTTTGGTACCGGTACCAAAATATTGGTATCGGGACAACCCTAGTGTGTAAAGAAGTGTCAGGAATGTTTAGGATAAACACACGTACTGTAGTTGAACACAAATGTAACGCTAAAATGTTGTAATCTTATTTATTACTACAAACAAGTATTTTAAGTGCAAATAATTGTGCAGGAACATCCACTGTTACAAGCAAATATTTTAAAAGTTGTGTGTCTTTAAAGTGACTATGTAAACATCTAGTGTAACATAGGGTTGTCCAGATACCATTAATTTAGTACCAGTACCAAAATCTACAGTACAGGCCAAAAGTTTGGACACACCTTCTAATTCAATGTGTTTTCTTTATTTTCATGACTATTTACATTGTAGATTGTCACATCAAAACTATGAATGAACACATGAGGAGTTATGTACTTAACAAAAAAAGGTGAAATAACTGAAAACATGTTTTATATTCTAGTTTCTTCAAAATAGCCACCTTTTTGCTTTGATTACTGCTTTGCACACTCTTGGCATTCTCTCCATGAGCTTCAAGAGGTAGTCACCTGAAATGGTTTTCACTTCACAGGTGTCATAGTTTTGATGCCTTCAGTGACAATCTACAATGTGAATAGTCATGAAAATAAAGAAAATGCACTGAAATGAGAAGGTGTGTCCAAACTGTACTGTGTATCCATACTTTTCCAAATAAAGGGAACTAGGAAAAATGTCAATATTGGCTTCATTTTAACAGAAATAAAAGGTGTTGCATTGATTGATTGCACAGTATAGTACATATTCCGTACAATTGACCACTAAATGGTAACACCCGAATAAGTTTTTCAACTTGTTTAAAGGCCTACTGAAATGAATTTTTAAAAATTTAAACGGGAATAGCAGATCCATTCTATGTGTCATACTTGATCATTTCGCGATATTGCCATATTTTTGCTGAAAGGATTTAGTAGAGAAAACCGACGATAAAGTTCGCAACTTTTGCTCGCTGATAAAAAAAAACCTTGCCCCTACCGGAAGTAGCGTGACGTCACAAGCGGTAGTGCTGCTCACAATTCCCCGTTGTTTACAATGGAGCGAGAGATATTAGGAGCGAGAAAGTGACGATTACCCCATTAATTTGAGCGAGGATGAAAGATTCGTGGATGAGGAACGTTAGAGTGACGGACTAGAATGCAGTTCGAGATATCTTTTTTCGCTCTGACCGTAACTTAGGTACAAGCTGGCTCATTGGATTCCACACTTTCTCCTTTTTCTATTGTGGATCACGGATTTGTATTTTAAACCACCTCGGATACTATATCCTCTTGAAAATGAGAGTCGAGAAGGCGAAATGGACATTAACAGTGACTTTTATCTCCACGACAATACATCGACGAAGCCCTTTAGCATGAGCTAACGTGATAGCATCTGTCTCAAATGCAGATAGAAACAAAATAAATAAATCCCTGACTGGAAGGATAGACAGAAGATCAACAATACTACTATCAAAAGACACCGAACCAAACACTGGACATGTAAATACACGGTTAATGTGTATTCGACGCCTGTCGAAGCCTAGCAATGCTGTTGCTAACAACGCTAACTTAACAACGGGACCTCGTCAGAGCTATGATAAAAACATTAGCGCTCCACCTACGCCAGCCAGCCCTCCTCTGCTCATCAACACCCGTGCTCACCTGCGTTCGACGATGCGGTCGGCGGCCCGGAGACGTAGGAAGTCAAGGTGAGTTCGCCGCTAGCGCGTCTGCTAGCCAACAAAGTCCTCCTTGTTGTGTTGCTACAGCCAGCCGCTAATACACCGATCCCACCTACAACGTTCTTCTTTGCCGCCTCCATTGTTCATTAAACAAGTTGCAAAAGATTCACCAACACAGATGTCCAGAATACTGCGGAACTTTGTCGAAGAAAACAGAGCTCTGTGTATTGTGTCCAAACACTTCCGTGGACCTGGCGACGTCACGCGCATACGTCATCCTCCAAAGGCGTTTTGAACCGGAAGTTCCCCGGGAAATTTAAAATTGCACTTTATAAGTTAACCCGGCCGTATTGGCATGTGTTGCAATGTTAAGATTTCATCATTGATATATAAACTATCAGACTGTGTGGTCGGTAGTAGTGGCTTTCAGTAGGGGTCCACGTTAATAAATTCATGGTAATTCATGCAGACTTAAGTAATGGTCTGCATGTTCCACGACATTAACAAAACACTACACGTTGGACCACATGATGCCATGAATGTGCAGTAAATGAGTGTCTCCATGGTAGTACACACAAAAGTCCTCCACTTTTGCACTCGCTATCAATTGCGATGGCAGTCTTAGACCATCCCCCGCTAGTATACACAATTGTGTCGTTTGCAGATGTTATCCGGGATAAAAAAATAGGCCGGTCTTCCTACTGTGTCCAGCAGCCACACATGATACAGGCGGTCATTCTCGCTGGCAAACAGGTGATTAAGCCCCCACATCCACCTCAAGTTTCGCCAACCCCCCCCCCCCCCCCCCCCCTCCAAAAAAAACCCCAGCTGTCTTTTGTGCTCTCTGCTTGGAAGTGACATAACCGTGGATACTCCTTCTTGGAAACACAATGGACCCCCGAGGAGGAAGTGCTGCAGCTACATCCATCAAATTAGGCACATGATAATTGATGACTATGATTGTCATCATTTGGCCTGGTTAAAATAGACGAGGGTTCATTCGCTCTGCTAGGAGAGTTTGATTGGTCAGGTTTGAACGCAGTCTAAGACCAAACTAGGAGACCGAGGGTAGGTTCACACTAGAGATCAACCAATATGGTCTTTTCAGGGCCGATACCCATAATTACTAGTCAAAGAGGTCGATAACCAATATTTAGAGAAGATAATCATTTGCAGTAAAGGTTATGTCAACATGAATAGTATACGTCAGGCTTTGGATGATTGTTTTTAACATTATTTTTGAGAAAACAGTGACAATTATTTAAAAATAATAATATTTATTTATTAATTTGGTAGGGAAATCATAATACAGGTACTGTACAGGTACCCCTCCCCCCTCCCAAAAAAAATTAATAAATAAAAATAAATAAATGAAAAAAATAAGTTTAATAAATAAATTAAATTTAAAAAACTGTGAATCCTGTCTGATTCCAATCAATGCAAGTCATCAGAATCAGGCAATACACCAACTTATATTATTGTCTTCATGAAAGAAAGGAATCTATATGTTATGGTTTGAGTTCATTTCGAACATAAACATTCAATTACAACATGATACATGTGTTAAACATGCTTGTATTTTTATTAATCCCCTTTAACATGTTAACAAAAAAATGTCTGTTTAATACATAAAAAGAAATTCGAAAATTTTATATAATATATATAAATATATATATTATAAAATCCCCTGTAGAGCAGGGAATATTATATATATATATATCAATATATATATATATATTGATATATATACACACACACACACACACACATGCGTTAGGTCAGGAAAATAACAAAGAGGCTATTTCATCCCTACAAGCCTGTTTCGAAGATTTCCCTGCTCTTCAGGGGATTTATATATATATATATATATATATATATATATATATATATATATATATATATATATATTAGGGCTGCAACTAAAAACTAATTTGATAATCGATTAATCTGTCGATTATTACTTCGATTAATCGATTAGTAATCGGATAAAAGAGACAAACTACATTTCTATCCTTTCCAGTATGTTATTGAAAAAAAACAGCATACTGGCACCATACTTATTTTGATTATTGTTTGTCAGCTGTTTGTAAATGTTGCAGTTTATAAATAAAGGTTTATAAAAAAATAAAAAATAAAAAAGTAGCCTCTGCGCATGCGCATAGCATAGATCCAACGAATCGATGACTAAATTAATCGCCAACTATTTTTATAATCGATTTTAATCGATTAGTTGTTGCAGCCCTAATATATATATATATATATATATATATATATATATATATATATATATATATATATATATATATATATATATATATATATATATATATATATATATATATATATATATATATATAATATTCCCTGCTCTACAGGGGATTTTATAATATATACACTATCGTTCAAAAGTTTGGGGTCACATTGAAATGTCCTTATTTTTGAAGGAAAAGCACTGTACTTTTCAATGAAGATAACTTTAAACTAGTCTTAACTTTAAAGAAATACACTCTATACATTGCTAATGTGGTAAATGACTATTCTAGCTGCAAATGTCTGGTTTTTGGTGCAATATCTACATAGGTGTATAGAGGCCCATTTCCAGCAACTATCACTCCAGTGTTCTAATGGTACAATGTGTTTGCTCATTGGCTCAGAAGGCTAATTGATGATTAGAAAACCCTTGTGCAATCATGTTCACACATCTGAAAACAGTTTAGCTCGTTACAGAAGCTAAAAAACTGACCTTCCTTTGAGCAGATTGAGTTTCTGGAGCATCACATTTGTGGGGTCAATTAAACGCTCAAAATGGCCAGAAAAAGAGAACTTTCATCTGAAACTCGACAGTCTATTCTTGTTCTTAGAAATGAAGGCTATTCCACAAAATTGTTTGGGTGACCCCAAACTTTTGAACGGTAGTGTATATATATATATATATATATATATATATATATATATATATATATATATATATATATATATATATATATATATATATATATATATATATATATATATATATATATATATATATATATATATATTATATAAAATCCCCTGAACACCAGGGAAACCTGCGAAACAGGCTTGTAAGGATGAAAATAGCCTCCGTGTTTTTTTCTGACCTAACGTATATTCCGTTCTACCCCGGTATTGAGCACTGTATAACGGATAAACCACAGTAACCTTGACAGTATATATATATATATATATATATATATATATATATATATATATATATATATATATATATATATATATATATATATATATATATATATATATATACATACATACACACGTTAGCCTCTGTTATTTTCCTGACCTATTTAATCCCTACAAGCCTGTTTCACAGATTTCCCTGCTCTTCAGGGGATTTATATATATATATATATATATATATATATATATATATATATATATATATATATATATATATATATATACATATATATATATATTAGGGCTGCAACTAACAACTAATTTGATAATCGATTAATCTGTCGATTATTACTTCGATTAATCGATTAATAATCGGATAAAAGAGACAAACTACATTTCTATCCTTTCCAGTATTTTATTGGAAAAAAAACAGCATACTGGCACCACACTTATTTTTTATTGTTTCTCAGCTGTTTGTAAATGTTGCAGTTTATAAATAAAGGTTTATAAAAAAATAAAAAGTAGCCTCTGAGCATGCGCATAGTATAGATCCAACGAATCGATGACTAAATTAATCGCCAACTATTTTTATAATTGATTTTAATCGATTTAATTGATTAGTTGTTGCAGCCCTAATATATATATATATATATATATATATTATATAAAATCCCCTGAACACCAGGGAAACCTGCGAAACAGGCTTGTAAGGATGAAAATAGCCTCCGTGTTTTTTTCTGACCTAACGTATATTCCGTTCTAACCCAGTATTGAGCACTGTATAACGGATAAACCACAGTAACCTTGACAGTATATATATATATATATATATATATATATATATATATATATATATATATATATATATATATATATATATATATATAAGCTGGGCTTCCCTGCTTAGGCTGCTGCCCCCGCGACCCGACCTCGGATAAGCGGAAGAAGATGGAAGGGGGGATATATATATATATATATATATATATATATATATATATATATATATATATATACATATATATATATATATATATATATATATATATATATATATATACATACATATATATATATATATATATATATATATATATATATATATATATATATATATATATATACATATATATATATATATATATATATATATATACATACATATATATACATATATATATATACATACATATATATACATATATATATATATACATACATATATATACATATATATATATATATATATACATATATATATATATATATATATACATATATATACATACATATATATACATATATATATATATATATACATATATATATATATATATACATATATATATATATATATACATATATATATATATATACATATATATATATATATATATATATACATATATATATATATATACATATATATATATATATATATATATATATATATATATATATATATATATATATATATATATATATATATATATATATATATATATATATATATATATATACCGTATTTTTCGGACTATAAATCGCAGTTTTTTTTCATAGTTTGGCCGGGGGTGCGACTTATACTCAGGAGCGACTTATGTGTGAAATGATTAACACATTAGCGTAAAATATCAAATAATATTATTTAGCTCATTCACGTAAGAGACTAGACGTATAAGATTTCATGGGATTTAGCGATTAGGAGTGACAGATTGTTTGGTAAAGGTATAGCATGTTCTATATGTTATAGTTATTTGAATTACTCTTACCATAATATGTTACGTTAACATACCAGGCACGTTCTCAGTTGGTTATTTATGCCTCATATAACGTACACTTATTCCGCCTGTTGTTCACTATTCTTGATTTATTTTAAATTGCCTTTCAAATGTATATTCTTGGTGTTGGCTTTTATCAAATAAGTTTCCCCAAAAAATGCGACTTATACTCCAGTGCGACTTATATATGTTTTTTTCCTTCTTTATTATGCATTTTCGGCCGGTGCGACTTATACTCCGGAGCGACTTATACTCTGAAAAATACGGTATATATGAAGATGAGGTAGATCCCCTCGACTTGGTCATTTGAAAAGTAGCTTGCCTAATGAAAAAGTGTGGGCACCCCTGAAATAAATGATGCTACTTTTAGGGTGGGGTGTAGTTTCATTTGCAATCTGGTAAATGTCTCCACAATCAGACATCTTGCAGACAAAGAACAGGTTATAAAAGTGACATAAAGCATATCCAACACGTATCATCGGGACCACAAGGAAGAGTTTTAAATGTAAATCATCATATTTTAGGTGAGTTTATCAATGTCCAACGTACCATTCCTTGGTAGAGACGTGGCAACAACCGCCCTGGTCAAAATTCTTACCTTCTTTCGTCTTATTAATGTCGCACAAACAAAAACGTCATGAGCGTACCACAGTAGAGCACGCACGTATTTGACTTTGCAGAAGTACCCGAGCGGAGGCACGTGAGCGAACTGAGACGTCATTGACAAAACCACACGCAGGGCAACAACATGACTCGCCCAGTGACAAATGACTGCTAAATGAGCTAATTACGGCATAAGATGTGCCAAAAAGTCCCCCGCGGTGCGTGGTTGTGTCGCGCGTAATTCCTTCCTCCAAGTGCGTACACGATTATTAATCAGACAGTTGGTCACCTGCTGGAGCCGCAGTCTGAGTAACTCCTTCACACTGGAAGACAAACAGTCTGCGAGGATATTCCATTAATAGAGACGCGTCCTCGGCTCATGTGAGAGATCAACTCTTTGAAGCAGCTGGCAGCTCATCAAATTGGATGCAATCACAACTAATGGGCCACAATTAGACTGCAGTTAATAAGACATTATGCCGACTTCCTGCTAGACTATCACAGGTTTCCCATTGACAAGCTCCTTTAAATGACTTTTTAATCAAGTATTCATTCCGATCACATTTACTTGAGTCACTTTTTGGATGAATTGCAATTGTCAGGTTATTTTTTAGCAACATACACTACCGTTCAAAAGTTTGGGGTCACATTGAAATGTCCTTATTTTTGAAGGAAAAGCACTGTACTTTTCAATGAAGATAACTTTAAACTAGTCTTAACTTTAAAGAAATACACTCTATATATTGCTAATGTGGTAAATGACTATTCTAGCTGCAAATGTCTGGTTTTTGGTGCAATATCTACATGGGTGTATAGAGGCCCATTTCCAGCAACTATCACTCCAGTGTTCTAATGGTACAATGTGTTTGCTCATTGGCTCAGAAGGCTAATTGATGATTAGAAAACCCTTGTGCAATCATGTTCACACATCTGAAAACAGTTTAGCTCGTTACAGAAGCTACAAAACTGACCTTCCTTTGAGCAGATTGAGTTTCTGGAGCATCACATTTGTGGGGTCAATTAAACGCTCAAAATGGCCAGAAAAAGAGAACTTTCATCTGAAACTCGACAGTCTATTCTTGTTCTTAGAAATTAAGGCTATTCCACAAAATTGTTTGGGTGACCCCAAACTTTTGAACGGTAGTGTACCTTTTTGTAAAAAAAAACATTACTTTAGGTTTTAAGTTTGAAAATGATTTTAAATTGGAACATTAGATTAATTCGGTTGTACGAGCTCGTTTTTATCATCGAAGACTTTAATCAGTTTTTAACGACTTTGAGTTAAAGTTAAAGTACCAATGATTGTCACACACACACTAGGTGTGGTGAAATCTGTCCTCTGCATTTGACCCATCCCCTTGTTTAACCCCTGGGAGGTGAGGGGAGCAGTGGGCAGCAGCGGAGGCCGCGCCCGGAAATCGTTTTCGGTGATTCAACCCCCAATTCCAACCCTTGATGCTGAGTGCCAAGCAGGGAGGTAACGGGTCCCATTTTTTATAGTCTTTGGTATGACTCGGCCGGGGTTTGAACTCACAACTAGGGCTGCGACTAACAACTAATTTGATAATCGATTAATCTGTCGATTATTACTTTGATTAATCGATTAATAATCGGATAAAAGAGACAAACTACATTTCTATCCTTTCCAGTATTTTATTGAAAAAAAAACAGCATACTGGCACCATACTTATTTTGATTATTGTTTATCAGCTGTTTGTACATGTTGCAGTTTATAAATAAAGGTTATTAAAAAAATTTATACATTTTTTTTTTTTTTAAAGTAGCCTCTGCGCATGCGCATAGCATAGATCCAACGAATCCATGACTAAATTAATCGCCAACTATTTTTATAACCGATTTTAATCGATTAGTTGTTGCAGCCCCACTCACAACCTACCGATCTCAGGCCGGACACTCTAACCACTAGGCCACTGAGTAGGTCATCCATGCTGAGCAAGTAATCCATGCTTTTATTTCATCACGTTTGGACTGCTGCAACTCCCTCTATGTTGGAATGAACCAGGCCTGAATCGCTCAATTACAGTTAGTCCAAAATGTTGAGCATTTACGCAAACCTATTGTTGCAGCAGCTGTCCGGGTGGCTGGTCTCAGACGCTCATGGAGGTGCACCGGCTGGATGTGGAGGCCCTGGGCTGGTGTGGTTACACCTGGTCTAAGGTTGTGAGCCCGGTTGGATGTACTGCCAAATTCTCTGAAATGCCTTTGGAGACGGCTTATGGTAGAGAATTGAACATTCGGTTCACGGGCAGTTCAACTCCCTCTACGTTGGATGAACCAGGCCTAAATCGCTTGATTGTAGTTAGTCCAAAATGCTCAGCATATGCCCACTCAAGTCGGTTACGACTACAAACTGCAGTCAGGTCGAGACCCGATGACGACAAGCATGCAGATGATCTTCCATGAGATGATTCCTGACAGTTTGTGCAGGAAATTATCGGTATCGGGTTCAAAATTATCGGTATCGGTTTCAAAAAGTAAAATTTATGACTTATTAAAACGCCGCTGTGTACACGGACTTAGGAAGAGAACAGAGCGCCAATAAACCTTAAAGGCACTGCCTTTGTGTGCCGGCCCAATCACATAATATCTACGGCTTTTCACACACACAAGTGAATGCAGGGCATACTTGATCAACAGCCATACAGGTCACACTGGTTTTAAGTGTTGCACGTGCATACAAATGTTTTAAATTGCATTTTCCTCTAAGGTTATATGTCTCCTCTTTTGTTGAGAAGAATTGTTGTACATTCTTGGCTAGCAGGTTATAGTTTGCTTTGTACATCATTTTAGCTGTTTGCAAATGCACCAAATCGTTGAATTTCAATATTTTTGATTCAATAAATAAATAAAGGGTTTGTATGTTCTCTATATACAACATTATGTATTATTCTAATTGATCTTTTTTGTAACACAATTAGTAAATGAAGCGCACATTTCTAGTTGTTTCCCCATATTTCTGCACAATAACTCAGATATGTAACACTAGCGAGCAGTAGAGAATATGAAGTGATTTTTGGTCCAGAAAATATTTTGCTTTATTCATTGACGTGTTAATACTTTATGTTGTATATTGTTTATATGAGGTTTCCAGTTAATTTAATCATTTATTAGAGATGTCTGATAATATTGGACTGCCAATATTATCGGCCAATAAATGCTTTAAAATGTAATATCGGAAATTATCGGTATCAAAAAGTAAAATGTATGACCTATTAAAACGCCGCTGTGTGCACAGACTTAGGAAGAGAACAGAGCGCCAATAAACCTTAAAGGCGCTGCCTTTGCATGCCGGCCCAATCACATAATATCTACGGCTTTTCACACACACACAAGTGAATGCAACGCATACTTGATCAACAGCCATACAGGTCACACTGAGGGTGGGCGTATAAACAACTTTAACACTGCTACAAATATGCACCACACAGTGAACCCACACCAAACAAGAATGACAAACGTATTTCGGGAGAATATCCGCACCATAACACAACATGAACACAACAGAACAAATACCCAGAACCCCTTGCAGCACTAACTCTTTCGGGACGCTACAATATACACCCCCCGCAACCCCCTACCTCAATGGGAGAGCATGTCCCAAATTCCAAGCTGCTGTTTTGAGGCATGTTAAAAAAAATAATGCACTTTGTGACTTCAATAATAAATATGGCAGTGCCATGTTGGCATTTTTTCCCATAACTTGAGTTGATTTAATTTGGGAAACCTTGTTACATTGTTTAATGCATCCAGCGGGGCATCGCAACAAAATTAGGCATAATAATGTGTTCATTCCACGACTGTATATATCAGTATCGGTTGATATCGGTATCGGTAATTAAGAGTTGGACAATATTGGCATATCGGCGAAAAAGCCATTATCGGAAATCTCTACTTATTTCAAGCACCTCACAACACTACAGTAGCACCTGCTTCCATCTGTGATATCTAAACACGGCCTGTCGTCAGACAAAGAGTACACATGCAGCAGTTGAATAATTTACCGCCGCAGAGACGGCGTTGCAGACAGATTTGGGGCGCGGAGGCAGCTCCTGCCGAGAGCCCCTAGACCTCCTGCCACCCCGTCACCAGCAGCTCTTGCACTCCTCATCCTCTCACCCCCTCCTCTGTCACTGCCTCTAGAATGTAGGCTGCAGCTAATACACTGTGAATATGTGCCTCTGGCGCATCCATTATGGAGCGATCACAGGCCGTTTTATTTGCATCCAAGCTCTGTATGTGTGCTGACTGCTGAGGCACAACCGCTGCTGTTGTTGTTGTTGATGCCGTTAAGGCAACAATCAGATCAACGTCAGACTTTATGCAGAGTGACTATAAGGGAATAACATGTGACATCACAGATAACATCCGATTGATTTGTGAATGACTGCACTGTAAAAACTGAAATCTAAGTAAGATTAAATATCTCAAATAAAGGTGATGTTTGCTTATTTCCTGTCTGATAAGATAATTCTTCTCACTAAGCAGATTTGATGTTAGAGTGTTTTACTTGTTTTAAGTGTTTTGGTCCTAAATGATCTCAGTAAGATATTACAGCTTGTTGCTGAGATTTGATGACCTATATTGAGTAAAACATGCTTGAAACTAGAATATCAACTGTTGCAAAGCTGTGTCATCAACACTCACAAGTATAAAACTACTTTTTTAAAGTAATCATTTCTTATTTCGAGCATGAACAAAAAAATCATGATTTTGACACAATTGTGTCTCATAATTAAAACGGATGACAGCCAAATGGACTTTGCTGTTTTATTTTCAATGAAACAATAGAAAATACGTACTCATATAGTAGTACAGTTGGCACAGTACAGTAAACTGACAGTTAATATTTAAACATTTAACATTTCAAACAATTTTGAACAGGAATAGTTCATGCACATTCAGATGAATTCTTCAAAATTACAATTAAAACAATTTTGGCCGGGGGCCGGGCTGTATATATGCGCAATAATTGACTGAAAGAGCATGCACTTGGCGCGATGATGTCATGTTATCGATGGAAAAAAGCATTTTTAGACCATATGATTTGCCTGAGCGGCTAGGAGACCCCGAGAGCAATGTTCCCTCTAATTTTTCATGTGTGTGAGCAAACGCACAAACTCCCTGAGCATTCAGTGGAGCACATGTGAGCAACATCAGACGTGCACACTGTGGCTACACCAGCGTCACACCTGTCCCAAACCTAACATCATAACAATTTAAATGTTTTATTAAAATAATTTTCTGATATAAGTGATTTTGCCCCCTTACAATGACAATAACAAAAAAACATGTTTTTCATGACCTATGTGCTAGTATTGTATGTCTGGCTGTGGGTCCTGCCTTTAAAAGAAATGTTACCCCTTTCAGAGATTACATTTAGCTCCTGTAACTTTCTGTCTGTAAAATACATCTTTTTATTAGCATTTATGAAATCTAGTGACAATATTTCATGAATAATATCCTTAGATTAACATTCTTAATAAATGGCAGTAAAATAAGCACACATCTGATTGTGGAGTCAGAGTGTTACAACCTGGCATTTACACATTGTGAGGCGTTGGGGTTGTCCGACTTTTTTTGTGGCCATAAACGCAGCACTGGCTAAGTGCCATGAGTGCGTGTGTTGGTGCAGGTGAGCGAGCGAGCGGCTTCTGTTGATGTGACGGATGACAAAGTTGGTTTAAGCCTGGTTTGTATGGCAGAAAATTACCAGTTCTTGTTTTTGGTGTGGTTACAAACAGTTTTGCTCAATAAAGTGATTGATGGAATTCCTGTCCGTAAAGTGTCTCGACAGACGATAATTGAACTGTGTTGACAAAGATTGTTTTGTTCATTGGGGCCACTCTTGTTGTCACCTGTCACTCACAGAGTTGCATTGCAAAATCATACAGAATACATTGTAATATGTTTATTTTGTTTAAAGTTCAGATGGGATTTTTTGATTTCCTGCGCGGCATTAATTTGCAGTGCGCTGAGGACGCGTGAGCGGTGCGCAATTGCGCAGGCGCGCAGCTTAGAGGGAACGTTGCCCGAGAGTAACAAGCGCTTGCAATGTTGCCTTTCCATTAAGAACAATAAATTAGTTTTTAGTATAAGTTTGCTGGTTTCAAGAAATGTAATGCCGCGCGCATATCATTATGTCAACATATTTAGCAAAAAGGTCTCTTTTTTCTACCAAGAAAAGTGCACTTGTTCTTAGTGAGAATATACTTATTTTAAGGTATTTTTGGGTTCATTGAGGTTAGCTAATTTTACTTGTTTTGGAAAGTCTTGACTAGCCAAATTTTCTTGTTCTATCGGCAAATAATTTTGCTTAGTTCAAATAAAATACGCCTAATTTTTGTAATTTTTTTTTCTTGTTTTTGAACACTGACATTTTGCAGTGTGGTTTTATGCCCGATGTGGAAACGTGAACTTAAAAATTATGACTAATGCATTATCACCGACACTAAATTGAATTACCCCGCTTCGAGAATGTTGCATTGCGCAAATAAAATTCGGGATGTGCTTGAATGTGACTTTTGTCTGGAATGTTCTAAATAAACCAAACCACATGCTTCCATTTGGATTATTAAAGATTGGAAAATGTTAAACCAAGTTAACATAGTTCAGTCGACTTCCTTTCAAATGAAAACATGGCCGATGGCTACATTAAGCCAGTGTTTGCTTTGTGTAGATAACTCGAATAGAATGTGGACTGGTTTGGTCATTTATAATTACTCGTATCAATTAAAAACACACCAAAATTATCACGGGGTTTCGAGCAAATATTGATAGAGGCCAGATACCAGGTGTGTTTACCTGTGCATAACTCGACAGCCAATTACCAGCTCAATGTCCTCCAATAAGCAATAATCTTCTCCTGTATCTTAGCGAAGTCATTTATAAAGTGCAAAAATGGTAGGCTACAGGCAGCTACACAACAGCTAAGCACACAATAGCAAACAAGCTAGACATACTGTTATTGAACAAAATTGCAGTCTAAAATGTGACATTTGTCAGTACAAACAAGTATCATATACCGTATTTTTCGGACCATAGGGTGCACCGGATTATAAGGCGCACTTGCCGATGAGCGGGTCTATGCACGTCTATTTTCATACAAAAGGCGCACCGGATTATAAGGCGCATTAAAGGGGTCATATTATGATTGTTTTCTAAATGTAAAAGACTTCCTTGTGGTCTATATAACATGTAATGGTGGTTCTTTGGTCAAAATGTTGCATAGATGAGGTTTTCATACTTGCCAACCTTGAGACCTCCAATATCGGGAGGTGGGGGGGGGGGCGTGGTTATTTACAGCTAGAATTCACCAACTCGAGTATTTCATATATATATATATATATATATATATATATATATATATATGTGTGTATGAAATACTTGACTTTCAGTGAAGTCTAGCTATATATATATTTTTATTTTATTTTATTTTATTTATATAGAAGAAGAAAAAAAATACTTGAATTCCAGTGTTCCAGTGGCTATCCATTAGATGGCAGTATTGTCCTGTTTAACTTCTCCGTTCATGATGAGTATATCATTTCGGCCGCCATGTCTGTAATTTCCTCGTTCTTCTGCTTCGTCTCCTTGTTGTGTGCGCAGTTGTGCACTCTATAAAAGCCCTTTGATAACTAGTTTACTGACAGATATAAGTAAGAACTTTACACTACTTTATATTAGAAATGGCAACAGCGGAAGATGAATGTTCCATAACAAGAAGATAGAGAAAAAGAAGAAGCTTATGACTACGGGGACTACAATGGCGGATGCGTGCACATTTTCAGGACTTAAGTGTTGCGTTTATATTTTTGTTCAGTGTAGTACAATTAATAAATATATTTCAGTGAATAACTTATTGTTCAAATCTGTATATAAATATGTACATAGTGTTGTAATTATATTGTAAAATGGATGGATGGATGGACGTTTAAAACAAAACTGTTATTAGTAAGTATACATTTTTTGAGCCTTTTTAGAGAAAATCATATCATTGTAGTAAATTATGCAAATTACTCGATGATGTCATGGTGACCACGCCCATAGCCACGCCCCCACCGCCACAGGTATCTTGGCAGTTTATGGGAAACACTGTCTATGCAACATTTTGACCAAAGAACCACCATTACATGTTATGTAGACCACAAGAAAGTCTTTTACATTTAGAAAATAATCATAATATGACCCCTTTAATGCACCCTAGCGTCTTTTGTATGAAAATAGACAGGCTCATCGGCACTGTGCCTTTTAAAATACGGTACTATAGATTTTTTCCAGGCACAAAATGTTTATTCTACTAAGTCTTCCCTTGAATCACAATACTTGTTTTCACCTACAGCTAAAGACTAATATTAGAAGGTGAAAGTCGCCGAGTTTGATTTATTTCCGCCCACTGCACAGTCAATCAGTTGGGATGGTAATTAAGCCACCCGGCGACAGGGATGCCACGTTAACGTGCATCGGTTTGTTGTTTGTATACAAAGTGGTGTAAGCGAGTGGGTAGGAAATACATGCAAGAGACGAGCTGCAGCAGACGGCACACCAAGAAGTGGTGACATGTGCTCCTAATGATGCCTCCGACTGACAGCAGCTGCACGGTGGTGACCGGTCACAAGGGTGGGGCTCATCATCGCACCAATTCTTTGACTTTTTTCATTCTTTCTCGCCCTTTTTATTTTGAGCTTGCTGCCCTCCTCTCCGCCCCAAAACCGTTCGAGTCCATCACCGTCGCCTCCTTCAGGTGTAATTGGGTTCGGAAGTGTCATCAAAGTGACAGAGCGTAGCAAAGTGGGAGGCAGGTCGGGCCCTCCGGCGTCACATCAAAAGAGACGAGGACACTTGACTTTCATCTAGGGGTGTAACGGTACACAAAAATTTCGGTTCGGGACGTACCTCGGTTTAGAGGTCACGGTTCGGTTCATTTTCGGTACAGTAAGAAAACAACAAAATATACATTTTTGGGTTATTTATTTACCAAATTTGCAAAATCTTCCACCAAAAATATTTTTCTTAGTGGAATATTTGATGTGAAGTAATGGGAACCTTGGATAGGTCAATAATTCATAATAACATTGATTTTGATTCAATATTATGTTTTGAGCAATGACAGTTTGAAATGAAAAAAAACAGCTTTGTTTTATTAGTCAACATTGCAACTTTTTCTAAATTACATTTAACCTTTAAGCTTTTTTATTTCACTTTTGTTATGTTTTTGTTTATTTTAACAGTATTTTTAGAATGTGCCGTGGGCCTTTAAAACATTAGCTGTGGGCCGCAAATGGCCTCCGGGGCACACTTTTGACACCCCTGCTATAGATAATAAAAAATTAAATGTGATAAATCTATGGATAAAAAGCAGAGCCTGGCGACGCATGCGCGTTTATCATAACTCTCTCTCTCTCTCTCTGTCTCTGCCCCTCCCTCACCAATGCTGCTGCACGCACAATTTGTTTTGTTTTTAACCCCTTCTTAACCCTGAACGTACATTGAAAATACACGCAGCCCTAACTCAAAATGCCGGACATTTGAGGCATTTAAGAAACTCCGCCCTGACAGCTCCGCAAAAGAGGACATGTCCGGTGAAAAGAGGACGTATGGTCAGTCTATCCTAGCCCGTTAGCTGCTAGCATGCCGTGTGTTGTGCCTCGGTGTGCATTGTTTACACAACGTGCGTTACGCTACTTAATATGCCCGTGTGGAAACTCGTTCGGTACACCTCCGAACCGAACCGAAACGGTTCAATACAAATACACGTACCGTTACACCCCTCCTTTCATCCAAGTTCCATTGTCTTCGTTTCTCTGCCACACTTGTTGACAAAAGCCGGAACTCTCCTGGTCTTAAGTAGCAGGTCTTAATCATCACTTCCCCCCACTGCCTGGCAACCATCTCCGGGGCAACAGCGGCATCTACGTCCGCATCAGCATGGGGTCATGTGGGCTAAGACCACCGACGCCATCCGTCTGACCGTCATTGCATAGATCATCAGCGCCCTGGACTAAAATATTATATTAAGCATCAACGCAATCACAAACAGTGGCCCCCCGCCGCTTCGGTCCCCTCAGGGGGTCAGTACGAGGAAATGTGAGTTATATGAGGCGATTTAATTTTACCCAATGGGCACAAGTACAGTATGTGACACACTGTACAGTCAGAGTATCTTCAAGAGTGCTGTACTAACTTTTCTTTGCTTCAATCTAAGATTATATAAATACAACAAATACCATCTTACTGCACGGGTATTTGACGACCGTATTTTCCGGACCATAGGGCGCACCGGATTATAAGGCGCACTGCCGATGAGCGGGTCGATTCAAGTCTTTTTTTCATGCAAAAGACGCATTAAAGGCCTACTGAAAGCCACTACTACAGACCACGCAGTCTGATAGTTTATATATCAATGATGACATCTTAACATTGCAACACATGCCAATACAGCCGGGTTAGATTAGTAAAGTGCAATTTTAAATTTCCCGCAAAATATTCTGCTGAAAACGTCTCCGTATGATGACGTTTGCGCGTGACGTCATGGATTATGCAGACATTTTGGGACAGAATTGTGGCCAGCTATTAAGTCGTCTGTTTTCATCGCAAAATTCCACAGTATTCTGGACATCTGTGTTGGTGAATCTTTAGCAATTTGTTTAATGAACAATGAAGACAACAAAGAAGAAAGCTGTAGGTGGGAAGCGGTGTATTAGCGGCCGGCTGCAGCAACACAACCAGGAGGACTTTGAGTTTGATAGCAGACGCGCTACCGTGAGTACGCAGCTGCGGCTTCCAAACATTTGATCGCTTGCCCGTATGTGCGTGCCGCTATGTGCATGTCACGTACGTAAGTTTGGGGAAATATATGTGCTGTATGAACTTTACGGAGGTGAACGGTACTTTGGGCTGTGGGATTGAGTGTGTTGTGCAGGTGTTTGAGTTGTATTGGTGGGTTATATGTACGGGAGGGGGGAGGTGTTTGTTATGCGGATTAATTTGTGGCATATTAAATATAAGCCTGGTTGTGTTGTGGCTAATAGAGTATATATATATGTCTTGTGTTTATTTACTGTTTTAGTCATACCCAGCTGAATATCAGGTCCCACCCGCCTCTCACAGCATCTTCCCTATCTGAATCGCTTCCACTGCCCTCTAATCCTTCACTCTCACTTTCCTCATCCACGAATCTTTCATCCTAGCTCAAATTAATGGGGTAATCGTCGCTTTCTCGGTCCGAATCGCTCTCGCTGCTGCTGGCCATGATTGTAAACAATGTGCAGATGTGAGGCGCTCCACAACCGGTGACGTCACGCTACTTCCGGTACAGGCAAGGTTTTTTTTTAGCGACCAAAAGTTGCGAACTTTATCGTCGATGTTCTCTACTAAATCCTTTCAGCAAAAATATGGCAATATCGCGAAATGATCAAGTATGACACATAGAATGGACCTGCTATCCCCGTTTAAATAAGAACATTTCATTTCAGTAGGCCTTAAAAGGAGTCATATTATGATTATTTTCTAAATGTAAAAGACTTCCTTGTGGTCTACATAACATGTAATGGTGGTTCTTTGCTCAAAATGTTGCATAGATGATCTTCAAGTCGCTTCATGCGCTCTTATTTACGTGGCTCACCTTCGACAGCGTCTCCTTTGTTTCCTGTTTCGTGCCTTGAGTCAGAATTGCAACCGTTCTTAGCGTTTCCAAGCAACATTTGTAAGTTTTACAATACAACTAAAACAATTCATACTTACGAAACCGTCCCACGTGAGATGTCTGTAGGAGTGCTCTCATGCATATTTGTACGAGATCATCAGAATGTAATCAAACTAGCGTTGTTAGCATTAGCAAATATGCTAACAGATTTGCAAGTGCCTGTGTTAGTATTATTACCTTACAATGTTATTTGGTTTTTGGGACGGTGGCCGTGCCAGCAATCTGAGGGTTACTGGTTCAATCCCCACCTTCTACCATCCTAGTCACGTCCGTTGTGTTCTTGGGCAAGACACTTCACCCTTGCTCCTGATGGGTCCTGGTTAGCGCCTTGCATGGCAGCTCCCGCCATCAGTGTGTGAATGTGTGTGTGAATGTGGAAATACTGTCAAAGCGCTTTGGGCTCCTTAAAAAGGGGTAGAAAAGCGCTATACAAGTACAACCCATTTACCATTTACCATTTGTTTTGTGTCAGTTTTGTAAATTCTCCTTGTGGTTAGAGTGTCCGCCCTGAGACTAGAAGGTCGTGAGTTCAAACTCCGGCCGAGTCATACCAAAGACTAAAAAAAGGGAGCCATTGCCTCCCTGCTTGGCACTCGGCATCAAAGGTTGGAATTGGGGGTTAAATCACCTACCAGCGGGTGAACATGGGGATGGGTCAAATGCAGAGGATCATTTCATGACACCTAGTGTGTGTGTGTGACTATCAGTGGTACTTTAACTTTTAACTTTAACATTTGCAAGTGTCTGTGTTAGTATTATTACCTTACAACGTTATTTTGTTTGTATTGTTTCAGTTTTGTAAATTCACCAAAACGTCACCGTGGAGTTCTTGAGTCTGTTTATCTCTTTGGACAGCTAGCTTTCGCAGCTCTGTTTTGTTTGATCAGCTGTTTTACTGCCGCGTGACAGACACTGGAAACAATTAAAGGCCTACTGAAATGAATTTTTTTTATTTAAACGGGGATAGCAGATCTATTCTATGTGTCATACTTGATCATTTCGCGATATTGCCATATTTTTGCTGAAAGGATTTAGTATAAAACAACAACGATAAAGATCGCAACTTTTGGTATCTGATTTTAAAAAAAGGCTTGCCCCTACCGGAAGTAGCGTGACGTAGTCAATTGAACATATCCACAAAGTTCCCTATTGTTTACAATGATGGCCGCCAGAAGTGAGAGAGATTCGGACCGAGAAAGCGACAATTTCCCCATTAATTTGAGCGAGGATGAAAGATTTGTGGATGAGGAAAATGCAAGTGAAGGACTAGTGGGGAGTTGAAGCTATTCAGATAGGGAAAATGCTGTGAGAGCCGGGGGTGACCTGATATTCAGCTGGGAATGACTACAACAGTAAATAAACACAAGACATATATATACTCTATTAGCCACAACACAACCAGGCTTATATTTAATATGCCACAAATTAATCCCGCATAAAAAAACCTAGGTGTTTGTTATGCTAGCTCCTAGCTCCTAGCTACTAGCTCGAGCTAGTTATAGCTCGAGCGGGTTATATGGACGGGATCCCGTATATATAACCCGCCAATACAATTCAAACACCTGCACAACACACACACTCACTCAGCCCAAAGAACCGTTCACCTAACCCAAGGTTCATAAAGCTTATATATTTAACCAAAGTTACGTACATGACACGCACGTACGGGCAAGCAATCAAATGTTTGGAAGCGCGCGGGTGGGACCTGATATTCAGCTGGGAATGACTACAACAGTAAATAAACACAAGACATATATATACTCTATTACCCACAACACAACCAGGCTTATATTTAATATGCCACAAATTAATCCCGCATAACAAACACCTAGGTGTTTGTTATGCTAGCTCCTAGCTCGAGCTAGTTATAGCAAGCGATCAAATGTTTGGAAGCACAGCTACATACTCACGGTATCGCGTCTGTGTATCCAAATCAAAGTCTTCCTGGTTAGAGTCTCTGTTGTCCGAGTTCTTCGATCTTGACTGCATCTTTCGGGAATGTAAACAAACACCGGCTGTGTTGTGTTGCTGACTTCCCTCGCAAAATATCCGCTTCGCACCGACAACTTTCTTCTTTGCTTGCTCAGCTTCTTTCTCCATAATGCAATGAACAAATTGCAACAGATTCACCAACACAGATGTCCAGAATACTGTGGAATAATGAGATGAAAACAGAGCTTTTCCGTATTGGCTTCAATGGGGAAGCCATACCTCTGTTAAACTGGCTACGTCACGCGCATACGTCATCATACCGAGACGTTTTCAAGCGGAAGTGTGGCGGGAAATTTAAAATTGCACTTTATAAGTCAACCCGGCCGTATTGGCATGTGTTGCAATGTTAAGATTTCATCATTGATATATAAACTATCAGACTGCGTGGTCGGTAGTAGTGGCTTTCAGTAGGCCTTTAAGTTTTGTAAATAAACATTTACGAAAATCTTCCGTACCAGTCAGTGTACATCTGTGTGTTATAATCCGGTGTGACTAATATTTGCCTTGAATCGGAAGTATAACCGTCCATAGCGTTTCCAAGCAACGTTTGTAAGTTTTACAACATAACTAAAACAATTCATACTTACAAAACCACCCTACGTGTGATGTCTGTAGGAGTGTTCTTATGCATTTTTTGTACGTGATCATCAGAATGTAATCAAACTAGCGTTGTTAGCATCAGCAAATATGCTAACAGATTTGCAAGTGTCTGTGTTAGTATTATTACCTTACAATGTTATTTTGTTTTGTATTGTTTCCATCCATCCATCCATCCATCTTCTTCCGCTTATCAGAGGTCGGGTCGCGGGGGCAGCAGCTTAAGCAGGGAAGCCCAGACTTCCCTCTCCCCAGCCACTTCGTCCAGCTCCTCCCAGGGGATCCCGAGGCGTTCCCAGGCCAGCCGGGAGACATAGTCTTCCCAACGTGTCCTGGGTCTTCCCCGTGGCCTCCTACCGGTCGGACGTGCCCTAAACATCTCCCTAGGGAGGCGTTCGGGTGGCATCCTGACCAGATGCTCGAACCACCTCATCTGGCTCCTCTCGATGTGGAGGAGCAGCGGCTTTACTTTGAGCTCCCCCGGATGACAGAGCTTCTCACCCTATCTCTAAGGGAGAGCCCCGCCACCCGGCGGAGGAAACTCATTTCGGCCGCTTGTACCCGTGATCTTGTCCTTTCGGTCATAACCCAAAGCTCATGAGCATAGGTGAGAATGGGAACGTAGATCGACCGGTAAATTGAGAGCTTTGCCTTCCGGCTCAGCTCCTTCTTCACCACAACGGATCGATACAGCGTCCGCATTACTGAAGACGCCGCACCGATCCGCCCGTCGATCTCACGATCCACTCTTCCCTCACTCGTGAACAAGACTCCGAGGTACTTGAACTCCTCCACTTGGGGCAGGGTCTCTTCCGCAACCCGGAGATGGCACTCCACCCTTTTCCGGGCGAGAACCATGGATTCGGACTTGGAGGTGCTGATTCTCATCCCAGTCGCTTCACACTCAGCTGCGAACCGATCCAGCGAGAGCTGAAGATCCTGGCCAGATGAAGCCATGAGGACCACATCATCTGCAAAAAGCAGAGACCTAATCCTGCAGCCACCAAACCAGATCCCCTCAACGCCTTGACTGCGCCTAGAAATTCTGTCCATAAAAGTTATGAACAGAATCGGTGACAAAGGGCAGCCTTGGCGGAGTCCAACCCTCACTGGAAACGTGTCCGACTTACTGCCGGCAATGCGGACCAAACTCTGGCACTGATCATACAGGGAGCGGACCGCCACAATCAGACAGTCCGATACCCCATACTCTCTGAGCACTCCCCACAGGACTTCCCGAGGGACACGGTCGAATGCCTTCTCCAAGTCCACAAAACACATGTAGACTGGTTGGGCAAACTCCCATGCACCCTCAAGGACCCTGCCGAGAGTATAGAGCTGGTCCACAGTTCCACGACCAGGACGAAAACCACACTGTTCCTCCTGAATCCGAGGTTCGACTATCCGGCGTAGCCTCCTCTCCAGCACACCTGAATAGACCTTACCGGGAAGGCTGAGGAGTGTGATCCCACGATAGTTAGAACACACCCTCCGGTTCCCCTTCTTAAAGAGAGGAACCACCACCCCGGTCTGCCAATCCAGAGGTACCGCCCCCGATGTCCACGCGATGCTGCAGAGTCTTGTCAACCAAGACAGCCCCACAGCATCCAGAGCCTTAAGGAACTCCGGGCGGATCTCATCCACCCCCGGGGCCTTGCCACCGAGGAGCTTTTTAACTACCTCAGCAACCTCAGCCCCATGTATTGTTTCCGTTTTGTAAATTTACCAAAACGTCACCGTGTAGTTATTGGGTCTGTTTAGCTGATTGGACAGCGAGTGGGTCCAAGACGATGACTTCTGTTTTGTTTGATCAGCCGTTTTACTGCCGCGTGACAGACACTGGAAACAATTAAGTTATGTAAATAAACATTTACGAATTATTTTGTACCGGTCAGTATACATCTGTGGGTTATAGTCCGGTGCGACTAATATTTGCAAAATATGTGTATCTTCTCAAATTCGGCTTAGATCCTGCGTTCTATAGCCCAGGAAATACGGTAGTTACGCCACAAGTTTCCGCATTTTTTTGTTTGTTTACGGCTGCAAAAGAAGTCACTATGGGGCCAAAGAAATTTGCTAGTGCCAACGCTTTCATAAAGAAAGTGACAAACCCTGGTCCTTTCCAACATAACCCTACATAAAACGCTAACATGTTCTTCAGTAGAGCTAAGACCTCAGCCAAGGCCAAACAAGTGTGAAAACACTGCTGTGTTGTATTGTTCATGTTAGCAAGTTTGCTGAGGATGAAGTAAAAGGTTACGAACAAACTGTGCCAGTTTGATTGTTCCGATAATCTTTTAGTGACATAAACATCCTAAATAAAGTTTCTTCCAGAACAAAGCATCTGCAGTAGCCATCATGTTTTTGTGCATGGCGGCTTAAAAAAAGACTCAAAGTGACCTAATCCCTCCAACTCCTTGACCCACTTCACTTACTTGTGTCTTGTGAAGTCCTCAAAATTGACATTTAGTGTGTTTAGAGGGCAAATTAACATTAGTTGTGCTCCAATTTCCAAACTCGTGCTTGGAACGGCACCAACGGGGTCAGCCTTCACTTCTGCAACACGTGTCAATGTTGCCAATTTGTTTGTCCTACCGCACTCGGGGGGGGGGTCAATTTGGAGTTAGTACATGACTGTATAATTCCACAAAGAGGCCCTTTGAAATGGAAATAGTTTCGAGGTCAGTACCCAAACAATAACCGCGTTCTAACAAAAGTCATGGGTCTTATAAAATGCGCTGCTCCACAGCGGGTCTTTTATGCAAATGCTTTAAAGGCCTACTGAAAGCCACTACTACCGACCACACAGTCTGATAGTTTATATATCAATGATGAAGTCTTAACCTTGTAACACCCCTTGTTGTAAAATTACAACGTTACCTTTAACCATCCTAAAAAACAATCTGTTATATATTTTTTATTACCACATTTACATAGTCATTGGGTCCTATTGTTCAGTCTCACAAGGCTATTGGGTCGTACATTTGTTTATAAGTCACGCCTTCTGGCCATGAACTCACACAACCTCTTAAGGTTTCCTTCGAACAAAATCTATTTGTTTCATTGGACTGGATTCATTAGATTCAAGTAATTAAAATGTCTTTTATATATTTTTTGGTTGTTATTACAATGTCTAGAAGATGTGCATATGTAGTTATTGTGGAACAGATACATCAAATTTCATTTAGAGCTTGTTATATAATTGTTGCAATTATTAAAGAGGGGGAAAAAGCGTTTTTTTTTAAGAGTTTTATCTTGTTTCATATTTTTTATATTTGTAATAAATGACTTCATAAAAATATAACTAATGTGTGATTATTATTAATGGTATATACCGTTTTGGGGCTAAGTAAGCAATCAACCCTGCAAATGAACCCTTAGTTGTTCAGACAACGTGAGTACAAATACAGAAATTCTGCTCCCATTAAAGCCCAATGTTGCAATATTACAACATTTCTCTAAAAAAATACATAACATTTTTTTATTTTTTTTAACTCAATTTCTGCATCAAATGCCTCCTACAACAACATCTGAAAGGTCAAATTTTTTTTTTTTTAGGTTTTTCTATATTTGGGTCTTACAGGGTTAACATTGCAACACATGCCAATACGGCCGGGTTAGATTAGTAAAGTGCAATTTTAAATTTCCGGCGAAATATTCTGCTGAAAACGTCTCGGTATGATGCCGTTTGCGCGTGACGTCACGGATTGTGCGGACATATTAGGACACCATTGTGGCCAGCTATTAAGTCGTCTGTTTTCATCGCAAAATTCCACAGTATTCTGGACATCTGTATTGGTGAATCTTTTGCAATTTGTTTAATGAACAAATGACAGCAAAGAAGAAAGCTGTAGGTGGGAAGCGGTGTATTAGCGGCTGGCTGCAGCAACACAGCCAGGAGGACTTTGAGTTGGATAGCAGACGCGCTACCGTGAGTACGCAGCTGCGGCTTCCAAACATTTGATCGCTTGCCCGTACGTGCGTGCCGCTATGTGCATGTCACGTAAGTAACTTTGGGGAAATATATGTGCTGTATGAACTTTATGGAGGTGAACGGTACTTTGGGCTGTGGGATTGAGTGTGTTGTGCAGGTGTTTGAGTTGTATTGGTGGGTTATATGGACGGGAGGGGGGAGGTGTTTGTTATGCGGGATTAATATGTGGCATATTAAATATAAGCCTGGTTGTGTTGTGGCTAATAGAGTATATATATGTCTTGTGTTTATTTACTGTTTTAGTCATTCCCAGCTGAATATCAGGTCCCACCCGCCTCTCACAGCATCTTCCCTATCTGAATCGCTTCCACTGCCCTCTAATCCTTCACTCTCACTTTCCTCATCCACGAATCTTTCATCCTAGCTCAAATTAATGGGGTAATCGTCGCTTTCTCTGTCCGAATCGCTGTCGCTGCTTGTGGCCATGATTGTAAACAATGTGCAGATGTGAGGCGCTCCACAACCTGTGACGTCACGCTACTTCCGATACAGGCAAGGCTTTTTTATCAGCGACCAAAAGTTACAAACTTTATCGTCGATGTTCTCTACTAAATTCTTTCAGCAAAACTATGGCAATATCGCGAAATGATCAAGTATGACACATAGAATGGACCTGCTATCCCTGTTTAAATAAGAACATTTTATTTCAGTAGGCCTTTAATTGTATTTATATATTTGGTGAATTTTTGTAAGTTTTACAATATAACTAAAACAATTCATACTTACGAAACCGTCACAGTTGATATACCAAATGTAATGCAGTCCGCAATAATGTTTATTAAAAAAAAAAAAAAAGTTTAAAAAGAGTATCTTTCACATTTGAATTGATACAATATCAAATCCTGTGATCTGATAATTGATACCAGTACAAAAGTACCAGTGTTCAAATGCATGAATAAATGTTGATTGTTTAAAAATAAATGTCAAAGCTGTCCAGTTACCTTGTTTTCTTACATTTTTGTGTCTCATGTAGTAATGTAGTAAACTCAAGACTTTAGATGGCAGTAGTGTATAAAAAAGGAAGTAGTCTTTGCCATTAAAACGAATATGCCAGTCTTTTTTGTTCAGCCCTACAAAGTATGTTTGTATTTTGTGTAGTTGTAGTTATCACACACCAGCTATTTGATTGTAAAAATGGCGGACTCGCGCAAAAATCGTCACGTTAACCTCCGCTGACTTAAAGGAGCCATGTGTAATAATTTCATGTCAAGTCATCATTAAATGGCTCTGATATGTCAAAAGGCATTAATAAAATCGTGTTATTTTCCAATACCTCTATAACTGATAACAGTAGTTCAGCCGGGGTATGCTCATTTCAAAATTAGATTTACAGCCCCGAAATCTTGTTATTGTTTTTATTTCGATGCCCCGCCCTCCACCGTTTGAACAATTAGAAAGTCCGTGGGTGTGTCACATCCAGGTTGCCAGTTATGCACCTCCACCTTCGTCGAGCTACTGCCACTGGTAAAGTTACTAAACATGTCAGACCTTAGTAAATCTAAAAGGCCTCGTTACGATTCTCAACTTATTCAAGACAAAGCCCGGAACAAAAACAGGATTTGTATCTTTGAAAAATGGAGACGCTTGAAGGCGAAGATTATTTTTTAATCTGACGCCAAATTTGCTAATTTCCTCCTTGATAGGTAAATCGGGTATTTAGGTTTTCTTATTACTTGTAATAAATGGAAATGGACATTTGGTATGTAAACTATAGTGTCCAATACAGTCTATGATCTTGTCTAACAAATATGTTCGTGCAACCAATGCTTAGCATGCTAGCCCGGCCAATGACACATCGACATATAAGCTAACGAGGGAAATATATGCCCGTTAGCCTGTATGTCCATGTGTATTCAAACTGACAGGCACTGACACTACACATATCCACATCGGTTTTATTTGTCGAAAATATATTTTGCCCTATTTCCTTCTCAATATGCTGATACGCTGAGGATGTGCGTTCCGATATTAGCACAGCTGTCATCATGGCAAAGTGAAACGTATGGAGACAGCCACATCACATGATAAAATAATTCCTCATTCGTGTAGCCTATAGGCATACCTTGGTAAAATGTCTCCATTTTAGTTTTGGGCGTACATTAGGCTGCTAAGCATGCTCTACTTATTTTCACCAGTATAACCATTGCTCGCGTTGGTTGAAGTTCGTTTTAGTCCTTGTTTTCTGATAGTACTGACAATAACCATATGATTTGCCATTTGTTGTGATATTGCACACAGCCATGACGTACTTCTTCCTGAAAATAGCCTAATTTCGGTGTAAAACATGTTGGTTAGAGATTTGTTATTGGCAAAACGCTTGTCTATTCAGCTATTATGGTCCCAGCACCTCAACCCCTAGTAAGATGCAGTGGAAGTTTGAAGTTCTTTGGAATAGCCCAGTCCATCAAGCTGGATTGGGCAACCTCAGTCAGGGAGAGAGGGAGGGGACTACAGAATTTTGACCGGGATTGCAGTACCATTGCTGGCCACATTATTACATATTGCACCTTTAACTAAGGCAAAATACATCACACGAGTCTCAATTTTGGAAAAAGGCAAACGTGTTTTATTAATATCTCTGCCACGCCTCCATGGTTTGGATTCAAATTTTCAGGAATATTGTCTCAAATACACAAAAATAATAACACAGTCTGTGCAGTGTAAAATGAGTAAAACATCCACACAGTATTCCCCCCATTTTTTGCTGAAACTCTAACACTAAAACCATTGATTTGAAAAAAAAAAAAATCACTAAAACTTCATAAAACTACCAGTCTGTTAAATGTTTTTTTGAATGTTTAAACCGCGACAAACACAAAAAAGCCAGCGTAATCCCAGAGGAACTGTCTAATGTACTACCTAAAACGTGTCTAGGAAATAAACTAAACATACGGTATAAGCCATAGAAACAGTGCTATTGCGGATTGAAAAACGTACGACATATCGTATTTTCCGGACTATAAGGCGCACTTAAGATCCTTTTTTTCCCCCTCAAAACTCGACAGTGCGTCTAATGAACGGAATCATTTTGGTTGTGCTTACCGACCTCAAAGTTATTTTATTTGGTACATGGTGAAATGATAAGTGTGACCAGTAGATGGCAGTCACACATAAGAGATACGTGTAGACTGCACTATGATGGCAATATGACTCAAGTAAACATACTTGCCAACCCTCCCGTTTTTAGCGGGAGAATCCCGGTATTCAGCGCCTCTCCCGACAACCTCCCGGCAGAAATTTTCTCCCGACAAACTCCCGGTATTCAGCCGGAGCTGGAGGCCACGCCCCCTCCAGCTCAATGCGGACCTGAGTGGGGACAGCCTGTTCTCACGTCCGCTTTCCCACAATATAAACAGCTTGCCTGCCCAATGACTTCATAACTGTAGAATGATGGAGGGCGAGTTCTTGGTTTCTTATGTGGGTTTATTGTTAGGCAGTTTCATTAACGTCCTCCCAGCGCGGTAACAACACACAGCAACAGCAGTCACGTTTAGTCTACCGTAAAGCAATTCTTCTGCCGTAAACAGCAATGTTGTGACACTCTTAAACAGGACAATACTGCCATCTACTGGATAGCCTACAGAACACTGAAATTCAAGTATTTCTTTTATTTATATGTATAATAAAATAAATATATATATATATATATATATATATATATATATATATATATATATATAGCTAGAATTCACTGAAAGTCAAGTATTTCATACATATACATATATATATATATATATGAAATACTTGAGTTGGTGAATTCTAGCTTAAATATATTCCCCTCTTAACCACGCCCTCAACCACGCCCCCGCCCCACCCCCGACCACGCCCCCCCACCCCCCACCTCCCGGTATCGGAGGTCTCAAGGTTGGCAAGTATGCAAGTAAACAACACCAACATGTTATATGTTCCATTGAAAATATAGAACATTACACACAGCGCTAAAAAATCCATCAAAATGTTTTAGTACGCCGCACCGCTTGATGTGCTTCAACAAAGGAGTATTATTATGGTTTGTGTATAAGGTAAGACAGTATCTGCAGTTTTGTTTCGCAATATTATGCAAAAGCAACTTTTCTTACTTTCTGGTACCTACTGATCTGTATTTGGGATCTGCATAAATCCTGCCGACGCCATTGTCGATAAGTTTCTTTTTCTCTATTTTCTTGTTATGGGACATTCATCTTCAGAATACCTTTGTCATTGTATGGAAACAACGAAATTGGACAGCAATCCAGCTCAGTGCTTTTAAAACAACTTACATAAAATAGTCTTAAGACAACAAACAATAATAAAACAATTTAAAATTTAAAAACTTAGAAAAATGTTAAAAAAATATTGCACAGTAAATCTCTATCAGAGGTAAGCAAGTAATAAAGTGGTGAGTGTTCAGGTACGTGCAGAGTTTAGGGTAATAACAGCTCTACGATAGAAACTCATCCTCCACTGTTGCCATTTCTAATATAAAGTAGTGTAAAGTTCTTACTTATATCTGTCAGTAAACTCGCCATGAAAGCGCTAAAACATACCGGTGTAGTGAGTGTACATTATTCACCCAAGGAACTTTAGTTAATAGAGAGTTCCAATCGGACGGGGTTTCACGGCACACATTTCCGGTCTTGCTGTTGTTTACGGGTGAGGAGATGCTGCTCCGTTATTGATTGAAGTAAAGTGTGAATGTCATTAAAACAGTTAGCTCCATCTTTTGATACTTCTTCCAATCCCGTCCTTGCACGCTACACCGCTACAACAAAGGTGACGGGGAGAAGACGCTGTCGAAGGTGAGCCACGTAAGTAAGACCGCCCACAAAACTGCACATCCTGAAGCTACTGTAATTTGTGTCACATTTTGACCAAAGAACCACCATTACATGTTATGTAGACCACAAGGAAATGTTTTAAATTTAGAAAAAAAATGATAATATGACCCCTTTAAAGGCCTACTGAAAGCCACTACTAGCGACCACACAGTCTGATAGTTTATATATCAATGATGAAATCTTAACATTGCAACACATGCCAATACGACCGGGTTAACCTATAAAGTGCAACTTTAAATTTCCCGCGAAACTTCCGGTTGAAAACGTCTACGTATGATGACGTATGCGCGTGACGTCAATGGTTGAAACGGAAGTATTCGGACACCATTGTATCCAATACAAAAAGCTCTGTTTTCATCGCAAAATTCCACAGCATTCTGGACATCTGATTTGGTGAATCTTTTGCAATTTGTTTAATGAACAATGAAGACTGCAAAGAAGAAAGCTGTAGGTGGGATCGGTGTATTAGCGGCCGGCTGCAGCAACACAACCAGGAGGACTTTGAGTTTGATAGCAGACGCGCTATCCGACGCTAGCCGCCGACCGCATCAATGATCGGGTGAAGTCCTTCGTCGCTCCGTCGATCGCTTGAGCACGGGTGTTGATGAGCAGATGAGGGCTGGCTGGCGTAGGTGGATAGCTAATGTTTTTAGCATAGCTCTGTGAGGTCCCGTAGCTAAGTTAACTTCAATGGCGTCGTTAGCAACAGCATTTTTAAGCTTCGCCAGGCTGGAAAGCATTAACCGTGTAGGTACAGGTCCATGGTTTAATAGTATTGTTGATTTTCTGCCTATCCTTCCAGTCAGGGGTTTATTTCTTTTGTTTCTATCTGCAGTTAAGCCCGATGCTATCATGTTAGCTCCGTAGCTAAAGTGCTTCGCCGATGTATTGTCGTGGAGATAAAAGTCACTGTGAATGTCCATTTTGCGTTCTCGACTCTCATTTTCAAGAGTATATAGTATCTGAGGTGGTTTAAAATACAAATCCGTGATCCACAATAAAAAAAGGAGAAAGTGTGGAATCCAATGAGCCCTTATACCTAAGTTACGGTCAGAGCGAAAAAAGATACATCCTGCACTGCACTCTAGTCCTTCACTCTAACGTTCCTCATCCACGAATCTTTCATCCTCGTTCAAATTAATGGGGTAATCGTCGCTTTCTCGGTCCGACTCGCTCTCGCTGCTGGTGTAAACAATGGGGAAATGTGAGGAGCCTTTCAACCTGCGACGTCACGCTACTTCTGGTACAGGCAAGGCTTTTTTTTATCAGCGACCAAAAGTTGGGAACTTTATCGTCGATGTTCTCTACTAAATCCTTTCAGCAAAAATATGGCAATATCGCGAAATGATCAAGTATGACACATAGAATGGATCTGCTATCCCCGTTTAAATAAAAAAAATCATTTCAGTAGGCCTTTAATGCACCTTATAATCCGGTGTGCCTTTTGTATGAACAAAGACCTAAATAGACCCGCTCATCAGCAGCGGTGCGCCCTGTGGTCCGAAAAATACGGTACTTATTTTTGCTCAACAGTCTCTCAAGTTCTTTGTTCTGCAGCTCCTACTTAACACAGAGAGGCTGCGAGCAGGAGTGACACAGATGCTAGGCTGGCTGAAAAGAAGAAAGTCAGTGAAGCACACGGCCAAGCAGGTTGGAGGAAAATAGGTCAGTGTCTGTACACTATTTACTTCCACCTGGGTTAAAAGCTGTTGCCATAGTTACTCTCCATAAGATCAAAAACCGCATTACCGCTGATCCTAATCCATCAAATCAAAAGTTGATGGCGGCGAGATTGAAGGGCCAGTCAGACGGACACATTGAGGACAGCCACTGAGGGACGAAGAGAGAAGGCTATTTCTAGAGAAGGATAACGCCACTCACGACCTAAAAAAGTTCCTTTGAAACGGGAACATTTTGTTCACGTCCCGACTGCCCGCACCGCCGAGGTCAGACGTCAACAAGTCCGCCGGTGAGGAGTGTGTCCGCCGTTCAAAAGCGCATCACGGGACTGCTCGCCTGTGCTCGGCGCGGGGAGGGGTGACCCAGAAGATTGCGATTTATTCAGCGTATTTCCATATTCATAACGGAAAATGCTAATTTGGAAGATGAGACGAGTTGCTGGGAGAAGGAGAGGGGAGTGGGAGACAGAACTCCACATCAAGCTGCAAATCCGCACGTTGGAAATGTTGATGGGATGACTACAATCCCCCAAAATCACCTTTTAAAATAACAAACCTCAGCCCCGTCTTTTAAGGCTGGGGCGGACCATACCCTAAATCCTGCCTTGAGCCCACTCATACCCTCCCAGCTGTCCCAGCAGATGGTCCACTAACCCCCCACCACACCACAATACACTTTTGAGTACACACACATACCAACACATACTCAGAACCAGGCACTCTTAGAAAAAAGTACACTTCTGGGTACAATGGTTAAGTGCAGTGTTTTTCAACCACTAGTGTGCCGTGAGATACAGTCTGGGGTGCCGTGGGAAATTATGCACTTTCACCTATTTGGGTTAAAAATATTTTTTGCAAACCAGTAATTATAATCAGCAAATAATGTGTCGTGTTGAGTGTCGGTGCTGTCTAGAGCTCGGCTTAGTAACCATGTTATTCTCCTCAATATCAGTAGGTGGCAGCCGGTAGCTAATTGCTTTGTAGATGTCGGGAACTAGGGTTAGGTATCGAGTATCGATTGGAACCGGGACTAACTTTCCGATTCTCCCGGAATCGTTCAAAAGTTTAAATTTTGATTCCTAGTTTCGATACCAAGTCCGCCGACCGGAAGAAGAAGCCGCTGAACACCAACGAAGAAGCGCCCACCGCCGGAAGTGTTAGCATAGCCGAGCCTATGTAGCCGAGCGAGTCAGTCAAGCATGGATAGCGGGCGTCGGCGGTCGAAAGTGTGGCTTTATTTTACAAAAAAAAATGAAATATCGGCGAAATGTAACACGTGCAACAGGATTGTTTCGTGCTTAGGAGGGTGCACGTCGAACATGATGAAGTTCATGAAGTCCTCCTCCTGCTGTCAGATCTCGCTTTCTCCTATTTATGACTTCAAGCTTCTTCCACACCCAGCGAACGTGTATTTTCCACAGCAGGAGACACTATCTGTCCAGAACGCTCACGCATCCTGCCTGAGAAGGCGGATATGGTCATTTTCCTAAACAAGAACTGTCTCTGATTTTATACTGTACCTGCTGCTAATCTGGACTGGGTTTTGCAAGTTGTTTCTTATTGTTTATTTGCTTTTCTGCACCAAGTTAGCCCATCAGTGGGAGCACGGTAACATGTTTAAGTACCTGCAGCATCATACACTTGTGTGTGTAAATGTGTTTTCATGAGGTTTCCTGCAGCATCATACACTTATGTGTAAATGTGTTTTCATGAGGTTTCCTGCAGCATCATACACTTGTGTGTGTAAATGTGTTTTCATGAGGTTTCCTGCAGCATCATACACTTATGTGTAAATGTGTTTTCATGAGGTTTCCTGCAGCATCATACACTTGTGTGTGTAAATGTGTTTTCATTAGGTTTCCTGCAGCATCATACACTTGTGTGTGTAAATGTGTTTTCATGAGGTTTCCTGCAGCATCATAGACTTGTGTGTGTAAATGTGTTTTCATGAGGTTTCCTGCAGCATCATACACTTATGTGTAAATGTGTTTTCATGAGGTTTCCTGCAGCATCATACACTTGTGTGTGTAAATGTGTTTTCATGAGGTTTCCTGCAGCATCATACACTTATGTGTAAATGTGTTTTCATGAGGTTTCCTGCAGCATCATACACTTATGTGTAAATGTGTTTTCATGAGGTTTCCTGCAGCATCATACACTTATGTGTAAATGTGTTTTCATGACCGCTAGCCTGTTCATCGGATGGGGACATCTCTACACTGCTGACCCGTCTCCGCTCGGGATGGTTCCTGCTGGCCCCACCATGGACTGGACTTTCGCTGATGTGTTGGACTTTCACAATATTATGTCAGATCCACTCGACATCCACTGCTTTCGGTCTCCCCTAGAGGGGGGGGGGGGGGTTACCCACATATGCGGTCCTCTCCAAGGTTTCTCATAGTCATTCACATTGACGTCCCACTGGGGTGAGTTTTCCTTGCCCGTATGTGGGCTCTGTACCGAGGATGTCGTTGTGCCTTGTACAGCCCTTTGAGACACTTGTGATTTAGGGCTATATAAATAAACATTGATTGATTGATTGATTGATGAGGTTTTCAAAAATAAAGCTCTCTTGAGGAAAGTGTACCCCTGTGAAAATGTATTTATAATATTTATATTCAAGTTCATAGATTTGATATTTATATTCTAGTTGAAAACAGCCCTGTGAGGAATTTATAGTAAAGTTCATAAAAAGTTAATAGAATTAAAATTGATGGAGAATGTCAGACTATTTCATTCAGAAAGACTGTATGTAGGTTAGCTAGCTCATTTAAAATATCCAAAACTTTTTTTTGACCCTGCCTCTTAAAAGAATCGGAACCGAGAATCGCCAGGAATCGGAATCGGAATCGTCCGAATTCAAACGATACCCAACCCTATCGGGAACAGGTCGTGTGAGACAACGATGGTTTGTCGTGACCACAATATGCAGAGGACAGCGGGAGGCAGCATGAAGGTAAAAAGGTATCTGATTCTTAAACCAAAAATAAACAAAAAGGTGAGTGCCCCTAAGAAAAGGCATTAAAGCTTAGAGATGGATATGCAGAACTAAACTAAAACTGAACTGGCTACAAAGAAAACAAAAACAGAATGCTGGACGACAGCAAAGACTTACAGCGTGTGCCTTGGTTGTCTAAGGCACAGGTGTCAAACTCCAGGCCAAGGGGCCAGATCTGACCCCAAAACATCATTTTATATGGCCCACAAACGCCTGAAAATAATATGTGTCAATAAAGTACCTTATCTTTTCTTATTGAATGTATCTGTTCTTGCCAATTCAACAGAAAAATGATATGTATTGCTCAAAATCGCATACATTTTAAACTTTAATATTATCCTATTAGCGCTTTTCATGTCCTCCTCACCAGTTTCAGGTCTAAAAGGCTGTCAATGTGTCCCATCTTGTCGGACTATAGTCTCAGCCATCTACTTTTCAGGTGAGATGCTTGGTTTATGATCTACAATTAACTTACAGGGAGCAGCTAAGCAGGAAACCACTCGATGATGTAAACATAGGGAGACACGGAAGCTATAAATAGTTTGTCTGCGTTAGCGCTTATAATAACAATATCACTAATACTTGGTTAATATTTAAGTCACAAAATATAAATGGAGTATTATTGGGGCTTTTTGGATGGTTATTTATCTGATTTTATGGGCGGAATAGTGGAGCTCCCATTGGCTCCGCTTCAAGCAGACTTTTATTTACGTTTATTTAATATTTCGAAGGTATTCAAAAAAAAAATCCATCCCTCGTCATGTCTTTCATAATGATTATGAACGATGGGCAAATACCCCCCAAAAAAGTGCAGTTTACCTTTAACATTAAATTAGTCATTTTGAAGATAATCATATTCAATAATTATATTTGACCTACTTACAGTTTACAACCTTGTCAAAAGATATGAAGGAATGTGTTAATCACCAAAAAATTATTTATTTAACACATAAGCCTTAAAGCTTGGGTCAGGCTGATTAGAAAAATAAGTAGTAACCAAATATACTGCATAAGAAGCAACTCATAAATAACTGGCGAAAAGTACATTTACATACAATTATGTTGTGCTAAAATAAATTAACTGAAGTAATAATTAATGTTTCTTAACTAAATAGTCAATAAAATTAAAGGGCAATTGAAAATACAGCTTCACCACTTTAGTCATAAATTTTGCGCTTAAGTTCTCTATGACTTTAACTCCAGACTTCTTCTCTTTGTTTGCTATAGTCATTGCTGTCACAAGTGGTGGAAAAGTGTATTACAACTGAGTAACGCTGCAGCCCATGCAGACCACAGCTGAGAAGCATAATTTTTGGCGGCCCTCTCAGGAGCACCTTTGGCCCAACAAAACACTAATCTATCAAACTGTGGAAATTACAATCGATTTTTTTTTATAATTTACGGTATTTTTCATGGCATTGTACGGTAAAATTCTGGCGACTGAGCTGCTAGTTGTTTACTGTAAAATCTACAGTTGTTTTTATTATGTATTACTGTAAATGGAAAAACGGTACCACAGTTTTTTTTCCACGGTAATAAAAACAAACATGCAGTTTAGTTGCCAGAATTAAATAAAAAGTGGTACTAATTTTTTATTTACTGTAATATGTAGTGAAAAATAAAACTCACTATATTTTACAGTAAAATTCTGGTGACAGAGTTGCCAGTTTACTGTAAAATCTACAGATTATATATTTTTACAGTGTATTTAAAAAAAATATATATATATATATATATATATATATATATATATATATATATATATATATATATATATATATATATATATATATATATATATATATATATATATATATATATATATATATATATATATATATACTGTAATAATAAAATGCACAGGCAAATTCATATATTAATTGCCATCCTCTGAGGGCAGCCATAACTGCCATGAGGCCCCCACTAATAATGAGTTTGACACCCTGGTGTAAGAGTAGACTCAAGGGTTGTCTCGATACCAATATTTTGGTACCGGTACCAAAATGTATTTCGATACTTTTCTAAATAAAGGGGACCACAAAAAATGGCATTATTGGCTTTATTTTAACAAAAAAATCTTAGGGTACATTAAACATATGTTTATTATTGTAATTTAGTCCTCAAATAAATTAGTGAACATACTAGACAACTTGTCTTTTAGCAGTAAGTAAACAAACAAAGGCTCCTAATTAGTCTGCTGACGTATGCAGTAACATATTGTGTCATTTATCATATTTTGTCAACATTACGAGGGACAAGCTGTAAAAAATTATTGTTAATCTACTTGTTCATTTAATTTTAGTATCTGCTTATTTTGTCTTTTAACATGTTCTATCTACACTTCTGTTAAAATGTAATAATCACTTATTCTTCCGTTGTTTGATACTTTACATTAGTTTTGGATGATACCACAAATGTAGGTATCGATCCGATACCAAGTAGTTACAGGATCATACATTGGTCATATTCAAAGTCCTCATGTGTCCAGGGACATATTTCCTGAGATTATAAACATAATATGAATTTTTTTTTAAAAGAAAAAATATTTTGTGACGATAAAAAAATTAAGATGTAATCATAGTAGTATCGACTAGATATGCTCTTGTACTTGGTATCATTACAGTAGATGTCAGGTGTAGATCCACCCATGGCGTTTGTTTACATTGTGACGCCGGTGAGCTATTGTATCCTCCTACGGTGTGTAGTGAAGCATGTTTAGCTATTCCTCGTCCTGCAGGGATAATACTTGTAAAAAACTCACTTTATTTCTCGCCATGGAGGCGAGGATTAGTGATTTAGAAGTAGCTAAAACACTGCTGACTGCGGCTGGACATTAGCCGCTAGCTAGCCATGTCTTAAAGCACCTCTTCCTGAGGGCGTTTCATTGTTATAACTTCACCTTTATCTTCAGTTTTTAGGCCAAAATGCGTCCGTTCTCCCTTTTCTGTCTACACACTGTCTGCTTGTAAGTACTCCGTGATTGTGCGCTGCCGAACATGCTCCTCAGCTCGTAAAACCAGCAATGTCATGATGACGCGCCGTCATGCCCGTTAAGACCGGTACTTTTCAAACAGAGTATAGTACCGTTTTTGATTCATTAGTACCGCGATACTGTACTAGTACCGGTATACCGTGCAACCCTAGTAAACTCACAATGGGCCATTTCACGATTCTCTTTTCATGCACATTGAGGAAACAACAACTGTGTTCTGGCAGGGTGCTTGGACCACAAAGTCAGACGGATTGCACTGAAGGGAACAAGTTTTTAAGCCAAAATGCGTCCGTTCCCCCTTTTCTGTCTACACCAGGGGTCACCAACCTTTTTGAAACCAAGAGCTACTTCTTAGGTACTGATTAATGCGAAGGGCTACCAGTTTGATACACACTTACATAAATTGCCAGAAATAGCCAATTTGCTCAATTTACCTTTAACTCTATGTTATTATTAATAATTAATGATATTTACTCTAAATTGAAAGGTTTAAAAGAGGAGAAAACACGAAAAAAATGACAATTAAATTTTGAAACATAGTTTATCTTCAATTTCGACTCTTTAAAATTCAAAATTCAACCGAAAAAAAGAAGAGAAAAACTAGCTAATTTGAATCTTTTTGAAAAAATACAAAAAATAATTTATGGAACATCATTAGTCATTTTTCCTGATTAAGATTAATTTTAGAATTTTGATGACATGTTTTTAAATAGGTTAAAATCCAATCTACACTTTGTTAGAATATATAACAAATTGGACCAAGCTATATTTCTAACAAAGACAAATCATTATTTCTTCTAGATTTTCCAGAACAAAATTTTAAAAGAAATTCAAAAGACTTTGAAATAAGATTTAAAATTGATTCTACAGATTTTCTAGATTTGCCAGAATAATTTTTTTGAATTTTAATCATAATAACTTTGAAGAAATATTTCACAAATCTTCTTCGTCGAAAAACACAGAAGCTAAAATGAAGAATTAAATTAAAATGTGTTTATTATTCTTTACAATAAAAAAAAAAAAAATTATTCGGACGTTGATTTAAATTGTCAGGAAGAAGAGGAAGGAATTTAAAAGGTAAAAACGTATATGTGTTTAAAAATCCTAAAATCATTTTTAGGGTTGTATTTTTTCTCTAAAATTGTCTTTCTGAAAGTTATAAGAAGCAAAGTAAAAAAATTAAAGAATTTATTTAAACAAGTGAAGACTAAGTCTTTAAATATTTTCTTGGATATTCAAATTCTATTTTAGTTTTGTCTCTCTTAGAATTAAAATGTCAGGCAAAGCGAGACCAGCTTGCTAGTAAATAAATACAATTTAAAAATAGAGGCAGCTCACTGGTAAGTGCTGCTATTTGAGCTATTTTTAGAACAGGCCAGCGGGCTACTCATCTGGTCCTTACGGGCTACCTGGTGCCCGCGGGCACCGCGTTGGTGACCCCTGGTCTACACACTGTGTCTGCTTGTAAGTCATACTTGCCAACCCTCCCGTTTTTAGCGGGAGAATCCCGGTATTCAGCGCCTCTCCCGACAACCTCCCGGCAGAGATTTTCTCCCGACAAACTCCCGGTATTCAACCGGAGCTGGAGTCCACGCCCCCTCCAGCTCAATGCGGACCTGAGACTGAGTGGGGACAGCCTGTTCTCACGTCCGCTTTCCCACAATATAAACAGCTTGCCTGCCCAATGACGTCATAACATCTAGGGCTTTTAGAGAGTGCACAACTGCGCACACAAGGAGACGAAGCAGAAGAACGAGGAAATTACAGACATGGCGACGCCGTCGACGAGCAAGATGAAGAAATATGCTTGCAGGTTCCAAAACGAATGGAAACAAGAATTTCAGTTCATCCACGACAGTTCGAAGGGGAAGGTGTATGTTGCCTGTACATTTTGTAGAACAGACTTCTCCATTGAACACGGTGGCCGAAATGATATACTCATCATGAACGGAGAAGTTAAACAGGACAATACTGCCATCTAATGGATAGCCACCGGAACACTGAAATTCAAGTATTTTTTTTTTCTTCTATGTAAATAAAATAAATATATATATATATATATATATATATATATATATATATATATATATATATATATATATATATATATATATAGCTAGAATTCACTGAAAGTCAAGTATTTCATACATATATATATATATATATATATATATATGTATATATATATGTATGAAATACTTGACTATTACTATATTTCATACATATATATATATATATATATATATATATATATATATATATATATATATATATATATATATATATGTATGAAATACTTGACTTTCAGTGAATTCTAGCTATATATATATATATATATATATATATATATATATATATATATATATATATATATATATATATATATATATATATATATATATATATATATATATATATATTAAGATTAATTTAGATGAAAGTACCAATGATTGTCACACACACACTAGATGTGGCGAAATTTGTCCTCTGCATTTGTCCCATCCCCTTGGGGAGCAGTGGGCAGCAGCGGCGCCGCGCCCGGGAATCATTTTTGGTGATTTAACCCCCAACTCCAACCCTTTGTTGCTGAGTGCCAAGCATATATATGAAATATATATGAAATACTCGAGTTGGTGAATTCTAGCTGTAAATAACCACGCCCCCGCCCCCAATCCCACCCCCGACCAAGCCCCCAGCCCCCCCCCCCCCCCCCCCCCCCCTGAACCTCTCGATATTGGAGGTCTCAAGGTTGGCAAGTATGTTGTAAGTACTCCGTGATTGTGCGCTGCCGAACATGCTCCTCTGCTCGTAAACCCAGTAATGTCACGACAAGACGACGCGCCTTCATGCGTGCAACAAAAAATATGGCAAACCGGTACTTTTCAAACAGTATAGTACCGTTTTTGATTCATTAGTACTGCGATACTACGTATAATAGCACCGGTATACCAGTACAACCCTAGTAGACTCACACTAGGCCACTTCATGATTCTCTTTTTATGCACCCTGAAGAAACAACAACGGAGACACTATTTCTCCTACTGTCTTCCGGCAGGGTGCTTGGACCACAAAGTCAGACGGATTGCACTGAAGGGAACTAGAGACGGATGTGACATGACGGCGCTTTGAAGTGGAGAAATTACCTCGTGCCTCCAATGATGCCTTCTTTGACCTAGTTTTGTACCTCAACCGCCTCACACAAAGAGCGAAAAGTCCCGCCCCCCCTCAGTTGTGTTCAATTGCGAGCGAGACGAGGACAAACAGCAGCCATAACTTCATTTACAGAGTCCCCTCTCCTCCCAAACATGCACGTGACTCGCATATCCCCAGATCTCATTTCCCGACATGGGGGGGGGGGGGGAGTGTGTGTCACAAACACACACACTTCCACAACACATGAGTCTCCTTTTGATGAGCAGCGTAGTGGAAGGTCACAACCTGCTGCGTTCACCACAGATGGTGCCACAAAAGCAAGTGAGGTGGGGGCCAAAAAGTGACTCCCAATGGGTGCCGTTGCTGCACGGCGCGGAACAGAGCAGCTGCTGCTGCCTGAGATCTCTTGGCAAAAAAAAAAAAAAAAAAAAAGCGCAATCCAGAGCAATGTTTTTCAACCTTTTTTGAGCCAAGGCACATTTTTTTTGCGTTGAAAAAATGCGGAGGCACACCAACAGCAGAACTCATTAAAAAACAAAACTCAGTTGACAGTAAAAAGTCGTTGTCGCAATTGTTGGATATGACTTACATAACCAAGCATGCATCACTATAGCTCTTGTCTCAAAGTAGGTGTACTGTCACCACCTGTCACATCACGTCGTGACTCATTTGGACTTTTTTGCTGTTTTCCTGTGTGTAGTGCTTTAGTTCTTGTCTTGCGCTCCTAATTTGGTGGCTTTTTCTCTTTTTTTTGGTATTTTCCTGTAGCAGTTTCATGTCTTCCTTTGAGCGATATTTCCCGCATCTACTTTGTTTTAGCAATCAAGAATATTTCAGTTGTATTTATCCTTCTTTGTGGGGACATCGTTGATTGTCATGTCATGTTCGGATGTACATGGTGGACGCCGTCTTTGCTCCACAGTAAGTCTTTGCTGTCGTCCAGCATTATTTTTTTGTTTACTTTGTAGCCAGTTCAGTTTTAGTTTCGTTCTGCATAGCCTTCCCTAAGCTTCTATGCCTTTTCTTAGGGGCACTCACATTTTGTTTATTTTTGGTTTAATCATTAGATACCTTTTTACCTGGACGCTGCATCCCGCTGTTCCAGACATCTACAAAGCAATTACCGTATTTTTCGGACTATAAGTCGCAGTTTTTTTCATAGTTTGGCCGGGGGTGCGACGTATACTCCGGAGTGCCTTATGTGTGAAATTATTAACACAATAACCGTAAAATATCAAATAATATTATTTATCTCATTCGCGTGAGCGATGAAGCAAATGGCAGCCATCGTCACACACACGTCAGCAATCGTCACTCACACGTCAGCCAATAAGAATTCGGCGGGGGCGGGTCATGGCAGAAGTGCATTGTGGGTTTTGGAATGCTAACTGCTATACGCTATTAAAATGGATCACATCAACGTTGGCGGTAACTTATAAAAACTGAGAAGGACTGAACTAAAATGGCACCGAAAAGGAAATCATATACTGCAGATTACAAGCTGGACGTAGTGAAATATGCACCAGAAAACGGTGATCGAGCAGCAGAAAGAATGGACGCTAGCGGGGTATACCAGGAGCGACACAGAGGAGGAAGATTTCATGTTATTTAGCGATTAGGAGTGACAGATTGTTTGGTAAACGTATAGCATGTTCTATATGTTATAGTTATTTGAATGACTCTTACCATAATATGTTACGTTAACATACCAGGCACGTTCTCAGTTGGTTATTTATGCCTCATAACGTACACTTATTCAGCCTGTTCACTATTCTTTATATATTTTAAATTGCCTTTTAAATGTCTATTCTTGGTGTTGGCTTATATCAAATAAATTTCCCCCAAAAATGCGACTTATACTCTAGCGCAGGGGTCACCAACCTTTTTGAAACCAAGAGCTACTTCTTGGGTACTGATTAATGCGAAGGGCTACCAGTTTGATACACGCTTAAATAAATTGCCAGAAATAGCCAATTTGCTCAATTTACCTTTAAAGGCCTACTGAAACCCACTACTACCGACCACGCAGTCTGATAGTTTATATATCAATGATGAAATCTTAACATTATAACACATGCCAATACGGCCGGGTTAACTTATAAAGTGACATTTTAAATTTGCCGCTAAACTTCCGGTTCGAAACGCCTCTGAGGATGACGTATGCGCGTGACGTAGCCCGACGAACACGGGTATGCCTTCCACATTGAAGCCGATACGAAAACGCTCTGTTTTCATTTCATAATTCCACAGTATTCTGGACATCTGTGTTCGTGAATCTGTTTCAATCATGTTCATTGCATTATGGAGAAGGAAGCCAAGCAAGCAAAGAAGAAAGTTGTCGGTGCGAAATGGACGTATTTTTCGAACGTAGTCAGCCACAACAGTACACAGCCGGCGCTTCTTTGTTTACATTCCCGAAAGATGCAGTCAAGATGGAAGAACTCGGATAACAGAGACTCTAACCAGGAGGACTTTTGATTTGGATACACAGACGCCTGTAGAGAACTGGGACAACACAGACTCTTACCAGGATTACTTTGATTTGGATGACAAAGACGCAGACGTGCTACTGTGAGTATGCAGCTTTGGCTTTTTTTTGCGTATGTACGTAACTTTTTTAAAATATATAAGCTTTATGAACCTTGGGTTAGGTGAACGGTCTTTTGGGCTGAGTGATTGTGTGTGTTGATCATGTGTTTGAATTGTATTGGCGTGTTCTATGGAGCTAGGAGCTAGCAGAGGAGCTAGGAGCTAGCATAACACGTACCGTACCGTAAGTGCGCGTCACGTACGTAACTTTTTAAAAATATATAAGCTTTATGAACCTTGGGTTAGGTGAACGGTCTTTTGGGCTGAGTGATTGTGTGTGTTGATCGGGTGTTTGAATTGTATTGGCGTGTTCTATGGAGCTAGGAGCTAGCAGAGGAGCTAGGAGCTAGCATAACAAACACGCAGGTGTTATTATGCAGGATTAATTTGTGGCATATTAAATATAAGCCTGGTTGTGTTGTGGCTAATAGAGTATATATATGTCTTGTGTTTATTTACTGTTGTAGTCATTCCCAGCTGAATATCAGGTACCGTGAGTATGCAGCCTTGGCTGCTAAACATTCGATAACTTGACCGTATGTGCGCGTCACATACGTAACTTTTTAAAAATATATAAGCTTTATGAACCTTGGGTTAGGTAAACGGTCTTTTGGGCTGAGTGATTGTGTGTGTTGATCAGGTGTTTGAATTGTATTGGCGTGTTCTATGGAGCTAGGAGCTAGCAGAGGAGCTAGGAGCTAGCATAACAAACACGCAGGTGTTTTTATGCAGGATTAATTTGTGGCATATTAAATATAAGCCTGGTTGTGTTGTGGCTAATAGAGTATATATATGTCTTGTGTTTATTTACTGTTGTAGTCATTCCCAGCTGAATATCAGGTCACCCCCGGCTCTCACAGCATCTTCCCTATCTGAATAGCTTCAACTCCCCACTAGTCCTTCACTTGCACTTTACTCATCCACAAATCTTTCATCCTCGCTCAAATTAATGGGGAAATTGTCGCTTTCTCGGTCCGAATCTCTCTCACTTCATGCGGCCATCATTGTAAACAATAGGGAACTTTGCGTATATGTTCAACTGACTACGTCACGCTACTTCCGGTAGGTGCAAGCCTTTTTTTATCAGATACCAAAAGTTGCAATCTTTATCGTCGTTGTTCTATACTAAATCCTTTCAGCAAAAATATGGCAATATCGCGAAATGATCAAGTATGACACATAGAATAGATCTGCTATCCCCGTTTAAATAAAAAAAATTCATTTCAGTAGGCCTTTAACTCTGTTATTATTAATAATTAATGATATTTACACTTAATTGAACGGTTTAAATGAGGAGAAAACACAAAAAAAATGACAATTAAATTTTGAAACAGTTTATCTTCAATTTCGACTCTTTAAAATTCAAAATTCAACCGAAAAAAAAAAGAGAAAAACTAGCTAATTCGAATCTTTTTGAAAAAAAATAAAAAAAATAATTTATGGAAAATCATTAGTAATTTTTCCTGATTAAGATTAATTTTAGAATTTTGACGACATGTTTTAAATAGGTTAAAATCCAATCTGCACTTTGTTAGAATATATAACAAATTGGACCAAACTATATTTCTAACAAAGACAAATCATTATTTCTTCTAGATTTTCCAGAACAAAAATTTTAAAAGAAATTCAAAAGACTTTGAAATAAGATTTAAATTTGATTCTATAGATTTTCTAGATTTGCCAGAATAATGTTTTTGAATTTTAATCATAAGTTTGAAGAAATATTTCACAAATATTCTTCATCGAAAAAACAGAAGCTAAAATGAAGTTTATTTATTATTCTTTACAATAAAAAAAAAACATTTACTTGAACATTGATTTAAATTGTCAGGAAAGAAGAGGAAGGAATTTAAAAGGTAAAAAGGTATATGTGTTTAAAAATCCTAAAATCATTTTTAAGGTTGTATTTTTTCTCTAAAATTGTCTTTCTGAAAGTTATAAGAAGCAAAGTAAAAAAATTAATGAATTTATTTAAACAAGTGAAGACCAAGTCTTTAAAATATTTTCTTGGATTTTCAAATTCTATTTGAGTTTTGTCTCCCTTAGAATTAAAAATGTCGGGCAAAGCGAGACCAGCTTGCTAGTAAATACATAAAATTTAAAAAATAGAGGCAGCTCACTGGTAAGTGCTGCTATTTGAGCTATTTTTAGAACAGGCCAGCGGGCTACTCATCTGGTCCTTACGGGCTACCTGGTGCCCGCGGGCACTGCGTTGGTAACCCCTGCTCCAGTGCTACGTATACAGTATATGTTTTTTTTTCTTCTTTATTGTGCATTTTCGGCCGGTGCGACGTATACTCCGGAGCGACTTATAGTCCGAAAAATACGGTAGCTACCGGCCGCCACCTACTGATATGGAAGAGTATTACACGGTTACTCTGCCGAGCTCTAGACAGCACCGACACTCAACAACAACACATCATTTGCAGACTATAATTACTGGTTTGCAAAAAATTTTTTTAACCCAAATAGGTGAAATTAGATCATCTCCCACGGCACACCAGACTGTATCTCACGGCACACAGTGGTTGAAAAACACTGTTCTAGAGCACATAAAACTGCCCCCCCAGACAAAGTAAACATAAAAAGTAAAACAACTTAGTCAAGAGGGAGTCAGCTCATTAGGATGCTAATGTCTCCAACACTGGGGGCCAAAGCAATCAGCACATGCTCAGAATGTACACTGTACTAAGGCGCCCGAAATTGAGACAAACAAGACCACAACAGTCCGCTCGCTGTGAAAACTTGCAGAACTGGCTAAGGCCGATGATCTATAAACATTATAGTCACACTGACGTTCATCACATCCATCACTGTGATGAACGTCAGTGTGACTGATTCATCTTGCAGCCGTGATTCACAGCAGGTGAACACACGCACACGCACGCGCGCACACACACACACACACACACACACACACACACACACACACACACACACACACACACACACACACACACACACACACACACACACACACACACACACACACACACACACACACACACACACACACACACACACACACACACACACACTCTCTTGTATTTCTTTCCTTCTTGAGACCTCTGAAAAATGCCTACTTCTTTAGGACCACCCTTTCTAGATATATAAAGATGTGTATTTACAACATTAATAATATATACATACCATGCAAATATAAAAAAGCTTGTGAAAAATGAGTTGGAATTTCACGAGAAAAAGGTCACAATTTCAAAGGAAAAACTTTGAATATTGGCAGTATTATAATAAAAGTCGTCATTTTACTCAAGGAAAGTCAAAATTTCACACGAAAAACTGAACATTTGTGCAATATTATGATGAAAGTCGGGATTTTACTCAACAGTCGCAATTTTACAAGCTTACAATTTTGGCAATTTTATGAAAAGAGTCAAAATTTTACTCGACAAAAGTCACAATTTTATAAGAAAACTTTAAAATGTTGGCAATATTATAACAAATCAGAATATTACTTTGCAAAAAAATTCACTATTTTACAAGAACAACAAAAAAAATCGGCAATATTGCGATACAGATCGTTTTGTGTGTTTTTATGTGTATTGTGTACGTGTATTATTTTTATGTGTTACACTGTATTTGCCACTTTTTGACTCTGTTTTTTTCCAATTGTATTCTTCCAACACACGCCTGGGCAATTATTTTAACTGGGGGGGGGGGGGGGGGGGGGGCAAATTTAGAGAAAACAATGTGTGTGGGGGCCGGTATATCTATTTTTAGAAACACTAATACAAAACCTCACAATAATGTCTGATTGAATGCTAAAAACATTATGACAGACCGTCTGAAAAAACGGAATGGAATTTAAAAATGTTTGAGACATCCAGAATGTACATGAAAATAAAGAATGTGGGATTTACAATATTAAATATGAACGATAAAACACTGAATATTGACAACATATGAACGTCACACCCCCTCTCGATCGACATATTTTGCAATCAAGCGAAACACAACAAAAATGCAACAAACACAGCGAAATATGAACGCAAAGGGTAAAAAAAACCCCACCTACAATCTGATATATCTTATACATCACTAAGCTTTAGATTATCTTGGTTGTAAAAATCTCCTTCCGCATCTGTCCCTGACACCCGCATTTCAGGCTGGTCGCTCTGGAAACACTCTGTGGAAACGCTCCCCACCCACACTGCTTGGTGCCTCGTCTGAGCTGCTGTGACGTAGATTACCATAGTAACTAATTAGATCACCATAGTAACTAATTAAACTGCCATAGTAACTAATTAGATCATACTTGCCAACCTTGAGACCTCCGATATCGGGAGGTGGGGGGCGGGGGGGGCGTGTTTGGGGCGGGGGGCGTGGTTGGGGCGTGGCTAAGGGCGTGGTTAAGAAGAGAGTATATTTACAGATAGAATTCACCAAATTAAGTATTTCATATATATATATAATATATATATATGTATGAAATACTTGACTTTCAGTGAATTCTAGCTATATATATATATATATATATATATTTTTTTTTTTTAAATTTATTTTATTATACATATAAATAAAATACTTGAATTTCAGTGTTCTGTCACAACATTGCTGTTTACTGCAGACGAACTGCTTTACGGTAGACTAAACGTGACTGCTGTTGTTGTGTGTTGGCACCGCGCTGGGAGGACGTTAATGAAACTGCCTAACAATAAACCCACATAAGAAACCAAGAACTCTCTCTCCTTGTTGTGCACTCTACTCTCTAAAAGCCGTAGATGTTATGACGTCATTGGGCAGGCAAGCTGTTTATATTGTGGGAAAGCGGACGTGAGAACGGCTGTCCCCACTCAGGTCCGCATTGAGCTGGAGGGGGCGTGGCCTCCAGCTCCGGCTGAATACCGGGAGTTTGTCGGAGAAAATCTCTGCCGGGAGGTTGTCGGGAGAGACGCTGAATACCGGGATTCTCCCGCTAAAAACGGGAAGGTTGGCAAGTATGAATTAGATTACTATAGTAACTGGTATATCATGCAAAAGTGCAGATTCCAACCATTGAAATACTTTGTATAGTTCAAGACTTACGGTCATTTGAAAACATCACTGCACAACATAATGACAGCTACACTTTCAACCTTAAAGATCTAAAAAAAATTTGGGAATGTCCGGCGGGCCAGATTGAAAAGCTTAACAGGCCTTAATTTGCCGAGGTCTGTTCTAACAGAGAAATACTTTTACATAGTCATTACAGCATTGCAGTACCTGTAAAAGTACTTGAATACATAGGCTGGTGGTCATTTTTACACGTTCATATCTCCAGACAAAGATAATTTCTAATGTTGCTTTCCATTTCAAACCACTCACCCGGGGATGTTTTTTAACGACTCAACCATCCTTCTCTTCATTGACCTCAGTGTATTTATACGATAATACTAAAATATGTCATTGTGCTGCAACAAAGACGTCTTGGAGGCGTTGGTGTGTTTATACGACATTTAGGGCAGCTTTTACTGACCGTGTGAAGTGGTCCACCAGCGTTCCCACCAGCTCGCCCACTCGGTCCTGGCTGGGCGAGAGCTCGCCGCGTTGCAGGCAAAGCAGGACGTCATGCTGAGTGGAAGTGTGCAGCGCCACCATCTGGTCGTCTCCGCTGGTCACGCTGAGTCCCGTTAGCTGTGGAAACAAACGGTCGTAAGAACAGGATTTATGACGCGCTTCTCGGAAAAAAAACGCTTGAAGAGTTACTTATTATGAACCGTTACTACACTGATTATTTACTGTCAAAGCAGTAGAAGTTGGGATTGAAACATGTTTACTTCCTCCTAGGACCCATTCACCCAAAGCATTGCAATTATTCTTATGCTCACATGCAAGACGGTCGTGCAGTGACACATTAAAAGAGTAGAAATGTACTGGTTTATAAATAGTAGGGACGTACGTGTTAAAGTCCATCAGGTGGGAATTTAACACCAATTAAGGGCACATTTTCAGACGTGCTGGATTGTGCAAATGTAAACATAAAAATACCACATTTTTCAGACTATAAGGCGCACTTAAAATCCTTTAATTTTCTCAAAACTCGACAGTGTAAAAGAAAGGGCATCTCTATCCTCCTTCAAAACCACACTAAAGGAACACCTCCAGGCAACTACAACCCTAAACTAACTCCCTCCCTTCCACATCCTACCTCCCCGGGTTGTAAATAATCAAATGTAGATACTTATTCTTATGCTTTCTGATCTCTCTCTCTATGTCCACTACTTGCTGTAGATATCCTACCAAGTCAGTCCTACACTGTTCAATTTCTCTGATGATGCAATTGTTGATGACTGAAGTGTTGATATCAACCAAACCTAAACCCCCCCCTCCACATCCCACACCCCGGATTGTAAATAATGTAAATAATTCAATGTATATACTCTGATGATTATGTTGTGTGATGACTGTATTATGATGATAGTACAGTGTTTCCCATAAACTGCCAAGATGCTTGTGGCGGTGGGGGCGTGGCCATGGGCGTGGTCACCATGACATCATCGAATAATTTGCATAATTTACTACAATGATATGATATTCTCTAAAAAGGCTCAAAAAATGTATACTTACTAATTAATAACAGTTTTGTTTTAAACGTCCATCCATCCATCCATCCATTTTACAATATAATTACAACACTTTATGTACATATTTATATACAGATTTGAACAATGTTATTCACTGAAATATATTTATTAATTGTGGTTCTTACAAAAAATATATCTTAAAAAATATAAAAGCTAAAATGTCTCAAAACTCTGCCCCTTTAATTAGTGCATACTAAATCATTTAACTTTAGCCTACTACTACAACCATATTATTTACCAGCAACATAAAGTGAAACAGAGGCAGAGGTGTCCTGCCACAGTCAGTAACAAATAAACAGAAAACAGTAGTGGTGGTAGATAGACACAGAGCTTCATCAAACATCTGATCCACTGAACAAAGAGCTCCAAAAATCTTGAACTTTAGACTGCCATCAGTTTTACTCCCTACACTTAACCATGTGTTTCCTACTGCCTGCAGACTTTGCACCCTTTGTTATATGCACATGTTGTGTTTCTAATATAAATACATTTAATAAAGTCAAATACAAATAAGGAAACAAGAGAAGTATCCTACACTTCTCTTTTGTAAAGTAAATCTGAACAGCCGATATGGGCATCTACATCAACTATATGATTTGCCTGAGAAGCTGGAGAGGACCAAAAAACAAAAAAAACAAAAAAAATTGTTTATTTTTGGTGGACGTAATTCTTTCGTGGCGGGCCGCCACAAATAAATGAATGTGTGGAAAACACTGATAGTATATATCTGTATCATGAATCAATTTAAGTGGACCCCGACTTAAACAAGTTGAAAAACTTATTCGGGTGTTACCATTTAGTGGTCAATTGTACGGAATATGTACTGTACTGTGCAATCTACTAATAAAAGTTTCAATCAATCAACCAAGTGCGCCTTATAAACCGGTGCGCCTAATGTACGGAATCATTTTGGTTGCGCTTACCGACCTCGAAGCAATTTTATTTGGTACATGGTGTAATGATAAGTGTGACCAGTAGATGGCAGTCATACATAAGAGATACGTGTAAACTGCAAGATGACGCTAGTAAACACCACCAAAACTTTAAATGTTCCATTGAGAATATAGAACATTACACATGGCGCTCAAAAATCTGTCAAAAGGTTTTTAGTACGACTTCGGTAAGCTATGAAGCCGCACCGCTTGATGGATTGTCGGCGCATTAAACATACAAGTATTATTATGGTGTGTGTATAAGGTAAGACTGTGGAGGTCTTGCTCCTCCGGGTTCTCTGGACCGCCAATGACGGACATGACAGCCGTGTTCATCTTTGTGAACAATGATTTATTTTTCAATACGTTGTGTTTTTCAGCCATGTTAAAGTCTCTCGCTCGTTCTCCACCATCAACCACCACCTCTCCTTCCCGACTGCTGCCTTTAACAGAGCGACAGGTGATCAGACAAACACTCGCAGCTGTGTCATCTACGCACCTGTCACTAATCTCGAAGCCGATCCTGACACACCCCGCTTCGCTGCAGGTCCGCAGGCCACGCCCCCCCCCCACAAAGACATTATCTGGCGTCTTGTTTCGCAATAGTATGCAAAACCAACATTTCTTACCTTGTGGTACCTGCTGATGTGTATTTGGGATCTGCATAAGTCCTGAAAATGTGCGCGCGTCCGCCTTTGTAGTCTGTGGCAACCCCGCAGTCATAAACTTATTTTTCTTTATCGTCTTGTTATGGTTCTTTCATCCTCCGCTTTTGCCATTTCTAATACAAAGTAGTCTAAGGTTCTTATATCTGTCAGACTCGCCATGAAAGCACTAAAACATACCGGTGTAGTGACTTTACATTATTCACCCAAGGAACTTTAGTTATTAGAGAGCTCCGGTCAGACGTTTCCGGTGTTTCCGGATGAGGAGATGCTGCTCCGTTATTGATTGAAGTAAAGTGTGAATGTCATTAAAACAGTTAGCTCCATCTTTTGACACTTCTTCCACTCCCATCCTTGCACGCTACACCGCTACAACAAAGATGACGGGGAGAAGACGCTGTCGAAGGTGAGCCACATAAAAAAGACCGCCCACAAAACGGCGCATCCTGAAGAAACGCTCAGAAAGGTACTTGAAGATGATCTGTAAAACATCATCTATGCAACATTTTGACCAAAGGTACCCAAGATAGTGTTTTAAATTTAGAAAAAAAATCACAATATGACCCCTATAATGCGCCTTATATTCTGGTGCGCCTTTTGTATGAAACTAGACCTAAATAGACCCGCTCATCGGGCAGTGCGCCTTTTAACCCGGTGCACCCTATGGTCCAAAAAATACGCTACACAGTAGTGACAATCTAGGGGAATCCCTGATGTGTGTTTTTTTTTTTTTTTTCCGTCTCTCGCTTTCAAACAGGGTGCAAGAGGGTTCACTCTGTGTATCGCTTGCAGCATCTGAATAGTAGAATGAAATGAACAGTCTGTCTGCCACTATCTTTGTTTACACACACAGGAGCCTCGCTAGTCGCCACTCGCTGGTGAGAAGCACAGCGAGGTAACAACAAATTTGGAGAAAAAAAAGATGATTGCAAAGCCAAAGGAGGATTTATTTCAGCGTCAAACCAAATGAGCAAGATTAGCATATCAACACAGACAGACTACTCAGTATGCTAAGATTTTGGAAAGTGATGGCAACAAGAAAAAGACGAAAAACCATGCGACCCAATTTCTCCTACTTAGAGAAAAACCTGCACTTCCAGATGTTGAATATACAGTGTATTGAAGAAATGTTTTGTTTTATTTTCATGTTTCTTTGCTTGTTTAAGATAATTAAAAGTTACTGACCTTCCAATAACAATGGTGAACAAATAATGAGAAATAAAGGTTTATTGCGTTTCAAAGGTTTCTTTGTATTATTAGTATCACATATTAAAATTACATTAGCGTTTAATTTGGCCTCAAAATAATGCTGATAAAATTGTCTATCTGCAAGAAATGATAGCAACATTTTATATTGGCCTATTTAAAACTAGCAAAAAAAATCATTTTATTGCTTTCTTTGTCTGTTTCTAATGTCACAAACAAGATGGACCCCGGGTTGTGAATCTTTGGGCACCACACGGTTCCATTCGATTCGGTTCTTGGGGGTAACGATTCAATTCAGAATCGATTCTCGATTAAAAATCAACAACTTTTTAAAAAAAACATTGGGTGCCAGTTCTAAGATTAACTCCATTCCTCCATAAAATAGATACCATATTTTCCGAACCATAGGGCGCACCGGATTATAAGGCGCACTGCCTATGAGCGGGTCTATTCTATTATAACAGAAGGCGCACCGGATTATAAGGTGCATTAAAGGGTCATATTGTTATGATTTTTTTCACAATGTAAAAGACTTCCTTGTGGTCTACATAACATGTAATGGTGGTTCTTTGGTCAAAATGTTGCATAGATGATGTTTTACACATCATCTTCAAGCCGCTTTCTGCCGTTTTGTGGGCGGTCTTATTTACGTGGCTCACCTTCGGCAGCGTCTTCTCCCCGTCATCTTTGTTGTAGCGTTGTAGCGTGCAAGGACGGGAGTGGAAGAAGTGTCAAAAGATGGCGCTAACTGTTTTAATGACATTCAGACTTTACTTCAACCAATAACAGAGCAGCATCTCCTCATCCGTGGCTCACTAGTGCAACAACAAGGCCGGAAATGTGTCCCGTGAAAAACCGTCCGACCGAAACTCTCTAATAACTAAAGTTCCTTGGGTGAATAATGTAAACCCACTACACCGGTAGTTTTTAGCGAGTTTACTGACAGATATGAGTAAGAACTTTACACTACTTTATATTAGAAATGGCAACAGCGGAGGATGAATGTCCCATAACAAGAAGATAGAGAAAAAGAAGAAGCTTATCGACTACGGCATCGTCACAAACTACAGTGGCGGATGTGCGCAAATTCTCAGGACTTATGCAGATCCTAAATACAGATCAGCAGGTACCAGAAGGTAAGAAAAGTTGTTTTTGCATAATACTGCGAAACAAAACGCCAGATAATATGTCTTACCTTATACACACACCATAATAATACTCCTATGTTGAAGCACAGTACAATCCATCAAGCGGTGCGGCTTCATAGCTTACCAAAGTCGTATTAAAACATTTTGATTGATTTTTGAGCACCTTGTGTAATGTTCTATATTTTCAATGGGACATATAACATTTTGGTGTTGTTTACTTGAGTCATACTCAGTGTTGGGACTAACGCGTTACTAAGTAACGCGTTACTGTAACGCCGTTAGTTTCGGCGGTAACTAGTAATCTAACGCGTTATTTTTTATATACAGTAACTCAGTTACCGTTACTGCATGATGCGTTACTGCATTATTTTACGTTATTTTTATGTAGTATCGGCTAGAAACAGAAGATCTGAGTGTGTTTTATTGGAGCGCTCCGGTGGAAAATAAGAGGCGTGCTTTCCCCCACCCACAGAAAGCACGCCTCACAGGGGAGACGTTCCTCCAGAGCCGTACTTCGGGGCTAACAACCTTCACTTTACCCGGAAGAGGGTCTTTACAGCTGAGGGTGAATGACGAGACCGGCAGTTTGTTGCAACTTTGTGACTTTATTGGACGCAGCCATCCACCAAGCTAAAACACCTGCACACACTCACTGTCGCCGCTCCCTCACCTCTCTCGCCCACTCACTCACTGACGTCACTCACCTCACATGTTGTCATATCTTAAAGGGCCACACACACACACACACACACACATACGCTACTCTCATAACAACTAACAAGACATCATGGTGAAGCCAGAAGTAGAGTTTTTTAACATGGAGACATTCTCAATACTTTTCTTTTGTCGAGCACAAAGAAAATAACATTTTAGTTAAATGTAAGTTGTGTTTTGGATCAAAGATCCTATCTACTTAAAGGTAAAGTTATAGTGCCATTATGTTGCAGCTATTTAAAATCGTTTTGTCAATTTTTTCTGGCCTGAAATAAATTGGCCCTTTGAAACATATCTTTGTCTTTGTGTGTTGTATGTAGAGCACATTGCTTTCTGAGTTCAGTGATGCAAATGCATGTCAAGTTGATCAACAGATGGTATTATTCTCCAGTGCAATAACAGTACTGAAATGAAGGCTAAAAGGGCATTAATGGGAGCCTTAAAAAAAAGGGGGAAAAAAGAAGTAACTAAATAGTTACTTTTCACAGTAACGCATTACTTTTTGGTGTAAGTAACTGAGTTAGTAACTGAGTTACTTTTGAAATAAAGTAACTAGTAATTGTAACTAGTTACTGGTTTTCAGTAACTAACCCAACACTGGTCATACTGCAGTCTACACGTATCTCTTATGTGTGACTGCCATCTACTGGTCAGACTTATTTCACCATGTACCAAATAAAATAGCTTCAAGGTCGGTAAGCACAACCAGAATGATTCCGTACATTAGGCGCACCGGTTTAAAAGGCGCACTGTCGAGTTTTGAGAAAATTAAAGGATTTTAAGTGTGCCTTATAGTCAGAAAAATATGGTAAACAGCTCTGATAAACTTCTATATTACTTAAAAGAAAACTGGTTTTGTTTAGTAGAATTCTACCCAAACATTTACTAAAGTGGCAGGACAGAACATATTTTTTATTTTTGGTGTGGTGGGAAGTGATTTTTTTTAATCGATTGAGAAGCGTACAAATAGGAATCGCAACACAAATACATTCTAGATTTGTCACTGGTCGGTTTTTCAAAAACGGATGTTCTACAGGTGTGTTCTAAAGGCGCAAAGTCGCTAAGGATAATACCTCTTGCTAGGTCTTCTTCTTCTCTGGCAGACCAGGTGCGCACGCGCATGTCAATTTTAGATCTACAGCATTTGGCCAAAACTGATTTTCATTCAGAGCCGCATTAACTGTTTGAGACGGTTGATTTAAAATGGAACAAAGAAATGGTTGAAGGCTCATCAGGTTTGTAGTCCCGAGTTCTGAGCGTGGAATATTTTTATTGGACAGTTGCTGACAGCATGCGGTGGGTTTGGTGAGCCGGACAGACGGAATGAGATAAAAAAGCTTAAAACACGCCAGAGGTTAAAAAGCATCATTAGGCAGCAGGAGAGTGGCTAAAGATGGCTGCCTATGCCATTAGGCGCTGCTGCGGCTGCTCATACCGAAGGTTAGGAGTCTAATCCAGGTCAGACATAAAGAGAATACGGGCTTGAAGTAAAGTAGACCACTACTACACAAAAGCCAAAAGCAGTGAAGTTGGCACGTTGTGTAAATGGTAAATAAAAACAGAATACAATGACTTGCAAATCCTTTTCAACTTATATTCAATTGAATAGACTGCAAAGACAAGATATTTAACGTTCGAATTGATAAACTTTGTTATTTTTTGCAAATATTAACTCATTTGGTATTTGATGCCTGCAAAATGTTTCAAAAAAGCTGGCACAAGTGGCAAAAAAGACTGAGAAAGTTAAACACTTATTTGGAACATCCCACAGATGAACAGGCTCATTGGGAACAGGTGGGTGCCATGATTGGGTATAAAAGCAGCTTCCATGAAATGCTCAGTCATTCACAAACAAGGATGGGGCGAGGGTCACCACTTTGTCAACAAATGCATAAGCAAATTGTCCAACAGTTTAAGAACAACATTTCTCAACCAGCTATTTCAAGGAATTTAGGGATTTCACCATCTACGGTCTGTAATATCATCTAAAGGTTCAGAGAATCTGGAGAAATCACTGCACATAAGCGATGATATTAAAAGTTAACGTTAAAGTTAACTTTAACTTTTAATATATAATAATATAATATAATAATATATTAATATATAATATAACATTATAATAATATAATAATATATTACGGACCTTCGATCCCTCAGGCGGTACTGCATCAACAAGTGACATCAGTGTGTAAAGGACATCACCACATGGGCTCAGGAAGACTTCATAAAACCACTGTCAGTAGCTACTGTTTGTCGCTACATCTGTAAGGGCAACTCTACTATGCAAAGCTAAAGCCATTTATCAACAACACCCAGAAAATATGTTGAAGAGGTTCATTTAGCCCAGTGGTTCTCAACCTTTTTTCAGTGATGTACCCCCTGTGAACATATTTTTAATTCAAGTACCCCCTAACCAGTGGTTCTCAACCTTTTTTCAGTGATGTACCCCCTGTGAACATTTTTTTAATTCAAGTACCCCCTAATCAGAGCAAAGCATTTTTGGTTGAAAAAAAGAGATAAAGAAATATAATACAGCACTATGTCATCAGTTTCTGATTTATTAAATTGTATAACCGTGCAAAATATTGCTCATTTGTTGTGGTCCTTCTTGAACTATTTGGAAAAAAAGATATAAAAATAACTAAAAACTTGTTGAAAAATAAACAAGTGATTCAATTATAAATAAAGATTTCTACACATTGAAGTAATCATCAACTTAAAGTGCCCTCTTTGGGGATTGTAATAGAGATCCATCTGGATTCATGAACTTAATTCTAAACATTTCTTCACAAAAAAATGAATCTTTAACATCAATATTTATGGAACATGTCCACAAAAAATCTAGCTGTCAACATTGAATATTGCATTTCTTTTCACAGTTCTTTTTGACAGACATTTTAGTGAGGGTCAAACCATCATGGCATGGGAGAAACTCTGGGTTTATGGTAATGAACTACTTGATTGGATTTTCAGTTTATGAACTTACATTCATATTTTGTTGAAGTATTATTCAATAAATATATTTATGAAGATTTTTAAATTGTTGCTATTTTTAGAATATTTAAAAAAAATCTCACGTACCCCTTGGCATACCTTCAAGTACCCCCATTTGAGAACCACTGATTTAGCCTACTAATGTGTATTTATAAATGGTTGATTTATTTATTACTAACTAGCCTATATAAATCAACCATTTATAAATATAAACACCCAGAAAAATCTTGTCTTTGCAGTGTATTCAATTGAATAGAAGTTGAAAAGGATTTGCAAATCATTGTATTCTGTTTTTATTTACCATTTACACAACGTGCCAACTTCACTGCTTTTGGGTTTTGTACGTCATTACATAGAGTGACAGCAATCTAAAAGGGTCAGATCATTGGTTGAAAACACGGTGATGAAGACATTTACGACTAAAGTTCTGATCAATCAAGTGCATACGACTCAGTGATGCCGATGATACTGCCTTTTCCGAGTTAATGAACGTTTACTGCAGTAAATTCTCACACGATTCATAAATCTTCATTTCTGGCCATTGACGTTTTGTGAAGTCAAAGTTGACATTTCAAAACAATATAACGCATTCTCTCTCTGGAAGACATCTTCAAAAGGAAACATGATGACGACCGTCATGCATGCACTTCATACTTACAGTGTCTAAAGAAATCCTCTTCAGAACCTTGAACCGTTTCTTGGGCTCTAATTTGTAGATGCACTTGTCTGTGACCAGCACGCCACGGTCCGTGCTTTTATTGAACCTGTTCACCTAAGACAGAAGAAAAGAGGGGGTTATGTTTCACATTTATGGTGTTTTTTTTTTTTTACTACCGGTACATACATAATCTACACTATGGAAGGTCAAATGGTACAAAATTTAATAAAAAGATAAATGCATAATAACTTGTGTCATTTATTGTAAATTAAATAAAATGCATAAAAGTGTGTCATTTCATGTAAATTACATTTAAATACTTAAATGATTTTATTATTCCATGATTCAACTAATTATTTAATGATTTATTAATTATTTTATGAACCTGTCTGTCATTTAATCTGTCAAACTCACCCATCAAAGTCAGTGGGCGAGTCCTAACACCTGAAGCTAACCGGCACTTTCACTTGTTTAAACCATTAAATCATCAAATGCATTAAATCATGAAATAATTCAATACATAATAAAATACTTAAATCATAAAATAAGTTGTTAAATCATGAAATAAATACATTATCAAACAAACAATTATATCATTAAATAATTAAATAATTTATTGAATCATGAAATAATTTAAATTGTGAAATAATTAAAACAATTATCAAATGTTCAAATTAATCATTATTAATTAAATCATGAAATAATTCAGTACATCCTAAAATACTTAAATCATTAATTAGTTGAATCATCAAATCATGAAATAAATTGTTAAATCATGAACTATATTATCAAACAATTATATAAATAAATAATTAAATCATTAAATAATGTATTAAATCGTTAATTTAAATTGTGAAATAATTAAAACAATTATTAAATAATCAAATTAATCATTCAAACCATTAAATAGTTAAATCATAAATTAAATTACTAAATAATTCAATATGATTTTACATTGAGTTGTTGACACATTTAAAACCACTTTTAAATATTTAATTCCAATTATAATTCATCATTGACACATTTAGGTCATTATTAATTTTTTTAAATTTACTTTCGCTTCATTTGACCCTTTATATCCTACATCTATCCAATCACAATACGGTTACGCAGAGAAATGCAAACAGAAGGGAAAAACAAGTTGTTAAATCACAAATAATTAAATCATGAAATAATTGATTAAATCATGAAATAATTGATTAAATCAAGAAATAATTTAAATTGTGAAATTAAAAACAATAATTAAATAATCAAATTAATCAAATAGTTGATAAATATTTAAATGATTACATACTTCAATATAATTTACATTGAGTTGTTGACACATTTAAAACCACTTTTACATATTTAATTACAATTAAAATTCATTAGACACATTTAAATCATTAGTAAATTATTTTAAAAAATAAATACAATTTTGCCCCCTTGACCCTTTATATTGTACATCTATCAAATCACAATAGGATTACGCCGATAAATGCAAACACAGAAGAAAAAAACAACTGAAACATTCTCCACCAGATTTATGTGGCTGTACTCTCCATTGTCCTTATGAAGAATGTGACCATTAACATCCGCTGGGAGATAACAGCAAGTTCAGCAAAATAATAAGCAAGTTCAGTCCCTTTCAGGGAAAGTCCTGCGTTTTTATATATATATATATATATATATATATATATATATATATATATATATATATATATATATATATATATATATATATATATTCACACAAAGTATATACATAAATATATACATACATATATAATCTGTCTCATTGCAGATTAGACAAACTGCCTTCTCCTTACACTGAACAAAAAAAAGTCATATGTCCACTGATGTTTAAAAACTCTACACTCTGAGTCTATTTTACGTTTGAAAAGGCCTTAATTTGCCCAGGTCTGGTGTAACACATTAAACTGTAGTTTTCCTGCAATATTCTGCCAAAATCCGATGTGGTCTATAAGTGAAAAGGAAGCAGGCAAAGACAGAAGATCCTAGTGGCTACCAAGGCGGCGTTGTCATTATTTCCCACGTTATTTACCATCCTGCAGAAGCCCGAGAAGAGGACTTGACTGTACTCGTCTTTGTTCCTCAGCTCCCTGGAGAAGCGAACGAAGCCAGAACTGGACTCCGGGCAGTCTCGCACCTGCAGGAATCAAAGACATGTATTATTGCCAGAAATCAGCTGATTCTACAGAAGCACATTTCATTCGTTGCAAAAACTCTCTGTGACCTTGTTCGGCTATTTTTAATGACTGTCGTTTGTAATATTTGTAAAGTTACAGAGGACTTAAAGTTAGTATTATTTGCAGATGATTCAACTGTGTTTTGTTCAGGAGAGAACACACTAGCACAAATAAATGAACAAAGTAAAAAAATGGTTTGACAAAAACAGACTCTTTGAATCTAAGTAAAACTAAAATAATGCTCTTTGGTAACAGTAGAAGGAAAAGTCAAACACAAATACAAACAGACAGAGTAGACATTGAAAGGGTAAAAGAACACATTTTTGGGTGTAATAATAAATGATGGAGATGTCCGATAATGGCTTTTTTGACGATATCCGATATTGTCCAACTCTTAATAATCGATTCCGATATCAACCGATACCGATATATACAGTGGTGGAATTAACACATTATTATGCCTTATTTGTAGTGATGCCCCGCCGGATGCATTAAACAATGTAACAAGGTTTTCCAAAATAAATCAACTCAAGTTATGGAAAAAAATGCCAACATGGCACTGCCATATTTATTATTGAAGTCACAAAGTGCATTATTTTTTTTAACATGCCTCAAAACAGCAGCTTGGAATTTGGGACATGCTCTCCCCGAGATAATCCTGTTATCCATGTTTTTTTTTTTACTTTGTAAACACTTTGATTTTGAATTTTTTTTTAAACTCAATCGTATTAGTACTTTGATTTTTTGCTTAATCCATTCCATATTTGAATTCCACATACTGATATGCTAAATGTTTCAAGTGTTGTACGTGCATACAGATCCTTAAAGTTATTTTTTCATATTTTCTCTAAGATTATATTTCTCCTCTTTTGTTGAGAAGAATTGTTGTACAGTCTTGGGCATCAGGTGCATCAGTTTAGCTGTGTGCCAAAGCACCACAAGCAAACAATGCGACTGAGGCAGAGTGATAGCCTTGCTTAAATAGGACCCAAACTTACAATAAGCGCAACTTTTATGAATAAATTGGTATTCAAAACACAATGTTCATTCATAATTTCAACAAACATGAAATACAACTTGGCCAGTTAATAAAACTGAGAGGGTACAGTATTTTATTTTACCAATTGGCAACCTAATAAAAGACTAGGACGCTAAAACTGGGAAACAGCTCATCATAAACGGTTAGTAGAAATAATAAATTGTTTGTTCCCTTGAGATTCATACATGTTTGCTCTAATTCTTTCTTTCCTACTGCACCTCCTGTGCTAGTTCTGTCACACATGCTACAAATCAAGCTCGCTGCATTACGAGCGTTTATAGGTCTTTGTGGAATTAAGTCCGCGTCACGTGATGCCGGCGGCCTGAATGAGACATTGGAGTCACGGGCCGCCATGGGAGGAGTGACTCGGGACTGTGCTGAGGTCATACTCGCGCTGGCTGAAGGCCTCCCTTAAAGCCCGCGGCTACCAAACGACCTCAGATTAGCTCCTCATAGAACAGAGTGTGGGATTCAGAGGATCACTGTATTTTTTTGTGATACTTGTTGGTCATAAAAAACATTCATGAAGTTTGCTTCTTTTATGAATTTATTATGGGTCTACTGAAAATGTGAGCAAATGTGCTGGGTCAAAAGTATACATACAGCAATGTTAATATTTGCTTACATGTCCCTTGGCAAGTTTCACTGCAATAAGGCGCTTTTGGTAGCCATCCACAAGCTTCTGCTTGAATTTTTGACCACTCCTCTTGACAAAATTGGTGCCGTTCAGCTAAATTTGTTGGTTTTCTGACATGGACTTGTTTCTTCAGCATTGTCCACACGTTTAAGGCAGGACTTTGGGAAGGCCAATCTAAAACCTTCATTTTAGCCTGATTTAGCCATTCCTTTACCACTTTTGACGTGTGTTTGGGGTCATTGTCCTGTTGGAACACCCAACTGCGCCCAAGACCCAACCTCTGGGCTGATGATTTTAGGTTGTCCTGAAGAATTTGGAGGTAATCCTCCTTTTTCATTGTCCCATTTACTCTCTGTAAAGCACCAGTTCCATTGGCAGCAAAACAGGCCCAGAGCATAATACTACCACCACCATGCTTGACCGTAGGAATGGTGTTCCTGGAATTAAAGGCCTCACCTTTTCTCCTCCAAACATATTGCTGGGTTTTTGATTGATTGAGACTTTTATTAGTAGGTTGCACAGTGAAGTACATATTCCGTACAATTGACCACTAAATGGTAACACCCGAAAAAGTTTTTCAACTTGTTTAAGTCGGGGTCCACTTAAATTGATTCAGACACAGATATATACTATACCATCATAATACAGTCATCACACAAGATAATCACATTGAATTATTTACATTATTTACAATCAGGGGTGTGTGTGTGTGGGGGGGGGGGGATATGGACAGCAAGTAGTGGACATAGAGAGAGAGAGAGAGAGAGAGAGAGAGAGAGAGAGAGAGAGAGAGAGAGAGAGAGAGAACTTTTATTGCGGTTTTGAAGGAGGATAGGGATGCCCTTTCTTTTATACCTGTTGGGAGCGCATTTCACATTGATGTGGCATAGAAAGAGAATGAGTTAAGACCTTTGTTAGTTCGGAATCTGGGTTTAACGTGGTTAGTGGAGCTCCCCCTGGTGTTGTGGTTATGGCGGTCATTTACGGTCATTGTGGCCAAACAGCTCAATTTTTGTTTCATCTGACCACAGAATTTTGCTCCAGAAGGTCTTATCTTCGTCCATGTGATGTCATATGAAACAAAAATGGAGCTGTTTGGCCACAATACCCAGCAATATGTTTGGAGGAGAAAAAGTGAGGCCTTCAATCCCAGGAACACCATTCCTACCGTCAAGCATGGTGGTGGTAGTATTATGCTTTAGGCCTGTTTTGCTGCCAACGGAAGTGGTGCTTTACAGAGAGTAAATGGGACAATGAAAAAGGAGGATTACCTCCAAATTCTTCAGGACAAGCTAAAATCATCAGCCCGGAGGTTGGATCTTGGGCGCAGTTGGGTGTTCCAACAGGACAATGACGTCAAAAGTGGTAAAGGAATGGCTAAATCAGGCTAGAATGAAGGTTTTAGAATGGCCTTCCCAAAGTCCTGCCTTAAACGTGTGGACAATGCTGAAGAAACAAGTCCATGTCAGAAAACCAACACATTTAGCAGAACTGCACCAATTTTGTCAAGAGGAGTGGTCAAAAATTCAAGCAGAAGCTTGTGGATGGCTACCAAAAGCGCCTTATTGCAGTGAAACTTGCCAAGGGACATGTAAGCAAATATTAACATTGCTGTATGTATACTTTTGACCCAGCACATTTGCTCACATTTTCAGTAGACCCATAATAAATTCATAAAAGAAGCAAACTTCATGAATGTTTTTTGTGACCAACAAGTATGTGCTCCAATCACTCTATCACAGAAAAATAAGAGTTGTAGAAATGATTGGAAACTCAAGACAGCCATGACATTGTGTTCATTACAAGTGTATCCTTTTTTGATTCATTAGTACCGCAATACTATACTAGTACCAGTATACCGTACAACCTTACTTCTTTACCAGGTCACAAACTCCTGATGCAAAGAACAAAATGGCTGCTGAAATGCGTCATTTTTGAGACAGGTTGTGTGATCCTTACATTGGCCAGGTAGTCTCTCTCCCAGGCTCGGATCAAGCCGCAGTCTTTTCTCTCGCCGCCAAGAGCAGTGAGAGCGGCCACTTTGGCACGAATCTCCAGCATGTCAGACGGTGGGATCTTCTTCACCGTCTGCCTCGCCCACCACCTGAAACCAACACAGGTACAAGGGAATCCATACAAGCCTGGAGCATATCGATGTTTTTTCCCCACCGTGGAATCAGACCTGCGATGCAGCGTGACGGTGATGGCGTGAAACCCGGTCAGAGCGGCGGGCGGAGTCGGCCACTCCACGCTCTTCCCGTAGTCGGCCATGTTCCTCACATTGGCGAACCTCTGCTCGACTTCCCAGAAGTGGGCCTTGACCTTGTAGCGTTTAAAGCATCCCATGATGGCGTAAATGGCCCTCATCCGGCGACACCTCATGCGGGCGAGAGCCCCACGCCACACCTGTGTGATTTTTTTTTTTTTTTTTTTTTTTTAAGAGAGAAAGAAGGACCACAGTGAGTGGAAAAACCAAACATGTGCTCCAATTGGACTTCTCCTGCAGACTCATCCAAGTAGGTCATTATATAAGAAGATGGTAATTCCTAATTGACTTTTATGTAACGGCGCTCTGAATGGCATTAATGATCCCCATTAGCGTGAGAGGGGATTGGGATTCAAGCATACATTTCATCTATACATGAGCCACGTTGGATGGCATGCGCCCATTCCTAGTGGATGATTAACAGGACGTCTGGGACATTAAATCATGTCTACGTGGCAAGTAAAAGGACTGGCAGATCAATGCTTCCTCATTAAAACGGGTAGAACTTAGCAAAAAAAATATTTGTGGCGCCTCTGGGGTTGTCGGTATAGTACCGCAATACTAATGAATCATATTCAGTACTATACCGCCTCTAATCATATCTAGTCGATACTACTATGATTACGTCAATATTTTTTGGCATCACATCTTCTTCTCCTTTTTAAAAAAAAATTTATTCTAGGTTTATAAATTCAGAAAATATGTCCCTGGACACATGAGGACTTTGAATATGACCAATGTATGATCCTGTAACTACTTGGTATCGGATTGATACCCAAATTTGTGGTATCATCCAAAACTAATGTAAAGTATCAAACAACAGAAGAATAAGTGATTATTACATTTTAACAGAAGTGTAGATAGAACATGTTAAAACGGAAAATAAGCAGATATTAACAGTAAATGAACACGTGGATTAATAATCCATTTTTACAGTTTGTCCTTAATAATGTGTACAAAATAATAGGTAGATAAATGACACAATATGTTACTGCATACCAGTGGCGTGCCGTCACTAGAGGCAGGGGAGGCACGGCCTCACCTGCCATCATGGAAAGAAAAAAAAAAAGTAAAAAGAAAAAAATAATAATTAAATTGTTATATGTATCCAGTGATTATACTAAAGTTATTTTCCATTTAACTTCACCAGTTTTAGATTATTTTTATTTTTATTTTCACATTTGCCGTTCAAATACTGAGAAGAGACGGTGCGGTGTTGAGCAGCCAGTTGAGGCACGTCACTGATTTGTGCCTCAACATGGATTGTGCGCAATGACTCGGCTAACTGCTGGCCTGCTCTGCAGTGAGACCGTATTGCTATATGAATTATATTATACATTTCCATAGTTTAGTTAGCTGAGGTATATAATGTACAGTGTATTTTGTCAACAACTGTATGTGCGTAACATATTTTTAGTGCTGAGCGATCATAAAACTCTGCTGCGAAGACACACTGTGTGAGGCTCGTCTCATAACCCCGCCTCCTGGTGCCAAGCACCTCCGCCGCAGAATGCACCGCCCGACGGGAGCGCCGCGGCCACACCAACCAAAGCCCACACCCAAACCCTCCACGTGCAAGACCAAATCCACCCAAAAAAAGTCACTTAACAAGAAGCCAGAAAGTGCAAAAACAACAATGCTCGCGCTGCAGGAGCCGCGAACGACCGCAGGGACACAACATTAGGTACACCTGCACTGCAGGTTCATATGTTTGTAAATCTGACTGTGATGATGCAGTCGTGCCTCACCAGACGTTAACCTCACCGCACGCCACTGCTGCATACTTCAGCAGACTAATTAGGAGTCTTTGTTTGTTTACTTACTACTAAAAGACAAGTGGTCTTGTATGTTCACTATTTTATTTAAGGACAAAATTGCAATAATAAACATATGTTTAATGTAGCCTAAGAGTTTTTGTTTAAATAAAGCAGATAAAGCAATTTTTTGTGGTCCCCTTTATTTAGAAAAGTACCGAAAAGTATCTAAATTTGTTTTGGTACCGGTACGAATATATTAGTATGATGTGTAAATGTGAGTGTGAATGTTGTCTGTCTATCTGTGTTGGCCCTACGATGAGGTGGCGACTTGTCCAGGGTGTACCCCGCCTTCCGCCCGATTGTGGCTGAGATAGGCTCCAGCGCCCCCCGCGACCCCAAAGGGAATAAGCGGTAGAAAATGGATGGATGGATGGAGGGACAACACTAGGCACCTCTTTGGTGTCCAATAACATCGTCCCGATACCAATATTTTGGTACCGGTACCAAAATGTATTTTGATACGTTTTGATACTTTTCTAAATAAAGGGGACCACAAAAAATTGCATTATTGGCTTTATTTTAACAAAAACTCTTAGGGTACATTAAACATATGTTTATTATTGCAAGTTTGTCCTTAAATAAAATAGTAAACCTACTAGACAACTTGTCTTTTAGTAGTAAGTAAACAAATAAAGGCTCCTAATTAGTCTGCTGATGTATGCAGTAACATATTGTGTCATTTATCTACCTATTATTTTGTCAACATTATGAGACAAGCTATAAAAATGTATTATTAATCCACTCGTTAATTTACTGTTAATATCTGCTTATTTTCTGTTTCAACATGTCCTATCTACACTTCTGTTAAAATGTAATAATCACTTATTCTTCTGTTGTTTGGGTGCTTTACAGTAGTTTTGGATGCCTTAAAAAATCGGAATGTAATTTTTTTTTTTTTTACTGAATGACACACCCAGAATGTACATGAAAATAAAGAATGTGGGATTTACAATATTAACTATGAAGGATAAAACACTGAATATTGACAACATATGAACGTCACACCCCCTCTCCATCCACATACCGTATATTACCAAATAAACGCCCTTGTGCAAATAACCGCCCATGTCCTAATAGCCGCCCGGGGTCTGACTCCATTTTGTGAATTAACCGCCTCTTCCTAATAACCGCCTATGTCCAAATAGCCGCCCATGGGCTGATATTTGCATAATTTAGATTAAAATACTACTGGGGTTGTTTGCTGCAGTATTATTGTTTTGATGGTTTTATAGAGTACTTGGTACCATAATTTTATTTTTCCTGTATGCTGCTTTATTTAAAACTTGGAGTACTCTAGCCTTTATTTTATTTAAGTGACAGAATTATTGTTCTGTTTTGATGGTGGGTTTTATACTTGAGTACTTGGTACCATCATTTTATTTTTCCCGGTAGGCTGCTTTATTTAAAAAGTTTCTTTATTTTTAGTATTGGTATTCTATTTGACAATTGTTGCATTACTGCCATGTTGAGGCCTTGTTGATCTCTTGTCTTTTGATAGCCTACCTCATGTTGGTCTATTGTTTTTTTGTTTGTATGTTTACAATAGCTTTTACATTTAAAGTTTTTTGTACGAAAAAAAAGTACTGGACAGTAACCATTGTAACCAAATAATGGCCTGGTGCAGGCTGGTGCAAAAATAAATAAAAGCCTTGTGCAAATAACCGCCCATGTCCTAATAGCCGCCCGGGGTCTGACCCCATTTTGTGAAATAAACGCCCGGGCTACTATTTGGTAATATACGGTATTTTACAATTAAGCGAAATGCAACAAAAATGCAACAAACACAGCGAAATATGAACGCGAAGGCTAAAAAAACAACCCACTTACAATCTGAAATATCTGATACATCACTCAGCTTTCAAACTTTGTTGTAAAAATCTCCTTCCGCGTCTGTCCCAGACACCCGCATTTCAGGCTGGCCGCTCTGGAAACACTCTGTGGAAAGTGCTTGGTGCCTCGTCTGAGCTACTGTGACAGATTACCATAGTAACTAATTAGATTACCATAGTAACTAGTATATCATGCAAAAGCGCAGATTCCAAGCATTGAAAAACTTAGTATAGTTCAAGACTTACGGTCATTTGAAAACATCATAATGGCAGCTACACTTTACATCTTAAAGATCTAAATAAATTATATGGGAATGTCCAACGGGCCAGATTGAAAAGCTTATTGGGCCGCATGTGGCCCCCGGGCCTCAATTTGTCTATGCCTGGCATAGTGTTTATTCTATGCAAAGGCGAGCTGGCTGACCTTTTGTAGGAAAAGGACCAGGATGGGGATGAGGGCGGCACGCTCCTGTTCCAAAGTGAAGAGAGACCGCGGCGTTCGCACAAACAGCTTGGTGTGGCCGTACGCCACGTCGTCCTGGAAACTGTGCTGTTTGACGATGGCCTCCACCGCCTCCCGGTCCGAATCCATCAGGTGGTTGGGCCAAGTGTACTCACACGTCATCTTATACCTATAGAACGTTGCATTAAACATCAGCGTGGAGTGAATATGAAGTGAATTGTCATCAGTATCTCTGTTACCGTTGCAAGAAGCGAGCGTAGGGCTGCCTGTAGGCGAATCCCGCCCTGCGGACCATGACGTTCTCCAGCAGGCCCAGGTAGGCCACCTGATGCTTGCAGCGAGCGTCGTCAAACAGCAGAGGAGACTTCCGTTCATTTGGCTTGATGCATCGCACGTAGTACGGCTCCTGAAAGGCAAAGGCTTTGTCTACTTTATCACATCAGGTTAGTATCTAGGAGGTTTTCACTATGCTATCAAAATAAAAGTTGCTGAATTATCTCAAGCTAGTTATGATTATTTTTCAGAAAATAACCGCAATTGCAAGGTTGTGAAATGTGATTATTCAAATGTAATTATGGGCACATAATTTATATACAAAACCCAAAACCAGTTAAGATGACACGTTGTGTAAATTGTAAATAAAAACAGAATACAATGATTTGCAAATCCTTTTCAACCTATATTCAATTGAATAGACTGTAAAGCAGGGGTGTCCAAACTTTTTCCACTGAGGGCCGCACACGGAAAAATTAAAGCATGTGGGGGCCATTTTAAATTTTTCATTTTCAAACCATAACAAAATATATGGACTTTTTATTTATTTTACCTTTAGGAGTCCCGGGAACCATAAAGGGTCTCAGTCATTAAAATGTTAAAAATAAGTCAAATTATTATTTTTTTGTTATTATTTAACGCTTACAGTAAATCTCTATATCAACTTCAAGTTGATATAAAGTAATACAAAATAAAAAATAAAGTTTTATGGCTTTTCTGTCAAAAACAACTTTGTTTTTTTAATAGTAAAACTGAAATATGCAGTATTTAGTAATTAGAGCCCTAAAAGATCAATAATGCAGGACACCATTGATTTTAATTCTTTATATTTTTGAGTAATCACAGTGAAAAGATAAATAAAATACCACTAAATATATTTAGGATCCAAAAGGTCCCCCACTCATAAAGTGATACATTTTTATTAGGTTTTTCTTTGACTTTCAACACTTAAGTTATGAGATCAACTTCAGATTAATCTGTCCATTTTACGCTTGAACTATTATGCACTTTTGTCAAAGAAAACGTTGATGTTTTTATATGGCAACTACACAATATATGCAATATTTACCACATAAAACATTTAAAAGTGAAATATTTGAAGTAATTGGAGCCTTGAAAATAATTAAATATAACATGGATTTTTTGTCTTTTTTTTTTTTTTGGAGCAATGGCAAAAAAAATCAAATAAAGAAAGACAAAAGAAAAAAAAACAGCCTGCATGGCAGCTTTGTGTCAACGTTGCAACTTTTTCTCGTTAGATTTCATCTCATTCCACTTTTTTTAATGTTCTTTTTTATTTTTGCAATAGTATTTCCAGAATGTGTGGTGGGCCGGTAAACAATTAGCTGCGGGCCGCAAATGGCCCCCGGGCCACACTGTAGACACCCCTGCTGTAAAGACATCGACGTCCCATTGGGGTTGTGAGTTTTTCCTTGCCCTTATGTGGGCTCTGTACCGCGGATGTCGTTGTGGCTTGTGCAGACCTTTGAAACACTTGTGATTTAGGGCTATATAAATAAACATTGATTGATTGATTGATTGAAAGACAAGATATTTAACATTCGAACTGAAAAACTTTATTTTTTTGCAAATATTAGCTCATTTGGAATTTGATGCCTGCAACATGTTTCAAAAAAGCTGGCACAAGTGGCAAAAAAGGCTGAGAAAGTTGAGGAATGCTCATCACGCACTTATTTGGAACATCCCACAGGTGAACAGGCTAATTGGGAACAGGTGGGTGCCATGATTGGGTATAAAAGCAGCTTCCATGAAATGCTCAGTCATTCACAAACAAGGACGGGGCGAGGGTCACCACTTTGTCAACAAATGCGTGAGCAAATTGTCCAACAGTTTAAGAACAACATTTCTCAACCAGCTATTGCAAGGAATTTAGGGATTTCACCATCTACGGTCCGTAATATCATCAAAAGATTCAGAGAATCTGGAGAAATCCCTGCACCTAAGTGGCAAATCGATCCCTCAGGCGGTACTGCATCAAAAAGCGACATCAATCTGTAAAGGATATCACCGCATGGGCTCAGGAACACATTAGAAAACCACTGTAAGTAACTATAGTTGCTCACTACATCTGTAAGTGCAAGTTAAAATTACTATGCAAAGCGAAAGCCATTTATCAACAACACCCAGAAACACTGCCGGCTTCGCTGGGCCCGAGCTCATCTAAGATGGACTGAGTGTTCTGTGGTCTGACGAGTCCACATTTCAAATTGTTTTTGGAAACTGTGGACGTCGTATTCTCCGGACCAAAGAAGAGAAGACCCCTCTGGACTGTTATAGGAGCAAAGTTGAAAAGCCAGCATCTGTGATGGTATGGGGGTGTATTAGTGCCCAAGGCATGGGTAACTTACACATCTGTGAAGGCACCATTAATGCTGAAAGGTACATACAGGTTTTGGACCAACATATGCTGCCATCCAAGCAACGTCTTTTTCATGGACGCCCCTGCTTATTTCAGCAAGACAATGACAAGCCACATTCTGCACGTGTTACAACAGCGTGGCGTCGTAGTAAAAGAGTGGGGGAACTAGACTGGCCTGCCTGTAGTCCAGACCTGTCTCCCATTAAAATTGAGGTACTACTTATAATCGCTAATCTTATATGAATTAATTGTATTAACAGAATTCTAATTTCAAAAATCTATTAAATCCTTTTAACTAAACTTTCTATATTCTGTGTATTTGACTGACTTCATATTATTGGTAGTCTCACATGTCAAGTATATTTTACCCATGGCTGGTGAGTCATCTCTAAACCTCAGTGGTGTGTTTGAACGGTGCTTTGCACAGATGAAGTTTGATTGGCCAATTGAGTGATTGCTAACTATGATGGACATGTGCTCAATTAGACGGGCGGAGCAGCTGAGGCTCATCTAGCACTGGGTTTATTAAAAGGCACATTGAAGTGCAGAAGGATGGCTTCACATCAACGGGTCTGTCCAAGGCAGGACACGCTATCTTGTTACAGGACTGAGAAACCAAGCGGGTGCACTGAGCGGAGTGATGTACGACGCTTGTGCGCCATTACAAACTGTTTTAACGCTACTGTGCAGACTGAAGGCATATTTTCATGATAACAATGGATAATCTTTAGACAACATTGATCAAACTGCAAAATAACCGATATTCAAAAATATAGTTTATATAGGTATCAATTGTGCATAGTAGAGTAGACCTTTGTGCTTAAGCATTCTCTGTTTTGGATTGTAAATTATTTTTTAAGGTCATTTGAATATAGAAAGAGGTTTGATGGCGCAATCTGCAGGATTTTCTTCCTCTAAATGTCCTCTTTTGGGGTTTTTTCATGCTGTAAAGGCAAGCGCAGTTATCGCAAAATTTCCACAAGCGATACTTTACAGCAGGGGTAACCAACCTTTTTGAAACTAAGAGCTACTTCTTGGGTACTGATTAATGCGAAGGGCTACCAGTTTGATACACACTTAAATAAATTGCCAGAAATAGCCAATTTGCTCAATTTACCTTTAATTCTATGTTGTTATTAATAATTAATATTTATCTTTGTGGAAACACTGATCATCTTAATGATTTCTCACAATAAATATATATAGAAACAGATAAATATCAATATGCAACACTTTATTTTTATATTTTCTCTAAGTGCACATTTTTTAAATTGAACATTTTCAAATGATGACTTCTAAGACAGTCTTGTGAAATCACAATATCCCATTTTAACTAGCTAGCCACTAAAAATGTTTAACAAATCATGAATTACTTTGCACCATGTTTGTACAAATAATAACTCATGTAAAATACAAAAGTCAACTCTCACTTTGAACTCGACACCAAATATGTTATCTGTTTCTTTGTCAGTTAGTGGGAAGCCTGGCATTGCATAGGTATATGTGTTTAAAAATCCTAAAATCATTTTTAAGGTTGTATTTTTTCTCTAAAATTGTCTTTCTGAAAATTATAAGAAGCAAAGTAAAAAAATTAATGAATTTATTTAAACAAGTGAAGGCCAAGTCTTTAAATTATTTTCTTGGATTTTCAAATTCTATTTGACTCTTGTCTCTCTTAGAATTAAAAATGTAGAGCAAAGCGAGACCAGCTTGCCAGTAAATAAATACAATTTGAAAAATAGAGGCAGCTCACTGGTAAGTGCTGCTATTTGAGCTATTTTTAGAACAGGCCAGCGGGCTACTCATCTGGTCCTTACGGGCTACCTGGTGCCCGCGGGCACCGCGTTGGTGACCCCTGCTTTACAGCAAACAAGTTTACACGCTTTACTACATGCCAGACCAGTCTGGGTCAGTCTGCGTTCTCAGTGAAGGCCTCACATCTGTGGAACTCTTTGCCACTGGAGTTAAAGTCACAGTCCAACATTAAACTTTTCTCCACAAAACTGAAAAAGTGGCTTAATCTAAAGGCTTAGTGGCCACATGCGTGGACAGCACATTTTAGCTCTTATTTCCAAAATTGTGAACACTACTGAATTGGGGTCATATGGCCGCTTATGTGGACACTTATACTGCCATCTGGTGGTGTCAGGAGAGTATAACATACAATGGAATTTGGGAAAAAAAACTGTAAAAATAAGAATTAGCATGTCACTAAAAATGAAGTACACGTTTGTGTACTAATGGACTAAGTACATTATATCAAAAGATGATTCTTAGTTTTTATTCTAATTAGGGTCCAATAAGCCCAAATAGCAAAGAGAAATTAAAAAAAGCAAGTAAACAAACAGCTTGGGCCTTAAGAGGTTAAGGAAAATCAGGATTGTGAGCACTAGAACTGGGTGTAGTATGGACAAATGGGGCCAATTATTTTTAATGTACTTTTATTTTGTACTTTTTGTATGTGTTTTTGACTTTTCTCAACTCTTTTTTAAAAGCCTAACCAGGGATGAGGATTGCAAATTAACCTGTGACTAGAAGGCTTATGTACTTTGACATCGGTTACCTTTGGGTAGCAATGTTTCATTGTACTGTCCCTGTCAAATAAATAAATAAAACATTAAATATATATCGTATCAGCCAACGATGAGACCTCTTCTTGGGCTCTGCTTACCCCTCCTTTCTCTAAATCCTGGGATTGGTTGATTTTGTCTTCCAGGGTTTTATTTACTAAAATACTTTATTGTAAGGCACAGACGGCACCTAAATGTACGATTTTTCCAGAAATTATTACTTTATGATGCCAACATGATTATTATTTTTTTAAGAATATAACTTAGGTACCTCAGCTTTAAGAAAACATTGAAAACAATTGAAGTAACACAGACACAAGCCAAGCAGAAAGTGCACAATACAGACCTTGCAGGCCAGTTTATCCACTAAGGCTATAATGGAGTTCTTGAAGAGAGTGGCTGCTGTAAGAGGTCGCTTCGTGACCTCGGTGATGCCGAGTTGGCCATCAGGCCACATCTCCTTCATAACTGGGTTGGAGCTTAAAAAGAGGGCAGAAAAGAGAAAAGGGGACGTGATTCAATAAGTGAGTGGAGGCGTGATTTTGAAGAGAACCCATGCGTTTACTCGGCCCGGTTTCTCTAGTGTCCTGATGGTGTGTTTGGCACCTGTGGTACATCAGGCGCTTGAAATCTTGGAAGAGCAGGTCTCGGTTTTTGTCCAAGCAGCCCTCCACGGAATATCTGTAATAGACGGCGAGGGAGAGTAATAGGGATGATGTTTGATAAGAAATTATCGAGTTCGAGCCTATTATCGAATTCTCTTATCGAACCGATTTCTTATCGATTCTCTTATCGAATCCAGATAGGTTGTTGTATATGGAAAAAAACACACAATATTTGGTTTAACAAAAGCTCACTTTTATTATATAAGAAAAAAATAAAATCTAATAAAAAAATATTGACTGTTACCCCCCTAAAAAATAAAATAAATATATATTGACTGTTGTTACCCAAAGTATATTATGTGGGATTTTTCAGAGAAACAAATATATACCATCCATCCATCCATCCATTTTCTACCGCTTATTCCCTTCGGGGTCGCGGGGGGCGCTGCAGCCTATCTCAGCTACAACAGTAACACAAAAACAACCTGTCTCTGTGATCAATATAGGTGTATAAATAATACTATAGTGTTAAATAAAATCAGTCCCTTGGGCACAAAACTGAAAATAATACAGCTCTCCAAAAAGTGCACTTCTGCTGCTATTTGACATAACTGTTTGTTATGATGCTTTGACATTTTTGCACTTTATTTCTTTATTGAAAGAACATTCTATGAAGAGAAAAGTTGTTTGCAAATGTGGTTACAATGCTAAAAAACGAAAAGTTAAAGCTAAAAAAACAAATACACTTTATTGAGTTAACATTATTTCTTTATAGGGGGAAAGATGTTATGAGCTAGGGAATATAACTACACTACCCAGCATGCAACAGGAGTGACGAGCATGCGCGGTAGCCCCGAAAAGTGTTGTTGCATGTCGCCACCCGGCAGCTAAGAATGAGGTTATGAGCACGCTGTGAAAGTAAACGTCAAGAACTCAGCCAACACGCCTCGTCTGCATTATTTATAATTAGACAGACAACACATATACAGTGTGATTTTGTTTTGTTTACAAGGAAAGAAAAACAAAAAGTTAAAAAAGGGAGATGTGTTGTATATATATGTATGTGCTGCGGTTGCTTTAAGAACGTTGCTACAGCTGCCGTAAAGGAGGTGCGTTGCTAGCCTGCTTGCTATGTTTCCGGTTGGTGGTAAAAGTGTTGGTCATGTGTTTGTACCCTGCTCAAATCTCTCAGTAAAGTTATTCATTGGATTATACCTTTTGTTTTGAACTTTATTACACCTTGGAGCGCTTTTTCCCGTCCATTGTTTTTCCTGCTTTCGCTATCTGCGCCTAATGACTGAGCTACGTGACGTCATTTCTTGTGATGTGCCACGGAGCATTTCTGGTCGGGACGGGATTCGAATAAAGAACCAACTGTTTTTCTTTACTATAGTGGTCTCGATAACGGGTACCGGTTCTCAAAAAGGGATTAGAGTCCGAGGACTCGGTTCTTTTCTTATCGAACAACCGGGAAAACCGGTTTCGAGTATCATCCCTCGAGAGTAATAAAGACTTTATGAACAAAAGTAGTTCAGACGAAGGTGGGAGGTCGGAGCTGGAGAGAACTTGGGAGAAAAGTCAAGATGTCCAAACTCCAGATGACAGAATGTGTGCGAGTGCAGGGGTCACATCATTATTTCTCCTCACGATTGCTTTAAATGGACACTGCTGAGCACGTTTACTAAACAGGAAGACGTTTGGGCGGCTTTGTGAGGCATCACAGCTCATCAAGTCATGCAGGGCGCCAGTTACATAATTTAGCTCCACTACCACTTTTACCAGCAGCTGTAGTGACCCTGGACTATGTTAGGCCTTAAGTCAGGTGTGTCAAACTCAATTTACTAATACTGTATTTTCCGGGTCTATTCAGGTCTATTTTCATACAAAAGGCGCACCGGATTATAAGGCGCGTTAAAGGTGTCATATTATTTATTTATTGTTCTACATTAAAAGACTTCCTTGTGGTCTACATAACATGTAATGGTGGTTCTTTGGTCAAAATGTTGCATAGATGATGTTTTACAGATCATCTTCAAGCCGCTTTCTGACAGTCGCTTCAGGATGCGCCGTTTTGTGGGCGGTCTTATTTACGTGGCTCACCTTCGACAGCGTCTTCTCCCCGTCATTTTTGTTGTAGCGGAATAGCGTGCAAGGACGGGAGTGGAAGAAGTGTCAAAAAATGGAGCTAAATGTTTTAATGACATTCAGACTTTACTTCAATCAATAACGGAGCAGCATCTCCTCATCCGGAAACAACGACAAGGCCGGAAATGTGTCCCGTGACCCTCTAATAACTAAAGTTCCTTGGGTGAATAATGTACACTCACTACACCGGTATGTTTTAGCGCTTTCATGGCGAGTTTACTGACAGATATAAGTAAGAACTTTACACTACTTTATATTAGAAATGGCCAGGGGCGCCGAAAAGGGGGGGGGGGGGTAAAGGAGACGGATTCTAGGGGCCCATGATGGAGGGGGGCCCAGAGAGGCCCCTGATGATGATGAAATTATAATACAGGGGGCCCTGTAAAGATTCTTTTCATGGGGCCCAAAATCCCTAGTGGCGCCCCTGGAAATGGCAACAGTGGAGGATGAATGTTCCATAACAAGAAGATAGAGAAAAAGAAGAAGCTTATCGACTACGGAGTCGGCACGGACTACAAAGGCGGACGCGTACAAAATTTCAGGATTTATGCAGATCCAAAATACGGATCAGCAGGTACCATAAGGTAAGAAAACTTGCTTTTGCATAATATTGCAAAACAAAATACCAGATAGTATGTCTTACCTTATACCAGTGGTTCTTAACCAGGGTTTGATCGAACCCTAGGGGTTCGGTGAGTCAGCCTCAGGGGTTCGGCAGAGCCTCCGCCGCTGAGGTCAAGACACACCCAACTCATCGTGTAAATAAAAACTTCTCCCTATCAGCGTATTATGGATATCCCCCAAACAATTTTCCCTCTAATTTTCCATCTGATTTGCAGGTGTGTAATTTGTTGTGAGTTCATGCACTGTGTTTGTGTTGTTCTTTGAACAAGGTGATGTTCATGCACGGTTCATTTTGTGCACCAGTAAAAAAACATAACTTTGTCTTGAATTTGAAAAAAAAAACTTTTTATTTTTCACTAAAGAAGGGTTCGGTGAAGGTTCATAAGAAACTGGTGGGGTTCGGTACCTCCAACAAGGTTAAGAACCACTGCCTTGTACACACACCATAATAATACTTCTATGTTGAAGCACAGTACAAACCATCAAGCGGTGTGGCTTCATAGCTTAACAAAGTCCTACTAAAACATTTTGATAGATTTTTGAGCGCCGTGTGTAATGTTCTATATTTTCAATGGAACATATAAAATGTTGGTGTTGTTTACTTGAGTCATATTGCAGTCTACACGTATCTCTTATGTGTGACTGCTATCTACTGGTCACACTTAGTACACCATTCTTACTTATATCTGTCAGTAAACTCGCCATGAAAGCGCTAAAACATACCAGTCTAGTGAGTTTACGTTATTCACCCAAGGAACTTTAGTTATTGGAGAGTTCCCGTCAGACGGTTTTTCACGGGACACATTTCCGATGGATGAGGAGATGCTGCTCCGTAATTGATTGAAGTAAAGTGTGAATATCATTAAAATAGTTAGCTCCATCTTTTAACACTTCTTCCACTCCCGTCCTTGCATGCTACACCGCTACAACAAAGATGACGGGGAGAAGACGCTGTCGAAGGTGAGCCACGTAAATAAGACCGCCCACAAAACGGCGCATCCTGAAGCGACTGTCAGAAAGCGGCTTGAAGATGATCTGTAAAACATCATCTATGCAACATTTTGACCAAAGAACCACCATTACATGTTATGTAGACCACAAGGAAGTCTTTTACATTTAGAAAAAAATAAAATATGACTCCTTTAAAGGCCTACTGAAATGAATTTTTTTTATTTAAACGGGGATAGCAGATCCATTCTATGTGTCATACTTGATCATTTCGCGATATTGCCATATTTTTGCTGAAAGGATTTAGTAGAGAACAACGACGATAAAGGTCGCAACTTTTGGTCGTTGATAAAAAAAAAGCCTTGCCTGTACCGGAAGTAGCGTGACGTCACCGGAGGAAGGACTCCTCACATTTCCCCATTGTTTACACCAGCAGCGAGAGAGATTCGGACCGAGAAAGCGAAGATTACCCCATTAATTTGAGCGAGGATGAAAGATTCGTGGATGAGGAAAGTGAGAGTGAAGGACTACAGTGCAGTGCAGGACGTATCTTTTTTCGCTCTGACCGTAACTTAGGTACAAGGGCTCATTGGATTCCACACTTTCTCCTTTTTCTATTGTGGATCACGGATTTGTATTTTAAACCACCTCGGATACTATATCCTCTTGAAAATGAGAGTCGAGTACGCGAAATGGACATTCACAGTGACTTTTATCTCCACGACAATACATCGGCGAAGCTCTTTAGCTACTGAGCTAACGTGATAGCATCGGGCTCAAATGCAAATAGAAACAAAATAAATAAATCCCTGACTGGAAGGATAGACAGAAGATCAACAATACTATTAAACCATGGACATGTAAATACACGGTTAATAATTCCCAGCTTGGCGAAGCTTAACAATGCTGTTGCTAACGACGCCATTGAAGCTAACTTAGCTACAGGACCTCACAGAGCTATGATAAAAACATTAGCACTCCACCTACGCCAGCCAGCCCTCATCTGCTCATCAACACCCGTGCTCACCTGCGTTCCAGCGATCGACGGAAGGACGAAGGACTTCACCACGATCATCCGTGCAGTCAGCGGCTAGCGTCGGCTAGCGCATCTGCTATCCAAGTCAAAGTCCTCCTGGTTGTGTTGCTACAGCCAGCTGCTAATACACCGATCCCACCTACAACTTTCTTCTTTGCAGTCTTCATTGTTCATTAAACAAATTGCAAAAGATTCACCAACACAGATGTCCAGAATACTGTGGAATTTTGAGATGAAAACAGAGCTTTTTTGTATTGGATTCAATGGGGTACTAATACTTCCGTTTCAACCATTGACGTCACGCGCATACGTCATCATATATAGACATTTTCAACCGGAAGTTTAGCTGGAAATTTAAAATTGCACTTTATAAGTTAACCCGGCCGTATTGGCATGTGTTGCAATGTTAAGATTTCATCATTGATATATAAACTATCAGACTGCGTGGTCGGTAGTAGTGGCTTTCAGTAGGCCTTTAATGCGCCGTACCCGGTGCGCCTTATATATGAAAAAAGATAAAAAAATAGACCATTCATCGGCAGTGCACCTTATAATTCGGAAAATACGTCATGCAAATTACACAGTGATGTCATATTGAGACCACACCCCTGGTCCCGTCCATCAACATCCATCAAATGTGTACTTAGAGAGAGGCTCACCATGCCAGAGGTGTCCTATGGCTCACAACCACCTCAACAGATTTCCAGTTGAAGTTTGCCATAGAGCTCAGAAGGGAAGGAGGAGAAGTCGAAACGTATAAGAGCAAGCGGCGACATTCACTTAAAAGGACAGGCATGACGGGGGAGGACACGCAGGGAGAAGGGCAGAGGCTCTCCAGAGATGAGACGCCTCAAAGGAAAGTGAAGGTCAAGGCCGACACATGGGGAGGAAGAAGGGACCCAGGTGACCACCGTGTGAGATGTCATGCACTCGATCAATCCATCAGCAGAAAGGCTGCAGGCAACTTTGTGTGCATGACAAAGTTGACGTCAGGTAAAGGTTGCCGTATTGCAGCGGGAGGGAAAGAAAGAAGACGGGCAAAGTAGGTCAAAGCGCGTGTCGGTTCAGAGAGAGGCGGTGGTATATTTAGCTCCAGTGAGGTTTGACTCAGATAGGAGGAGATAGAGGGTGGGCAGCACCAGCCTGGAGGAGAGACAGCTCATGGGGAGTGACCTGGACCTAAGCCCACACTCCAGTCTGGCATGTGGTGTTTACACAAACCGCACCGGACAAAATGAGCTAAGAATACAGATAGGCGTAAAAAGCCGTCAATGATGTACCAGCAGGCATTTCAAATACTATTGGTTACATGTTTACATGCAAAACTGCAGATGTGGGAACAAACATATCAAATCAATGACTGTGGCATGAATAAATCATTGGATCGGTTCGAATTTCAGAGTAAGCTGCAACATACAGGTCCTCAACACACAATTCTGAAACACTAGATGATACACGATATAAATGATGTACATTTGTGAGACCATAGAGCTTTTAATACTATCGTTTAGAACCGGTACCAAAATGTATTTCGATACTTTTCGGTACTTTTCTAAATAAAGGGGACCACAATAAATGACATTATTGTCTATATTTTAACAAAAAATCTTAGGGTACATTAAACACATGTTTAATATTGCAAGTTTGTCCTTAAATAAAATAGTGAACGTACTAGACAACTTGTCTTTTAGTAGTAAGTAAACAAACAAAGGCTCCTAATTAGTCTGCTGACGTGCAGTAACATATTGTGTCATTTATACACCTATTTATTTTGTCTACATTATAAAGGACAAGCTGTAAAAATTGATTATTAATCTACTTGTTCATTTACTGTTAATATCTGCTTATTTTCTGTTTTAACATGTTCTATCTACACTTCTGTTAAAATGTAATAATCACTTATTCTTCTGTTGTTTGATACTTTACATTAGGTTTGGATGATGCCACAAATTTACGTATCGATGCGATACCAAGTATTTACAGGATCATACATTGGTCATATTCAAAGTCCTCATGTGTCCAGGGATGTATTTCCTGAGTTTATAAACGTATGAATTTATTTCAAAAGGAAAAAAGATTTTGTGATGATTAAAACAATTGCGACGTAATCATAGTAGTATCGACTAGATACGCTCTTGCACTTGGTATCATTACAGTGGATGTCAGGTGTAGAGCCACCCATGGCGTTTGTTTACATTGTGACGGCGGTGAGCTATTGTATCCTCCTACGGTGTGTAGTGAAGCATGTTTAGCTATTCCTTGTCCTGCAGTGATAATAATACTTGTAAGAAACTCACTTTATTTGTCGCCATGGAGACGAAGATTAGTGATTTAGAAGTAGCTAAAACGCTGCAGACTGCAGTTAGACTTTAGCCGCTAGCTAGCTAGCCATGTCTTAAAGCACCTCTTCCTGAGGGTGTTTCAGTGTTATAACTTCAACTTTATCGTCAGTTTTTAGACCAAAATGCGTCCGTTCTCCCTTTTCTGTCTACACACTGTGTCTGCTTGTAAGTACTCTGTGACTGTGCGCTGCCAAACATGCTCCTCTGCTCGTAAAACCAGCAATGTCCGGACGTGACGTCATGCCCGGGAACCGGTACTTTACAAACATAGTATAGTACCGTTTTTGATTCATTATTACAGATACTATACTAGTATCGGTATATCGTACAACCCTACTATCGTTATATCGTGATAATGCATGTTGATGACCCATTCTAGCAGTGTCCCGCGAATTTGACACGACAAACGAACAAACGCGTCATCAACACACTGTAGCATTCTTGCTTGCGGCTAACGTCCCTCCTAAGTCAGCGATCTTCGCCTCCATGGTGGCAAATAAACAATGTTTCTTTAATGTCACTGAAGGATGACGATTAGCTAAACATGCTACACTGCAGGAGGATATGCTCTTGAATGTAAACAAAGGTGGGCGAATCAGTACAAATATCGACAGTGACGATACAAAGTATAATATCATTATATGGTGAATACTACAGTGGTTAGATCGATGATTTTTAGTATCAAAAAAATATTTTGTCGTTTTTGTTATCGTTTACAAACTCAGGAGGGCAAAAACCAAAGGATCTAAATCATAGTAGGAAATCATTGTAATATTTCATTGATATCGTTACTCTGCCATCCTGTGTTTTTGTCTAATTATAAGTGTGATCAAAAAATGGAATCATTCAATGATCTTGAAAATATTAGGTGCCGTATCAGTACTGATATGAACATTGCTGCCCCTGTAACTATATGGTATCGGATTGATACCTAAATGTGTGGTGTCATCCAAATCTAATGTAAAGTATCAAACAACCGAAGAATAAGTGATTATTACATTTTAACAGAAGTGTAGATAGAACATGTTGAAACAGAAAACAAGCAGATATCAACAGTAAATGAACAGGTAGATTAATAATCCATTGTTACAGGTTGTCCCTCATAATGTTGACAAAATAATAGGTAGATAAATGACACAATATGTTACTGCATACGTCAGCAGACTAATTAGGAGCCTTTGTTTGTTTACTTACTACTAAAAGACAAGTGGTCTAATATGTTCACTGTTTTAAGGACTAAATTGTTCTTTGATTGCAATAATAAACATGTTTAATGTACCCTAAGATTTTTTGTTAAAATAAAGCCAATAATAAAAAAAATTTGTGGTCCCCTTTATTTAGAAAAGTATCGAAATATATTTTGGTATGGTACCAAAATATTGGTATCGAGACAACGCGAACACACATATGTACATTCTGACTGATAGATTGATACGGCCCACGATGAAAAACATCCCTGATATTGAGGATATTTGCAGTAGATGATTAAAAAAGTGTATTTTTACTGACATGTTGTGATATGCTTTTGCACTGAAATGTGCTCAGCATAAATTACTGATCTACATGAAGTCAAGAAAAAAATAAGTAACCCCACACATCAATGAATAATATAAAAATCTGCATTAATCCCTTTTTTGATGTGGGCGTGCAGTTTTTTTTCCATATCATATAAATATTCATTATTTATTTGGTTCGTTCAAATTAAATACTCCAAATGGCAGAAACTGTAACTGTTTGTGTTAGTGGGGGAGAAAAGGTCAATAAATCCTATCTCAGTTCTTCTTGCTACATGACAAAAGTGTCTCATCCCTCCCCGTCCTCCCTGGATGTGTTCATGTCCGGCCCCTCTTGAGATTGAGGGCAGGACACGTGAGCGGTGTCGTCTGAAACCAAAGCCCTGGCTGTGCTGATGATGGCCACAGGCCTCAAGCAACCTCTGGGACATTAAGGCAGACAATGAAGGGGACACCGTGAAACTAAATTGGAAATTGTACAAACCCCAAAAGCAGTGAAGTTGTCACGTTGTGTAAATGGTAAATAAAAACAGAACACAATGATTTGCAAATCCTTCTCAACTTATATTCAACTGAATAGACTGCAAAGACAAGATACTTAACGTTCCAACTGGAAAACTTTGTAATTTTTTGCAAATATTAGCTCATTTGGAATTTTATGCTTGCAGCGTGTTTCAAAAAAGCTGGCACAAGTGGCAAAAAAGACTGAGAAAGTTGAGGAATGCTCATCAAACACTTATTTGGAACATCCAAATAACACAGGTGAACGGGCTAATTGGGAACAGGTGGGTGCCATGATTGGGTATACAAGCAGCTTCCATGAAATGCTCAGTCATTCACAAACAAGGATGGGACGAGGGTCACCACTTTGTCAACAAATGCAGTGAGCAAATTGTCCGTTTAAGAACATTTCTCAACCAGCTATTGCAAGGAATGTAGGGATTTCACCAGCTACGGTCCGTAATATCATCAAACGGTTCAGAGAATCTGGAGAAATCACTGCACGTAAGCAGCAATTCGATCCCTCAGGCGGTACTGCATCAAAAAGCGACATCAGTGTGTAAATGATATCACCACAAGGGCTCAGGAACACTTCAGAAAACCACTGTCAGTAGCTACAGTTTGTCGCTACATCTGTAAGTGCAAGTTAAAACTCTACTATGCAAAGCCAAAGCCATTTATCAACAACACCCAGAAACGCTGTTGGCTTTGCTGAGCCTGAGCTCATCTAAGATGGACTGATGCAAAGTGTTCTGTAGTTTGACGAGTCCACATTTCAAATTGTTTTTGGAAACTTTAGGCGTTGTGTCCTCCGGACCAAAGAGGAAAAGAACCATCCGGACTGTTCTAGACGCAAAGTTCAAAAGCCAGCATCTGTGATGGTCTGGGGGTGTATTAGTGCCCAAGGCATGGGTAACTTACACATCTGTGAAGGCACCATTAATGCTGAAAGGTACATACAGGTTTTGAAGCAACATACGTTGCCATCCAAGCAACGTCATCATGGACGCCCCTGCTTATTTCAGCAAGACAATGCCAAGCCACGTGTTACAACAGAGTGGCTTCATAGTAAAAGAGTGCAGGTACTAGACTAGACTGGCCTGCCTGTAGTCCAATGTGCCAACTTCACTGGTTTTGGGTTTTGTATATAATTAAAAGAAAGAGCCATATTGTTGCCTTTCGTGTCAAACTCACACTCCCAAGCAGTAAATAATAAACACCACTGGAATGTTTCTTTTAATGCAACAAACGTCCTAAACTGACCTCTTAATAGGATCATTCGGATTACACTTCTGAACCCCGGCCCAAAACATGCAGAGAATGACATCACACGGAGGTTAGAGACTTAACGTGGCTCACTCACGTGACATCTCCGGCGTAGTGGAGGATTCGGAAGTGCTTCTGGAAGTCCATGGTTTTGTCAGTGGGGCTGAGCTGGAGGAGTCAAAATACAAAAGTGGAGTAAAACTCAAATGTTTGTTTTTATACACAGATGTCGCTTTCAATTTGTGCTGAGAAATAAACCTGCAAATGGAAGAAACTCTGCTCTCTTCTGGTAGAAACTCAGTTTTTGTAAGTTATTGCTAACTTGTTTTTTTTTTTGCTTTTTACTTTTGTTTGTTTGCAAATTACTGATAATACAAACTGTATCCATCATATGCAGGATTCTTTGCAATATTTGCCTGCTGAATTTTTATCATTTACATCCAACAATCATTGGTTTAGTGCAGTGGTGTCCAATCTACGGCCCGCCGGCGTCCTTAATTTGGCCTGCAGGACGTCATGAGTGTCAAAGTTGTTTTCCCTGAGGGCCACATCGCAGTTATGTTTGGCCCCAGAGGGCCGCTTCTAACAGTGAATACTATTATTACACAGTTTTTTTAATGTGATTTTTTTTTAAACTACAATGTAAAAAAATATGGTAAGTTGCCATAATTTCACCTCAAAATGTAGTGTATTTTACTGTAAATGGGAAAACAGTACTGCTGTTTTTATGGTAAAAAAAGGCAGCTCAGTTGCCAGAGTTTTACTGTGAAATGTACTTTTTTTTTTTTTTTACTATGAATAAAAAAAACCTGCAATTTTACAGTAAAATTTTGGCACCTGAGCTGCCAGTTTGTTTGTTTTTACCACAAATCAAAAGCTGTAGATTTTTGGGTGCCAAAAACGACACCACAGTTTATTACAGTAAAAAAAAGTACTGTTATTTCATTTAGAGAAAAATGCTGTAAAAACCACAGTAAATTTCACAATTTTACCATGAAATCTATTGCTACTTTTACATTGCACAATTTGATGGATAACTTGCTTTGAAATCATTATTAGTATTTATTTCTATTTAAAAAATGGTTTGAATGTTTAATATATTTTTGCATAAATAGACAATATTTAAATTATCATAATTTGCGATTACATGGAGTACATATATTTTTCTTCTCCCAAAATAGAAAGAACACATTTAGTTAGAAAAGTTACAGTACTTTATTGATACATATTATTTCCAGGCTTTTGAGGGCCAAATAAAATGAAGTGGCGGGCCACATCTGGCCCCCGGGCCTCGAGTTTGACACCTGTGGTCTAAAATGGTGGAATCTACCCCACGGGATTATTCCAAAGTAATTTTAAATATCCGATCATCTGATTGCTGCAAAGTAAGTAAATCAGGTCAGTGACCATGAATTGTGAGTTGAAGTGAACACAGCACAGCATTTACTTCTATTACTTATATGACCCAATCCAAACAGCCTTCTCTACGCGTGGCACAAAAAAAAAAAACTGCAGCCAACACAAAAAGTCAACACACAATGTCACACTTAACACAACCTGCTCACTGAACTTTGTGGACGTTGTAAAAAATAAAAAAATAAAAACGTCCAATCACCATGAAAAATTCAAAATGACACCCATTCAAGTCCATTACAATGCATGATGGGGACAAATGCAAAACACTCCACATTTACCAATGTTAGACACATTTTAGCTGCTTGATATTTCTGATTACAAAACTTTGAGGTAAAGAAGGTAGGAGGCGAACTTTCACATATTTTCAAACCAAATATATTACTTATTCATTATTTTGTATGCAGCTGAGATAGGCTCCAGCACCCCCACAACCCAGAAAGGGACAAGCGGTAGAAAATGGATGGATGGATATATATGCATTATAATAATGTAATTCGTACATGTTCAAAACCCAAAACGAGTGAAGTTGTCACGTTGTGTAAATGGTAAATAAAAACAGAATAAAATGATTTGCAAATCCTTTTCAACTTATATTCAATTGAATAGACTGCAAAGACAAGATACTTAACGTTTGAACTGAGAAACTTAATTTTTTTTTGCAAATAATCAGTAACTTAGAATTTAATGGCAGCAACACATTGCAAATAAGTTGTCACAGGGGCATTTTTACCACTGTGTTACATGGCCTTTCCTTTTAACAACACTCAGTAAACATTTGGGAACTGAGGAGACACATTTTTGAAGCTTTTCAGGTGGAATTCTTTCCCATTCTTGCTTGATGTACAGCTTAAGTTGTTCAACAGTCCGGGGTCTCCGGTGTGGTATTTTAGGCTTCATAATGCACCACACATTTTCAACTGGAGACAGGTCTGGACTACAGGCAGGCCATTCTAGTGCCAGCACTCTTTTACAACAAACCCATGCTGTTGTAACACATGCAGAATGTGGCTTGGTATTGTCTTGCTGAAATAAGCAGGGGCGTCCATGATAACGTTGCTTGGATGGCAACATATGTTGCTCCAAAACCTGTATGTACCTTTCAGAATTAAGTTACCCATGCCTTGGGCACTAATACACCCCCATACCATAACAGAAGCTGGCTTTTGAACTTTGCGCCTAGAACAGTCCGGATGGTTCTTTTCCTCTTTGGTCCGGAGGACACGACGACCACAGTTTCCAAAAACAATTTGAATGTGGACTCGTCAGACCACAGAACACTTTTCCACTTTGCATCAGTCCATCTTAGATGAGCTTGGACCCAACGAAACCGGCGGCGTTTCTGGGTGTTGTTGATAAATGGCTTTCGCTTTGTATGGTAGTTTTAACTTGCACTTACAGATGTAGCGACCAACTGTAGTTACTGACAGTGGTTTTCTGAAGTGTTCCTGAACCCATGTGGTGATATCTTTTACACACTGATATTGCTTTTTGATGCAGTGCCGCCTGAAGGATCAAGGTCCATAATATATTTGCTTACGTGTAGTGATTTCTCCAGATTCTCTGAACCTATTGATGATATTACGGACCGTAGATGGTGAAATCCCTAAATTCCTTGCAATAGCTCGTTGAGAAATGTTCTTAAATTGTTGGAACATTTGTTGACAAAGTGGTGACCCTCGCCCCATCCTTGTTTGTGAATGGCTGAGCATTTCGTGGAAGTTGTTTTTAGACCCAATCATGGCACCCACCTGTTCCCAATTAGCCTGTTCACCTGTGGGATGTTCCAAGTAAGTGCTTGATGCGCATTCCTCAACTTTCTCAGTCTTTTTTGCCACTTGTGCCAGCTTTTTTGAAACATGTTGCAGGCATCAAATTCCAAATGAGCTAGTATTTGCAAAAAATAACAGTTTCTCAGTTGGAACGTTAAGTATCTTGTCTTTGCAGTCTATTCAATTGAATATAGGTTGAAAAGGATTTGCAAATCATTGTATTCTGTTTTTATTTACCATTTACACAACGTGCCGACTTCAGTGGTTTTGGGTTTTGGGGATATTAATAAGTATTTCACTTGTGTATTATAGATACTAACCCAAATGAAAGTACTGCCGTGTATACTCCAATATGCACCATGAAAGTTGACCCCAACGTGGTCAATATCCCCATAAACCAATCTCAGAGTTTAATACTCAACAGATACGGTTAAACTGTCAAGAGATAGGCTCCAGCACCCCCCAGGATCCCGAAAGGGACAAGCGGTAGGAAATGGATGGATGGATGTCAAGAGCACGCACCATAAATACACTGAAGAATGACAGCTAATATGTGGTATTAGTAGAGATGTCCGATAATATCGGCAGACCGATATTATCGGCCGATAAATGCGTTAAAATGTAATATCGGAAATTATCGGTATCGTTTTTTTAATTATCAGTATCGTTTTTGTTTTTGTTTTTTTTGTTTTTTTTTATTAAATCCACATAAAAAACACAAGATACAGTTACAATTAGTGCACCAACCCAAAAAAACTCCCTTCCCCATTTACACTCATTCACACAAAAGGGTTGTTTCTTTCTGTTATTAATATTCTGGTTCCTACATTATATATCAATATATATCAATGCAGTCTGCAAGGGATACAGTCCGTAAGCACACATGATTGTGCGTGCTGCTGGTCCACTAATAGTACTAACCTTTAACAGTTAATTTTACAAATTTTCATTAATTACTAGTTTCTATGTAACTGTTTTTATATTGTTTTACTTTCTTTTTTATTCAAGAAAATGTTTTTAATTTATTTATCTTATTTTATTTGATTCATTTTTTTAAAAAGTACCTTATCTTCACCATACCTGGTTGTCCAAATTAGGCATTATAATGTGTTAATTCCACGACTGTGTATATCGGTTGATATCGGTATCGGTAATTAAAGAGTTGGACAATATCGGCATATCGGATATCGGCAAAAAGCCATTATCAATCAATCGGTGCTTTATTTGTCCATTCTTAACATGTACAAGACACATAAGAACTGAAATTACATTTTCGGCACAATCCTGCTAAGAGCAGACATACGTTACAGGGAGACAAGACGGGACCGCCAACGGATCAGCCACTTAGGGCGCTCCTTAAAAAGGTGGGAAAAAGGTGACATTGGGGAAGGGGGGGAGAGTAAAAAAAAATATCAGTCTGAGGCTGGACCCTCAGGAATGGTCCAGACTGAGTCCGAGGAAAAAAACCTCACATAGCATGGCACACATAAACATGGTACATGTAATCACAACAACTCGCAACAGAGTCATCCAACAGGACTTTGGAGGCCGGCAGCTGCTGTTGAGCGCTACTCAGCCCCCACAACCCCGGAGGAATTAAGCAGTGGTGAAGGCGTTGATTTGGGGAGGGGTGTGTGCGTGCATGTATGCCCAATTAACTTGGGTGAGATGTTGGAATTGTCTTTATGGGCCGAGGCCGGCCCCAAGAGTTCAAGAGTTCAAGAGTCCGACCCAGGTGCTTTTGAAAAAAAGGGAAAGGTCAAAAGCGTCCATCTTTGAGGAGTCCTCAGGGGAGTGTTTTCAAACAGCCTGTTCCTCAAGGCCATTCGAGGGAGTCAAATCGTAGATTAAGATGTTGTTTTTTCTTCGAGCAGTCAAAACAATGACATTCCTGCTCTGTATGCTGGCTCTGACAATTCCAATTTATTCTTTCTCTAACTTCATCAAGATAGAATCCACCTTGCGATTCAAATCAGCAATTTCTCCAGTCTGTGATCCCACAGCACGACCCAATCCTTCCATTGCGTTGAACAGCCTGTTGGCCCCTTGAGTGGCTGCCATCGTCTTCCGAATTTGACGATACACCAGAGCAATGCCCAGCCCAATCAGCAAATGCCCTGCGATCACAGCTCCAAATAGGTAGATGTCTTCCACGTCCTCGATGGAAAGGACTGAGAGGCACATGATTCTCCAAGTATTCCAGGAATCTCTCACGTACCCCGCAGCAATGGTTCCATCAGGGCAGCCAGGCTCCCCCGAGCCTCTTTTCCTTGTCGAAAAGACTGTGTCAATTGCGTCGAGAGTCCAGTTGATCAAATTCATTTTGATGTTTAGATTTGAGGACAGCTCAAGAAAAGAGGCTTCAAAAAGTTTAGACAAGACAAGGACACAAGAAAGCAAGCGGGAAGGAGGAGGAGCAGGGAAAAATGCGACCACCCTCACCAAGAGGCAAGACAGAAAGCATCGGACATCCCTAGGTATTAGCAATGGTATTGGCCTATGGATGATGGGTATCGGTATCATAAAGACTCAGGTTGGGCTCTCTCACCTTGCGGGACATGTAGTGGGGGTGTTTGGCCAGTTTGATGTCCATGCTGTCCAGGAACATTTTGTCTGTGACTTTCCCGACACTAAGACAAGCTTCATCCAGAATGGAAATGATTCCTTTGTGCGGCTGCTCCACCAGGTCCACAATAATCTGGTTGTTGAAGTATTCGATCTGTGCACGGACGACACAATGATATTTTTGAAGCATCATTCCGGACTGAACACGCTGGCTTGTTATGCTTTGTGTCGCACATGTTGCCACTGGATGCCCTCTCGGTTGTATTCGCTCTGTTCCTGTTGGAGGATCAGCTCGATGAAAAGTTGCTGCAGCTTCTCGTTGCAGTAGTTGATGCAGAATTGCTCGAAGCTGACATGGATAAAAAGAATGATAATCACATATTATGGGTTTAATAATCAAAGAGAGAGTGACACGACTCCAACCTGTTGTTGTCAAAGATCTCAAATCCATAGATGTCCAGCACGCCGATGACTGTGTTTTTCCCATGAAGCACTGGGTTGTAGTCTTTGACCTCAATGACGCTGTTGATGCGGCCTACAATCCACCCAAAAAGTCTCTCATAGAGCGCCTGTGTTGACAGGGCGGACATTGGTGCACTTGGTAAACAAATACGTTACAGTATTAGCCCGAATATATGACTGAAGTTATTTAAGTCAAACTGGTTTTCATTGAGGGCCACACGGCAGTTATGGCTGCCGTCAGAGGGCCGCTTGTAACAGTGAATAATGTATGAATTTGCCTCTGGATTTCATTATTAATTATATAAATTGTTTTACGTAGACTGTCGATTTCCCAGTAAAAACTTTACATTTACAAAATGTTAGGAGGGGAGACAGGGCCTTCTCTGTGGTCGGTCCTAAACTCTGGAACACTCTGCCCCTCCATGTTCAAACTGCTTCCACAGTGGAGTGTTTTAAGTCTCGTCTTAAGACCCACTTTTATTCTTTGGCTTTTAACACTACGTGAGTTGTGTGGTCTTCTGTCCTCTGTTGTCCTGTGTTTTTTTTTTTTGTTTGTTTGTTTTTTTTTTTTTTTTTTTTTTTTATTTTGATAAATTTTGATGTCTATTTTACTGTTTTAATTGGTTTTACCCTTTAAAATAGTTTTTAATCATATTTATTTTTTATATTGTCTCTGTATTGGTTTTCTATTCATTTATTCTTTGTTTTTATTCAGTCATTGGTGTAGCATAATATTGTTTTTAATATTGTTTTTAATATTGTTTTTAATATTGTTTTTAATATTGTTTTTAACATGGCTGTGCAGCACTTTGGAAACATTCTTGTTGTGTAAATGTGCTATATAAATAAAGTGGATTGGATTGGATTGTTACTGTAAAATAGTGTTTTTTAATTTCTTACAACATTTGACGGTAAATATAAAAACAGTAAAAAAGAAAAAAAAAGGTTTTGTTTTTTACGGAAAAAGCTAGCAGCTTAGTTACCAGAATTTTTGTGTTAAATTTACATTTTTTTTTACAACATTATATTGTTAATGGAAAAACAGTACAAGTTCTTTTTTTTATTCTGGCAACTTCACTGCCAGTTTTTGTACCGTAAAAACGAGAGATGTCCGATAATATCGGCAGTCCGATAAATGCTTTAAAATGTGATATCGGAAACTATCGGTATCGGTTTCAAAAAGTAAAATTTATGACTTTTTAAAACGCCGCTGTACACGGACATAGGGAGAAGTACAGAGCGCCAATAAACCTTAAAGGCACTGCCTTTGCGTGCCGGCCCAATCACATAATATCTACGGCTTTTCACACACACAAGTGAATGCAACGCATACTTGGTCAACAGCCATACAGGTCACACTGAGGGTGACCGTATAAACGACTTTAACACTGTTACAAATATGCGCCACACTGTGAACCCACACCAAACAAGAACGACAAACACATTTTGGGAGAACATCCGCACCATAACACAACATAAACACAACAGAACAAATACCCAGAACCCCTTGCAGCACTAACTCTTCCAAAACGCGACAATATACACCCCCGCTAACCCCCCCTGCCCCCCACCGCAACCCAGCCCAAAAAAAAATTAATGCACTTTGTGACTTCAATAATAAATATGGCAGTGCCATGTTGGCATTTTTTCCATAACTTGAGTTGATTTATTTGGGAAAACCTTGTTACATTGTTTAATGCATCCAGCGGGGCATCACAACAAAATTAGGCATAATAATGTGTTAATTCCACGACTGTATATATCGGTATCGGTTGATATCGGAATCGGTAATTAAGAGTTGGACAATATCGGAATATCTGCAAAAAAGCCATTATCGGACATCTCTAGTAAAAACAAATGTGTCGTTTTTCCATTTACAGCAATACACCGTTAAAAACAAGATTTTACAGTAAAAATATGGCAGCTCAGTCAACAGAATTTTAACGCAAAAAAATGGTAGGTTTGTTCAATTTACAGTAACATGCTGTAAAGAACACCGTAAAATGTATTGTCATTTTTATTAACTTGATGGGGAGTTTGCTGTAAAATCATAAGTCAAGCAGATATTTAAGTATTTATTTTTATTTAAACACAAAATGTTTGAAACAATGTACTGTAATATTTGTTGCAATAATGGATACTATTTAAGTTTAAAAGGTATGCAATTTCAAGCAGTACATATTTTTTTTCTGCCAAAATAAAAAATTGCATACCTTTTAAACTTAAATAGTATCCAATATTGCAACAAATATTACAGTATATTATCATACTTTGCAAACATGTTTTGGTCTAAATAAAAATACTTAACAGCAAACTAATCAAATGAATAAAAAGAACAATGCATCTTACAGTGTTCTTTACAGCATATTACTGTAAATTGAAAATATCTACTACTGTTTTTTGCATTAAAATTCTGTTGACTGAGCTGCCATATTTTTACTGTAAAATCTTGTTTTTAAGGGTGTATTACTGTAAATGGAAAGACGGTACATTTGTTTTTACGGTAGAAAAATCTGGCAGCGAAGTTGCCAGAATAAAAAAAGAAATTGTACTGTTTTTCCATGAACAATATAATGTTATAAAAACCAATGTAAATTTAACACAAAAATTCTGGCAACTAAGCTGCCTGCTTTTTTCGTAAAACCCCCCCCAAAAAAACGTGGTACTGTTTTTCCACTTACCGTAAAATGTTGTAAAAAGTAAAAGAAACACTATTTTACAGTAAAATGTTGTAAATGTAAAGTATTTACTGTAAAATCGACAGTCTACTTAAAACAATTTACATAATCAATGATGAAATCCAGAGGCAAATTCATACATTATTCACTGTTACAAGCGGCCTTTGATGGCAGCCGTAACTACCATGTGGCCCTCAATGAAAACCAGTTTGACATGCCTGGTCTAAAAGGATGACGCAGGCCATTTTTCAAAACACTAACACACCTGCGTCACTTGACTTACAAAAATTAGGTTCACCTTAATAAACATTTAGATTCCCATTGGTGAACGCACCTTGCTAAAAGCGTCCCGTCCAAAGCAGGCCTCTGCTTCCGTGTGACCCTTCTCGATGACCTCGCCGCCCCCGGTGGCCACAGTGCGGTACAGCAAGCTCTTGATCACCTTGTCTGGATCTGTGGCGGTCAACTTTGCGATGTAGTCGACGACGTCAACGTCCAGAACGTGAACGCTCTCACCGTCACTCTCAAACTGCACATTACCCTAAAAAACAGCATTGGAGCTCAATATGGAGGTAAATACTGTAGTACAAAACCCAAAACCAGTGAAGTTGGCACGTTGTGTAATTCGTAAATAAAAACAGAAAACAATGATTTGCTAATCCTTTTCAACTTATATTCAATTGAATAGACTGCAAAGACAAGATATTCAATGTTCCAAATGAGAAACTAAATTTGCTTTTGCAAATAATCATTAACTTAGAATTTAATGGCAGCAACACATTGCAAAAAAGGGGCATTTTTACCACTGTGTTACATGGCCTTTCCTTTTAACAACACTCAGTAAACGTTTGGGAACTGAGGAGACACATTTTTGAAGCTTTTCAGGTGGAATTCTTTCCCAGTCTTGCTTGATGTACAGCTTAAGTTGTTCAACAGTCCGGGGTCTCCGCTGTGGTATTTTAGGCTTCATAATGCACCACACAATTTCAATAGGAGACATGTCTGGACTACAGGCAGGCCAGTCTAGTACCTGCACTCTTTACTATGAAGCCACGCTGTTGTAACACGTGGCTTGGCATTGTCTTGCTGAAATAAGCAGGGGCGTCCATGATAACGTTGCTTGGATGGCAACATATGTTGCTCCAAAGCCTGGATGTACCTTTCAGCATTAATGGTGCCTTGACAGATGAGTAAGTTACCCATGCCTTGGGCACTAATACACCCCCATACCATCACAGATGCTGACTTTTCAACGTTGTGCCAGTCCGGAAGGTTCTTTTTGTCTTTGTTCCGGAGGACACACGACGTCCAGTTTCCAAAAACAATTTGAAATGTGGACTCGTCAGACCACAGAACACTTTTCCACTTTGCATCAGTCCATCTTAGATGAGCTCGGGCCCAGCGAAGCCGGCGGCGTTTCTGGGTGTTGATAAATGGCTTTCGCTTTGCATAGTAGAGTGTTAACTTGTACTTACAGATGTAGCGACCAACTGTAGTTACTGACAGTGGTTTTCTAAAGTGTTCCTGAGCTCATGTGGTGATATCCTTTACACACTGATGTCGTTTTTTGATGCAGTACCGCCTGAGGGATCGAAGGTCCGTAATATCATCGCTTACGTGCAGTGATTTCTCCAGATTCTCTGAACCTTTTGATGATATTACGGAGCGTAGATGGTGAAATCCCTAAATTCCTTGCAATAGCTGGTTGAGAAATGTTGTTCTTAAACAATTTGCTCAGGCATTTGTTGACAAAGTGGTGACCCTCGCCCCATCCTTGTTTGTGAATGACTGCGCATTTCATGGAAGCTGCTTTTATACCCAATCTTGGCACCCACCTGTTCCCAATTAGCCCATTCACCTGTGGGATGTTCCAAATAAGTCTTTGATGAGCATTACTCAACTTTCTCAGTCTTTTTTGCCACTTGTGCCAGCTTTTTTGGAACATGTTGCAGGCATCAAATTCCAAATGAGCTAATATTTGCAAAAAATAAAGTTTTCCAGTTCGAACGTTAAATATCTTGCCTTTGCAGTCTATTCAATTGAATATAAGTTGAAAAGGATTTGCAAATCATTGTATTCTGTTTTTATTTATGATTTACACAACGTGACAACTTCACTGCTTTTGGGGTTTGTATCACACTTGAATTCATGCTTATGTATTCATTATTTACCAGATGCAGAATGGAGGCTAGTATTTGATAAATTGACAGTATCTCGTGGTTGGAAAAGCCAATGACTCCCAGTGCATTCATCACAGCTTTGTGGCTGGAGTGGTCGTTAAAGGAGGTCTGCAGAAGCATGGACAGGAAAATATGATTTAAAAAAAAAAATAGTATTGCACAAGTTTGTACATTTGTCGCATGGTTACAATTGTAAGGACACAACTCACAATGGCCGCAGTCCCCTCTTTAGTGTACGTATAAGCACTCGGATCGCTCTGCAGGTGAAATGAGTCATGAGATCCACCTCGCAGTAACTGTGGGAACACAACAAACATGTCAACAAATGTATGTTGTGGGCAGCTGCTTAACAAAAAAAATGGTCTTATCATATTTTGCAGCCACAGGGCAGATAAGGACTTCACCTGATAAAAGGAATGGAAGTTCCTCTCTCCATCCTGCTGCTGGACCACCCTGGACTTAAGCGGGAAAACGGAACACGGAAGCAAATAAAATGTCAATGTTGGTCGTTGACTGCAGGTGTGGAAATTACTCATTTTATTTAGGTGTGTGAAAGAGACAAGTCAGTCACCATAAAACAAACAAGTGTATAAATAGAGTTGTGCCTCAGTTAGTGATCGGTTCCAAAAGGTTCGACAAAATTGGACAAAAAAACAAATTATTTCCCATGAGATACAATGCAAAATCAAATCATCTGTTCAAGACAGCCAAAAATATTAATACAAAACACATTTCATAGAGCAGTGTTTTTCAACCACTGTGCCGCGGCACACTAGTGTGCTGTGAGATATTGTCTGGCGTGCCGTGGGAAATTATGAAACTTCACCTAATTGGTCCAAAAAACATTATTTGCAAATCAATAATTATAATAATGTGCCGTTGTCTAGTGCAGTGTTTTTCAACCTTTTTTGGTATGTAAAAGGTATGTAACGCTTAAACCAAAAATGAACAAAAGGCAAGTCCCACTAGGAAAAGGCACTGAAGCATAGGGATGGCTATGCAAAACAAAAGTAAAACTGAACTGGCTACAAAGTAAACAAAAACAAAATGCTGGACGACAGCAAAAACTTACAGCGTGTGGAGCGGAGATGGCGTCCACAATGTACATCCGTACATGACGTGACAAACAACAGTGTCCCCACAAAGAAGGATAGCGTACGCACAACTTAAATCAGGGGTCACCAACGCGGTGCCCGCGGGCACCAGGTAGCCCTTAAGGACTAGATGAGTAGCCCGCTGGCCTGTTCTAAAAATAGCTTAAATAGCAGCACTTACCAGTGAGCTGCCTCTATTTTTTAAATTTTATTTATTTACTAGCAAGCTGGTCTCGCTTTGCCCGACATTTTTACTTCTAAGAGACAAAACTCAAATAGAATTTGAAAATCCAAGAAAATATTTTAAAGACTTGGTCTTCACTTGTTTAAATAAATTCATTAATTTTTTTACTTTGCTTTTTATAACTTTCAGAAAGACAATTTTACAGAAAAAATACAACCTTAAAAATGATTTTAGGATTTTTAAACACATATACCTTTTTACCTTTTAAATTCCTTCCTCTTCTTTCCTGACAATTTAAATGAATGTTCAGGTAAATGTATTGTTTTTATTGTAAAGAATAATACATACATTTTAATTTAATTCTTCATTTTAGCTTCTGTTTTTTCGACGAAGAATATTTGTGAAATATTTCTTCAAACTTATGATTAAAATTCAAAAAAATTATTCTGGCAAATTTAGAAAATCTGTAGAATCAAATTTAAATCTTATTTCAAAGTCTTTTGAATTTCTTTTTAAATTTTTGTTCTTGAAAATCTAGAAGAAATAATGATTTGTCTTTGTTAGAAATATAGCTTGGTCCAATTTGTTATATATTCTAACAAAGTGTAGATTGGATATTAACCTTTTTAAAACATGTCATCAAAATTCTCAAATTAATCTTAATCAGGAAAAATTACTAATGATGTTCCATAAATTATTTTTTTTATTTTTTCAAAAAGATTCAAATTAGTTTTTCTCTTCTTTTTTTCGGTTAAATTTTGAATTTTAAAGAGTCGAAATTGAAGATAAACTGTTTCAAAATTTAATTGTCATTTTTTTCGTGTTTTCTCCTCTTTTAAACAGATGAATTAAGTGTAAATATCATTAATTATTAATAAAAACAGAGTTAAAGGTAAATTGAGCAAATTGGCTATTTCTGGCAATTTATTTAAGTGTGTATCAAACTGGTAGCCCTTCGCATTAATCAGTACCCAAGAAGTAGCTCTTGGTTTCAAAAAGGTTGGTGACCCCTGACTTAAATAGTCTTGATTGTGAAAACAAAGCAGGAGCGGGCAATAGCACTCAAAGGAAGTCGTGAAACTGCTCCAGGAGAACACCAACAAAACAGGAAAAGTCACCAAAATAACAGCACAAGACAGAAACTAAAGCACTACACACAGGAAACAACAACAAACTCAAAATAAGGCATGACAACCTGGTGGAGTTTCATTTTTTAACCGTTGCTGCTGGTGGTGTGCCATTTTGTTAATGAAAAAAATATGCCTTGGCTCAAAAAAGGATGAAAAACACTGTCATAGAGAACTAGAAAAGATCAGGATCACCCCAATGTACAGTAATTACCCGTATTTTCCAGACTTTAAGGCACACTTAAAATCCTTTTTTTCCCCTCAAAACTCGACAGTGCGCCTAATGTACGGAATAATTCTGGTTTTGCTTACCAAACTCGAAGCTATTTTATTTGGTACCTGGTGTAATGATAAGTTTGAGCAGTAGATTGCAGTCACACATAAGAGATACATGTAGATTGCAATATGACTCAAGTAAACACCACCAACATTTTTATGTTCCATTCAAAATATAGAACATTACACACGGCGCTCAAAAACCTATCAAAATGTTTTAGTAGGACTTTGGTAAGCTATGAAGCCGCACCGCTTGATGGATTGTACTGTGCTTCAACATAGGAGTATTATTATGGTATTTGTATTAGGTAAGACATTATCTGGCGTTTTGTTTCGCAATATTATGCAAAATCAACTTTTCTCACCTTCTGGTACCTGCTGATCTGTATTTGGGATCTGCATAAGTCCTGAAAATTTGTGAGCGTCAGTCTTTGTAGTCCGTGTCGACACCGTAGTCGATAAGCTTCTTATTCTCTATCTTCTTGTTATGGGACATTCATCCTCTGCTGTTGCCATTGCTAATATAAAGTAGTGTAAAGTTCTTACTTATATCTGTCAGTAAACTCGACATGAAAGTGTTAAAAAGTGTAGTGGGTTTACATAATTCACCCAAGGAACTTTAGTTATTAGGTTTCCGGTCGGACGGTTTTTCACGGGACACATTTCCGGCGTTGATGTTGCAATAGTGAGCCACGGATGAGGAGATGCTGCTCCGTTATTGATTGAAGTAAAGTCTGAATGTCATTAAAACAGTTAGCTCCATCTTTTGACACTTCTTCCACTCCCGTCCTTGCACGCTACACCGCTACAACAAAGATGACGGGGAGAAGACGCTGTCGAAGGTGAGCCACGTAGGTAAGACCGCTCACAATACGGCGCATCCTGAAGCGACTGTCAGAAAACGAGTTGAAGATGATCTGTAAAACATCATCTATGCAACATTTTGACCAAAGAACCACCATTACATGTTATGTAGACCACAAGGAAGTCTTTTACAGTTAGAAAAAAATAATATGACCCCTTTAATGCGCCTTATAATCCAGTGCGCCTTTTGTATGAAAATAGACCTGACTAGACCCGCTCATCGGCAGTGCGCCTTATACCGTAATTTCCGGACTATAAGCCGCACCTGACTATAAGCCGCACCAGCTAAATTTAGGGGAAAATACAGATTGCTCCATATATAAGCCGCACCCGACTATAAGCCGCAGGGTTTTGATGTGTAATTAGCGTAGTATATAGGGGTTCCTGCTACCACGGAGGGGATTGTCGGGACAGAGATGACTGTTTGGGAACGCAAAGCGTCCCATTTATTAACAATAAATCTTTCAATCATTCAATCAAACTTTCACATCTTTGACATGGCGAACAGCATTCGTGCAGAGTACAAATAATACAACAGTGCAAAGTAATACAAAGTGCTCGCCTGTACGTTATCAAAATAACCAGCCTACCGGTATATGAAAAGTCAGTCTTTAATCATTGTGTCATCGTCTTCCTCCTGCGTACTAAAACCACCGAAATCCTCTTCGTCGGTGTCGTAGAAGAACAGGCCGTAAATAAGCCGCACCCTTGTATAAGCCGCAGGGACCAGAACGAGGGGAAAAAGTAGCGGCTTATAGTCCGGAAATTACGGTAATCCGGTCCAGAAAATACGGTAATGAGCAATATCTTGCACCACACATCAAATTTAATTGAAGTTTGAGTCATACCATATAAAAAAATGTTTTTCAAAATAAAAAAAAGTGTGAAAAAAATGTTGTAATGGGGATGGGGGGGGGGCCCTCCAAATAAAATTCTGCGTATGGCCGCAATTTAGCCAGGGGGGCCTGCATCAACTCCGAGGAGTCATTGACTTAAACACAAAAATAAGTGTTGTACTCCTTTTCACTCAAATCAAGTTCTTACTTAGTGGCATTGGCAGGCCTATTTTAGGGGGGCTCAAGCCCCCCTAAAATGTTCTTAAGCCCCCCTAAATAATTTGGTGTTTTTTGTTCTTTTTACAAATACATGCCGACATATTCATTATAAAGTGGCCCGAATATGAGTTTAAATCAATAATCATATAACCTGTCATTATTCACTCAGTTTCCCCTCACTTCATAGTGTAAGGTAGAGAGCCCCTTTAGTGCGTCGGTATCCAATCCATGCCACTTGTTTATATACAAAATGCCCACATCACTCAAAATCCAGTCCGCATTTTCTCTGCGACCTTGCTTGCCTTGGTAAGAAGCACCTTAGCACACAGCACTGCAGAACAAGAACCTTGTGTCTGCAATTGTAAATAATTTAGTTTTTATGTTTTGTGTTTCTTTTAGAATCTATATAAAGTAATATACATTAGCCTATTGTTAAAATAATGAAAACATCATTAAATATATTTGTTTTATTGTATTGATACATTAATAGCATCATAGGATTTTCAGAGGGTGGAAAAACCAAGACATTTAATATAAAATGTAAAATTAATAAATACATAAAGAGAAAAAGAAAAAAAATGGTTAAAAGCCATCGTCCCGGGGAGCATTTAATTTCGTCCGTGCATTTTTTTTTACCGTCCCCGGGACGACGGGACTACGTTAATCTCAAGCCCTGGAAGTTACATTTTATTGTTTGCATTATTTGTTTCAGCATTGCACTTTGAAGATGGTCCCTCAGCTCTTTGACAGCTTTGGCTCTTTTTCAGATCAGCAGACTAAGTCTTTCTTATTTACAGTATATATAAACGTTTCTCATTTCTATTCAGACTTCCATATATATTTAATTTCCTTAACGGCTTGCCATAATATATATAAATATATTATATATAAGCCAAATTATCCCGATCCAGATATTACTTTAATTCAAGTAATTAAGTAATATTCCCAGGGCTTGAATTTACAACCATTTTAGTCACATATGTGCCCAAAATGTAATCTGTGCAACTTCAAAATATTTGGGAACAAACAATTATTGTATTGTGAGCTAAAGTGGTGGCATTAGCCTCTATGTTGTGAATGAATAACATAGAGGCTAATGCCATGACTTTCATTGTGTTTCAGTGTATCTTGAAGGATCATGCAAGTAATTGTTTCTTGTTGATGCTGTAAACAAAATGTCACTGTGCAAACCCATGTGTGTTGTTGTACTGAACACAGATTGAAACTAAACCCACTGAAATAATAATAATAACAATTAATAATTTTTAAGTCTTTGTTAGCCGTTTGTGAAGTTTTGTGCTCGTGCGCTACTTCGCTCGCATCCTGTGCATCTCCTGGGGGCTAAGCCCCCCCTGTCCTTAAAAGCTAGTGACGCCCCTGCTTAGTGGTTAGAGTGTCTGCCCTGAGATCGGTAGGTTGTGAGTTCAAACCCCGGCCGAGTCATACCAAAGACTATAAAAATGGGAGCCATTACCTCCCTGTTTGGCACTCAGCATCAAGGGTTGGAATTGGGGGTTAAATCACCAAAAATGATTCCCGGGCGCGGCCACCGATGCTGCTCACTGCTCCCCTCACCTCCCAGGGGGTGGATCAAGGGGATGGGTCAAATGCAGAGGACAAATTTCACCACACCTAGTGTGTGTGTGTGACAATCATTGGTACTTTAACTTTACCTTTAAAAATGGTGAAAAGTGGTCAAGTGAAAGCAGATATATGATCATTTTGTCATTGTGTCATCACCACGTTTCTCATTTGCAAGTGCTTTCGGGGCAGGAAGGCTTTCAAAGTGAAAGTAAGGTATGAAACTTGATACCACCTTCCTATTGGTGGGGAAAAGAGCTCAGTAATCGATCAAATCAGACCAGCCTTTGTTTGCAGAGGGAGAAGGGTGAGGCAACACTGCCATCTGGTGGCTTCAGAAGGACTTTGCCTATCTGCACGATTAATAAAGGCTATCTCCCTGTAACAGTAATATTTACGATACATTTAGTATTTAAATTTAGTATTTGACTACATTTATGTGTTGTTTGCTCAAGCTGTACATGAGTTTTGGCATTATACATTTTATGATTGCATTCAAAAGAAGGCGTCTAAAATAATTTTCCAGGCCAAGGATCCCCAAACCGATAGATGTTGTAATATTCCAGGAATGTAGGCTCATAAAACATATTTGCTTGTCTTGTCTTTATTGCACAAGATGCGATACAACCACGCAACAAACACCAGTGTGTGTCTCCACTCTTTTCCCGGCAATACTCGAACGCTTTACTTTCTATAAATAACGTCACTTCCCTTTCTCTCCCCGGAAGTTCCAGTTCCAGTTACACATTTAAAAAACACTTTAAGACCAATGTCTTGGAAAAATATATCACTCTTGAATCAACACAGTAGTTAATACTATGATCGATGTTAATTACAAACTAAATGTGGGATATAAATAATAATGGAATTATAATTGTTTGTATATAGCAGGGGTCACCAACCCTTTTGAAACCAAGAGCTACTTCTTGGGTACTGATTAATGCGAAGGGCTACCAGTTTGATACACACTTAAATAAATTGCCAGAAATAGCCAATTTGCTCAATTTACCTTTAACTCTATGTTATTATTAATAATTAATGATATTTACACTTAATCGAACGGTTTAAGAGGAGAAAACACGGGAAAAAAATGACAATTACATTTTGAAACAGTTTATCTTCAATTTCGACTCCTTAAAATTCAAAACTCAACCGAAAAAAAAGAGAAAAACTAGCTAATTTGAATCTTTTTGAAAAAATTAAAAAAAATTTTTTATGGAAAATCATTAGTAATTTTTCCTGATTAAGATTAATCTTAGAATTTTGATGACATGTTTTAAATAGGTTAAAATCCAATCTGCACTTTGTTAGAATATAGAACAAATTGGACCAAGCTATATTTCTAACAAAGACAAATCATTATTTCTTCTAGATTTTCCAGAACAAAAATTTTAAAAGAAATTCAAAAGACTTTGAAATAAGATTTAAATTTGATTCTACAGATGTTCTAGATTTGCCAGAATAATGTTTTTGAATTTTAATCATAATAAGTTTGAAGAAATATTTCACAAATATTCTTCTTCGAAAAAACAGAAACTAAAATGAAGAATTACATTGAAAAGTATTTATTATTCTTTACAATAAAAAAAAAAAATTACTTGAACATTGATTTAAATTGTCAGGAAAGAAGAGGAAGGAATTTAAAAGGTAAAAAGGTATATGTGTTTAAAAATCCTTTTTAAGGTTGTATTTTTTCTCTAAAATTGTCTTTCTGAAAGTTATAAGAAGCAAAGTAAAAAAATTAATGAATTTATTTAAACAAGTGAAGACCAAGTGTTTAAAATATTTTCTTGGATTTTCAAATTCTATTTGAGTTTTGTCTCTCTTAGAATTAAAAATGTCGAGCAAAGCGAGACCAGCTTGCTAGTAAATACATAAAATTTAAAAAATAGAGGCAGCTCACTGGTAAGTGCTGCTATTTGAGCTATTTTTAGAACAGGCCGGCGGGCTACTCATCTGGTCCTTACGGGCTACCTGGTGCCCGCGGGCACCGCGTAGGTGACCCCTGTTATATAGTATATAATTGGTACAAAGGTTTAACTAATATTTCACATGTATTTAATGTGTATATAATTGAACAGTGTTTATGTTGTGTACAAGGTGTGTTTATAATATGTTGTGCAAAGGAAATGTCATATTTTTAGGAAGCTCATCTTGTATTTGACATTGTTTATAGGGTTAGGCGCAATAAGTGTTCAACTTCAGCCTAAACCCTTTTGGTCTGCAACATTTTAAATTTATGAATGTACAAATGTTTGTTTATTTTGTTGACCACAGACCGAAGAAAATAATAATAATAATTCCCGCCCCCCAGCCAAAGTAATTGGCTAACACCCCGTAGCCAGCCGCTACAACATTTAATATTTTATGTACAATTGTGTTTTAAACTAAACTCGTCCTAAAGGTATATTGTTAACAATACTAAGATATTCACATAATATAGTTAAGCGCCGCTAAAAGAGAGCTAACGGACACGCAAATCTCTGACACGCTAAACAAACGGGTAACCAGAGCGCAAATTGCTAGCTAACTTAAATGCTAGCATGAATACAATAATGTAAATTATTTACTCACGTTTTTATTTAAAAACTGCGACATACAGTGAGAAGGGTGTGACAGCTATGCCTGCACTACATTACAGTGTGTTGAATCAATGTTAATGTGTATTAAAATGTACAGTACAGGCCAGAAGTTTGGATACACCTTCTCATTTAATGCGTTTTCTTTATTTTCATGACTATTTACATTGTGGATTGTCACATCAAAACTATGAATGAACACATGTGGAGTTATGTAAAAGGTGAAATAAGTGAAAACATGTTTTATGTATTCTAGTTTCTTCAAAACAGCCACCCTATGCTCTGATTAGTTTTTCGCACACTCTTGGCATTCTCTCCATGAGCTTCAAAAGGTAGTCACCCTGAAATGGTTTTCACTTCACAGGTGTGCTTGAAGCTAATGGAGAGAATGCCAAGAGTGTGCAAAGTGGAGTGTAAACCATTCCAGGTGACTACCTCTTGAAGCTCATGGAGAGAATGCCAAAGTGTGCGAAAAAGTAATCAGAACAAAGGGTGGCTATTTTGAAGAAACTAGAATATAAAACATGTTTTCAGTTATTTCACCTTTTTTTTTTGTTAAGTACATAACTCCACATGTGTTCATTCATAGTTTTGATGCCTTCAGTGACAATCTACAATGGTAATAGTCATGAAAATAAAGAAACCACATTGAAATGAGAAGGTGTGTCCAAACTTTTGGCCTGTACTGTAATTAAATGTGTGGAGAAATTGCATGGGGAATATAAAAAAAATAAAATCTTATCAACAAAAAACTTCACAACCCCCTGAGTGTCACGGACCCCCGTTAAAGACCTCTGTTCTAAAGTATACACATTTAATTTAAAACAATCTATTTTTTTTTCCTACTTGGTTTTTAGTTTTTTTGGCTGATTTTCGGCCCAATGTGTCAAAATAAAAAGGAAATTAAATTAACCATATTAAAGGCCTACTGAAAGCCAGTACTACCGACCCCGCAGTCTGATAGTTTATATATCAATGATGAAATCTTAACATTGCAACACATGCCAATACGGCCCGGTTAACTTATAAAGTGCAATTTTAAATTTCCTGCTAAACTTCCGGTTGAAAACGCCTTTGGAGGATGACGTATGCGCGTGACGTAGCCAGTGAAACAAAGGTATGGCTCCCCATTAAAGCAAATACAAAATAGCTCTGTTTTCATGTCATTATTCCACAGTATTCTGGACATCTTTGTTGGTGAATCTGTTGCAATTTGTTCATTGCATTATGGAGAAAGAAGCTGAGCAAGCAAAGAAGAAAGTTGTCGGTGAGAAGCGGAGTATTTTGCGAGGGAAGTCAGCAACACAACACAGCCGGTGTTTCATTGTTTACATTCCCGAAAGATGCAGTCAAGATCGAAGAACTGGGACAACAGAGACTCTTACCAGGAGGACTTTGAGTTGGATACACAGACGCGATACCATGAGTACGCAGTTGCGCTTCCAAACATTTGATCGCTTGCCCGTACATGCATGTCACGTACGTAACTTTGGTTAAATATATAAGCTTTATGAACCTTGGGTTAGGTGAACGGTCCTTTGGGCTGAGTGAGTGTGTGTGTTGTGCAGGTGTTTGAATTGTATTTGCGGGTTATATGGACGGGATCCCGCTATAACTAGCTCGAGCTAGTAGCTAGGAGCTAGCATAACAAACACCTACGTGTTTGTTATGCTGGATTAATTTGTGGCATATTAAATATAAGCCTGGTTGTGTTGTGGCTAATAGAGTATATATATGTCTTGTGTTTATTTACTGTTGTAGTCATTCCCAGCTGAATATCAGGTCCCACCCGCGCGCTTCCAAACATTTGATCGCTTGCCCGTTCACGCGTGTCATGTACGTAACTTTGGGTAAATATATAAGCTTTATGAACCTTGGGTTAGGTGAACGGTTCTTTGGGCTGGTTGTGTTGTGGCTAATAGAGTATATATATGTCTTGTGTTTATTTACTGTTGTAGTCATTCCCAGCTGAATATCAGGTCACCCCCGCCTCTCACAGCATCTTCCCTATCTGAATCGCTTCCACTCCCCACTAGTCCTTCACTTGCACTTTCCTCATCCACAACTCTCTCATCCTCGCTCAAATTAATGGGGAAATCGTCGCTTTCTCGGTCCGAATCGCTCTCACTTCTGGCGGCCATCATTGTAAACAATAGGGAACTTTGCGGAAATGTTCAATTGACTACGTCACGCTACTTCCGGTAGGGGCAAGCCTTTTTTTTAATCAGATACCAAAAGTTGCGATCTTTATCGTCGTTGTTTTATACTAAATCCTTTCAGCAAAAATATGGCAATATCGCGAAATGATCAAGTATGACACATAGAATAGATCTGCTATCCCCGTTTAAATAAATAAAAATTCATTTCAGTAGGCCTTTAAGGTTAAATATGGAGGTAAGCACTAAAAAGGATTCAAAGGATTGTAGGGGGAAAAAACAATTGTTTGTTAAAAAATATTATGTGTGAAGATTTCCATGCAAAAAAAACGTTTGTTAAAAAATATCATTATGTGTGAAGATTTCCAAGCAAAAAGGACAATGGGTGACAAACGCTAAAGCTTTTCTCACCCGAAAAGCACGACAAAACCTGATCTTTTCTAATGTGTTTAAATCTATTCTTGTCGCTCGATAATAAGCACATTAACACCCTGCAATAAACAAAGAGTTTTCCATAAGTGTGACTTTTGAGAAATGTACTTTCCAGGAACAACAAGAGCACCATCATTCCCAGAGCTGATAAATAAAGCAGCATTAAGAACCCCCAAGTGAGCCATTTATTAACCTGCAGCACACATTTTCTATTCATGGATGTTCCCTTTACACCTTTTTCATCTCCTCATGAAACATTCATGACCACAAGTACCAAATGCATCCCCTACTGTTCCATACCTTCTCCAGCAGGTAGTTGTTGATGTGTCCCCCTGTGGGGTCGCCATTGAAGTTGAAGTTGATGTCCATGTACTTGCCGAAGCGGCTGGAGTTGTCGTTGCGATTCGTCTTGGCGTTCCCAAAAGCCTCCAGCACGCAGTTGGACTTCAGGAGCACATTCTTCACGCTGATGTATCCCACGTTGGTCGCAACCATGGATGGAAATGAAAACATACAAGAGGCACAAAAGTGAGAAAACTCCCTCGCCCTTCCGCAACCATGCAATTTTGGACTTGGGTATACGTAAGAGAAGTCAGCGTACAGCTTGTTAGAGCATTGTAGATTTATTATGCATTTTAAATGAATACCCACGCCAACTTCTCCTAATTCAGGCTTCGTACACCTTTTCCATGGCCAAATTCGAGCACTTTTTAAAGGCCTACTGAAACCCACTACTACCGACCACGCAGTCTGATAGTTTATATATCAATGATGAAATCTTAACATTATAACACATGCCAATACGGCCGGGTTAACTTATAAAGTGACATTTTAAATTTGCCGCTAAACTTCCGGTTCGAAACGCCTCTGAGGATGACGTATGCGCGTGACGTAGCCCGGCGAACACGGGTATGCCTTCCACATTGAAGCCAATACGAAAAAGCTCTGTTTTCATTTCATAATTCCACAGTATTCTGGACATCTGTGTTCGTGAATCTGTTTCAATCATGTTCATTGCATTATGGAGAAGGAAGCCGAGCAAGCAAAGAAGAAAGTTGTCGGTGCGAAATGGACGTATTTTTCGAACGTAGTCAGCCACAACAGTACACAGCCGGCGCTTCTTTGTTTACACTCCCGAAAGATGCAGTCAAGATGGAAGAACTCGGATAACAGAGACTCTAACCAGGAGGACTTTTGACTTGGATACACAGACGCCTGTAGAGAACTGGGACAACACAGACCCTTACCAGGATTACTTTGATTTGGATGACAAAGACGCAGACGTGCTACTGTGAGTATGCAGCTTTGGCTTTTTTTTGCGTATGTACGTAACTTTTTTAAAATATATAAGCTTTATGAACCTTGGGTTAGGTGAACGGTCTTTTGGGCTGAGTGATTGTGTGTGTTGATCAGGTGTTTGAATTGTATTGGCGTGTTCTATGGAGCTAGGAGCTAGCAGAGGAGCTAAGAGCTAGCATAACACGTACCGTACCGTACGTGCGCGTCACGTACGTAACTTTTTAAAAATATATAAGCTTTATGAATCTTGGGTTAGGTGAACGGTCTTTTGGGCTGAGTGATTGTGTGTGTTGATCAGGTGTTTGAATTGTATTGGCGTGTTCTATGGAGCTAGGAGCTAGCAGAGGAGCTAGGAGCTGGCATAACAAACACGCAGGTGTTATTATGCAGGATTAATTTGTGGCATATTAAATATAAGCCTGGTTGTGTTGTGGCTAATAGAGTATATATATGTCTTGTGTTTATTTACTGTTGTAGTCATTCCCAGCTGAATATCAGGTACCGTGAGTATGCAGCCTTGGCTGCTAAACATTCGATAACTTGACCGTATGTGCGCGTCACGTACATAACTTTTTAAAAATATATAAGCTTTATGAACCTTGGGTTAGGTAAACGGTCTTTTGGGCTGAGTGATTGTGTGTGTTGATCAGGTGTTTGAATTGTATTGGCGTGTTCTATGGAGCTAGGAGCTAGCAGAGGAGCTAGGAGCTAGCATAACAAACACGCAGGTGTTTTTATGCAGGATTAATTTGTGGCATATTAAATATAAGCCTGGTTGTGTTGTGGCTAATAGAGTATGTATATGTCTTGTGTTTATTTACTGTTGTAGTCATTCCCAGCTGAATATCAGGTCACCCCCGGCTCTCACAGCATCTTCCCTATCTGAATAGCTTCAACTCCCCACTAGTCCTTCACTTGCACTTTACTCATCCACAAATCTTTCATCCTCGCTCAAATTAATGGGGAAATTGTCGCTTTCTCGGTCCGAATCTCTCTCACTTCATGCGGCCATCATTGTAAACAATAGGGAACTTTGCGTATATGTTCAACTGACTACGTCACGCTACTTCCGGTAGGTGCAAGCCTTTTTTTTATCAGATACCAAAAGTTGCAATCTTTATCGTCGTTCTATACTAAATCCTTTCAGCAAAAATATGGCAATATCGCGAAATGATCAAGTATGACACATAGAATAGATCTGCTATCCCCGTTTAAATAAAAAAAATTCATTTCAGTAGGCCTTTAAGGACTTTCAAGATCAATTTTCCAGTTTTTCCCAGTACCCTTCAAAAGGCGAAAACCATAGCCTTGTTTGAGGTCACCAAATGTTGTCTTTAGGAAAAATACGGAAAATCTGCTAAAACCTACACTGCAAAAACTGAAATCGAAGTAAGATTAAATATCTCAAATAAGGGTGATATTTACTTATTTTCTGACTGATATGATAATTCTTCTCACTAAGCAGATTTGATGTTAGAGTGTTTTACTTGTTTTAAGGGTTTTGGTCCTAAATGATCTCAGTAAGATATTACAGCTTGTTGAGATTGTATGACCTATATTGAGTAAAACATGCTTGAAACTAGAATATCAACTGGTGCAAAACTGTGTCATCAACACTCACAAGTAGAGATGTCCGATAACAATCGGCCGATAAATGCTTTAAAATGTAATATCGGAAATTATCGGTATCGGTTTTTCCATTATCGGTATCGTTTTTTGGGGGTTTTTTTAAAAAAATTAAATCAACATAAAAAACACAAGATACACTTACAATTAGTGCACCAACTCAAAAAAACTCCCTCCCCCATTCACACTCATTCACACAAAAGGGTTGTTTCATATTGTGGTTCCTACATTATATATCAATATATATCAATTCAGTCTGCAAGGGATACAGTCCGTAAGCACACATGATTGTGCGTGCTGCTGGTCCACTAATAGTATTAACCTTTAACAGTTAATTTTACTCATTTTCATTAATTACTAGTTTCTATGTAACTGTTTTTATATTGTTGTACTTTCTTTTTTACTCAAGAAAATGTTTTTAATTTATTTATCTTATTTTATTTTTTAAAAAGGACCTTCACCATACCTGGTTGTCCAAATTAGGCATAATAATGTGTTCATTCCACGACTGTATATATCGGTATTGGTTGATATCGGTATCGGTAATTAAGAGTTGAACAATATTGGGATATCGGATATCGGCAAAAACGCCAATATCGGACATCCCTACTCACAAGTATAAAAATACTTTTTTAAAGTAATAATTTCTTATTTCAAGCATGTAAAAAAAAAAAAAATGACTTTGACACAATAGTGTCTCATAATTAAAACAGATGACAGCCAAATGGACTTTGCTGTTTTATTTTCAATGAAACAATAGAAAATACGTACTCACAAAGTAGTACAGTTATTAGTGAGAATATACTTATTTTAAGGTATTTTTGGGTTCATTGAGGTTAGCTAATTTTACTTGTTTTGGAAAGTCTTGACAAGCCAAATGTTCTTGTTCTATTGGCAGATAATTTAGCTTAGTTCAAATAAAATACCCCTAATTTTTTTTTTTTTCCATTTCTTGTTTTTGAACACTGACTTTTTGCAGTGTAAGCCTAACATTGAACCCGCAGTTATTAACGGAATGGGGCATAGAAAATGAAGCAGTGTTTCTGTAGACTATTCAATGTCATCGGTGTTTGCAAATGTTTACTTGTTTGTATCATCATCATTCATGTATACATCATTCCTTACAAGAAATAACATTAATTATTATTGTTTACTTGTTTGTTTGTATCATAATTCATGCATACATCTTGTTCATTAAAGCGATAACCTCCCAGCATAATGGACCAATGCACCACTGTCCTCTCGGGGGCGACACAGAGCTGTATATAGGGCTCTGGCATGACAACAACCTAATGTAAGGGCTCGTGCAAAGCCAACATATCAAGCGTGTAGCTTTCATTTTTAAGGAAACTTATTTTATTGTTTTCCCATTTTATAATTAGCCTATTAAGTCAGACTGCCAAGAAATATTTCCAAGTATTTCACCCAAAATTCAAGCATTTTTCAAACCTTGAAAACACAACATTAAAATCCAAGCATTTTCAAGGTTTTTAAGCACTCGTACGAACCCTACTTATTGTGTCTCGCTACAGTGCAGCATCATGGTCTGGGGTAGGGGTGTCAACCCCATTTTAGCTCAGGGGCTGCATGGAGGAAAATCTGTGCACACGCGGGCCGGACTATTAAAATCATGGCATTAAAACTAATAAATAAAGACAACTTCAGACTGTTTTCTTTGTCTTACTTTGGCCAAAAATAGAACAAGCACTTTCTGAAAATGTTACAATAAAAATATAGAAAAAAAATACCGGCAACGTTAAAGTTAAAAGAAGAAAGTGAATGATTTTTATTATAACTGAATACATTTACATATGCATAAAAATTGGTTTTCTTTTGTATTCTTTTTTTGTTATGAATGAAGTATCGTTTATGACAACCGTTTTCCAAAACACAATATAGAATGTGAGATAACAGGATAATGCATACTAGGGCTGTGAATCTTCGGGTGTCCCACGATTCCATTCAATATCGATTCTTGGGGTCACGATTCGATTCAAAATCGATTTTTTTTTCCAATTCAACACGATTCTCGATTCAAAAATTATATTTTCCCGATTCAAAAGGATTCTCTATTCATTCAATACATAGGATTTCAGCAGGATCTACCCCAGTCTGCTGACATGCAAGCAGAGTAGTAGATTTTTGTAAAAAGCTTTTATAATTGTAAAGGACAATGTTTTATCAACTGATTGCAATAATGTAAATTTGTTTTAACTATTAAATGAAACAAAAATATGACTTATTTTATCTTTGTGAAAATATTGGACACAGTGTGTTGTCAAGCTTATGAGATGTGATGCAAGTGTAAGCCACTGTGACACTATTGTTCTTTTTTTTAATTTTATAAATGTCTAATGATAATGTCAATGAGGGATTTTTAATCACTGCTATGTTGAAATTGTTACTAATATTGATACTGTTGTTGATAATATTCATTTTTGTTTCACTACTTTTGGTTTGTTCTGTGTCGTGTTTGTGTCTCCTCTCAATTGCTCTGTTTATTGCAGTTCTGAGTGTTGCTGGTTCGGGTTTGGTTTTGGAATTGGATTGCATTGTTATGGTATTGCTGTGTATTGTTTTGTTGGATTGATTAATAAATAAATAAATAAATAAAATACAATTTTAAATACTTTTTTTTTTTTTTTTTTTTTTTTTAAATCGATTTTTTAAAAATGAGAATTGATTCTGAATCGCACAACGTGAGAATCGCGATTCGAATTCAAATCGATTTTTTCCCATACCCCTAATGCATACATTTATCATTTGTTTTCAAAACGGTTACAAAAAAGTGGGACCCCACAAATGTACTGTGGGACCCCATTTTTATGACTTGATGGGCTCCCTGGGACCCCATTTAGAAAATTCCTAGCTCCAACACTGATGGAAATATTGGTGCGTGCAAAACAGCAGCAGGCGGCTTTGGCCTGCGGGCCGGATTTAATACTAATCAAATATCATCCCGATGGCCATAGATAATTCATTGTCGGTCCGGATCTGGCCCTCGGGCCTTGACTTTGACACATATGGTCTAGGGCTGCACGAGTGCGGTCACTACTAGGGAACCGTGGTTCTTTGAGGGGAAACTGGAATTCCAACACTGTGACATTCTGAAGCAGAGGGTCATGCCCTTTCCTCGGAAATGAGGTCACATGGCAGTTTTCTAACATGACAACAAGCGTAAACACACTTCCGAGATGACAAATGGCTGACGCTAAAGGGAGTCGCCGAGTAAGTCTCCAGATTTATAACCCAATTGAGCACCTGTGGGGCATACTCAAGTGAGAACTGGAGGAGAGCATTGTGTCTAATCAGAGGCAGCCTGACATGAACACAATGTGGTTATTTAGGACCACAAGGACTGGGGGGCCCACATGACGTCCTCAGATGATCATCACTTTGGTTGTGGTGCAGTGCAGGTGTTTGCTGGTTCTACTTTATTGACTTGACTCGCCTCATGGATACAATTAAACTGTGTGTCTGCTAAACGTCCAGGCAGCAGTGAGTCAACATAGTTTTAGTTTGGTCTAGCAGCATTGTGGCCACCTCCATTCAAAAGCCCATAGAGATAATTGCTAATTTAGCATCGGTGCGAACGCCGTCATCCTGACAAATTTAAAAGTCGTATTTCTAAATCGACCGTACTTTTTAAGTTTATATTTCAGCCAAACATTTTCCACAAAGATATAGTTTCTAAAGAACATTTGTGTTTTCATAGTTTTTGCCCAGTTTTGTGGTTTATGTACTTTTTCAATTAATGCCGAAGCGGCATACCAGTTTTGAATAGGCTTCACTGCAATAGGAGTTATGATTGTGATTGTTATGATTTTTTTAGACCTTTAACATAAAAACTGTCGCCGCCATTATGATGTGCAGTGTTGTTTTTAAATGACCGTAAGTCTTGAACTACAGAAAGTATTTCAATGGTTGAAATCTACGCTTTTGAGTGATATTCGAGTTATTACAGTAATCTACGTCACAGCAGCTCAGACCAGGAAAAAAGCAGAGTGGGCGGGGTTTGTTTTCAGAGCAGCCAGCCCCAAACGCATGTGTCAGGAACAGATGCGGGAGCAGATTTTTACGTGATAATATATCATATTGTGGGTGTTTATTACACTTTGCATTCTTATTTTGCTGTTTTTTACTTGATTGTAAAAGATGTCTATGGAGGAGCTGGTCTGAGAAGTAAGAGGAGTGACGTTCATGTGCTAATATTCAGTGTTTTATTGTTCTTAGTTAACATTGTAAATCCCACTTTCTTTATTTTCATGTACATTTTGGGTGTCCCATTCAGTAAAAAACTGTAAAATTCCATTCCGCTTTTTATGAGGTGGTCTGTCTTAACTTTTTTAGAACGTTCTGTTCCTGAAAAAAGGGACCCAAACACACATACTGTACAGCAGATTTGTACAGCTAAATGTGTACCGTATTTTTCGGAGTATAAGTCGCTCCGGAGTATAAGTCGCACCGGCCGAAAATGCATAATAAAGAAGGAAAAAAACATATAAGTCGCACTGGAGTATAAGTCGCATTTTTTGGGGAAATTTATTTGATAAAAGCCAACACCAAGAATACACATTTGAAAGGCAATTTAAAATTAAAGCTGCAAGCAGCATTGGTCGGGCCCGCATATTTGGCAGGTGCTAGTCCTAAGTGTCCAAAAACTTATGTCCAGTGTTAGTCCTTAGTGTCCCAATACTTTTGTCCAGAGTTAGTTCTTAGTGTCCCAATACTTTTGTCCAGAGTTAGTTCTTAGTGTCCCAATACTTTTGTCCAGTGGTAGTCCTAAATGTCCCAATACTTTTGTGTAGTGTGCCTACCTTCCTGCTTTTAAGCAGCCATCTTGAAACACCAGCAGCATCAGCGCAGCGGAACAGTGGTTCTTTGAAGGCTCGTAAAATCACAGCAGCGGAGCAGCATCAGCGCAGTGGTTCTTTGAAGGCTCGTAAAATCAAAACCGTAGCACTTATCAAAACTCTTTGAGTATCCTTCAATCAGAAGGGTTCAATCTCTCTCCTGTAGTAGTTTGAAGCCGAAAAGACAAACGCGCTCAGAGGAGATAATGTTTGATGTATGGTGACCGCTTTTTACAAAAATTTTGTTTTGAAGGGGGGATATCAAACTTCCTGTTGATTTTTGCTGAAGGATGTCAATCTATGAAATGTAGGTCTAAGTGAGACCTACATAGAGGTTTTTGTTTCATGTCTCTAAGACGTTCCTACCAGAAGTGACAAGCAGTTTTGTCCCTGTTTTATTCAAAAATTGCGCTATAGCGCAATTTTGAGTATTGGGGTTCCTGTTTTTCATTAGATCGCAATTTCCACCAGAGTTTGGTGAGTTTTGAAGTATTTTAAGGGGGTCAAATTACAGCTCAAAGAGGTATAAATTAGTGTTTTTAGTAAATTGTTGTCTTGAAGGGAGAATTGCCAACTTGCTGTTGGTTTTTGCCCGAGGATGTCAAATTATGAAATGTAGGTCTAAGTGAGACCTACATAGAGGTTTTTGTTTCATGTCTCTACGACATTCGTACTGGGAGTTACAGGCAGTTTTCTTCCTAGGGGGCGCTAGAGCGCAATTTTGAGTTTTGGGGTTTGGTTTTTTGACTAAAGAGTTTTGTTCGCGTTTTTTTATGTGTGTGTCAAATTTGGTGAGTTTTGAAGCATGTTAAGGGGGGCAAAGTAGTGCGCAAAGCTGCGGAAGAAAAAAGAAAGAATAAATAAAACCTTACAATAACAATAGGGTCCTCTGTACCATTGCAAAGGACTCCCTTTGGGATTCCTTTACAAAGGGACTTGCGGTCCTTAATAAATAAAGAATAGTGAACAACAGGCTGAATAAGTGTACGTTATATGAGGCATAAATAACCTACTGAGAACGTGCCTGGTATGTTAACGTAACATATTATGGTAAGAGTCATTCAAATAACTATAACATATAGAACATGCTATACGTTTACCAAACAATCTGTCACTCCTAATCGCTAAATCCCATGAAATCTTATACGTCTAGTCTCTTACGTGAATGAGCTACGGTAAATAATATTATTTGATATTTTACGGTAATGTGTTAATTTCACACATAAGTCGCTCCTGAGTATAAGTCGCACCCCCGGCCAAACCATGAAAAAAATTGTGACTTATAGTCCGAAAAATATGGTATATATCATTTATATACACACACACATACACCTTGGCCCCCCCAGACACATTTTCTTCTCTCAATGTAGCCCCGCCCAGCTCTGGTCTACACCATATACAAGTCACTTTAATATTTCTACGGTAAGTAATGTAGAAAAGAGCTTAAAAAAACGCTTTACCTTTCCACCTCTGCCCTCTGACTGGGGTTTGTGATGGCTGCAATGTACTGCATGATGTATTTACTGGCTTCTGTTTTCCCAGCGCCACTTTCACCTAAAACACACAATGGTTGTGCAATAACATACAGCAAAACAATCATAATAAATAATAAATAATAAAACACATGTGTCAATCCCACCATACTGGGAAGAGATCAAAATGAAGTAAGAGGACCGACCTGATATGACAATGCAGGTGTCTTTGGCTCGTCTCTTCATGGCCTTGTAGGCAGCATCAGCCACCGCAAAGAGGTGAGGCGGGTTTTCGTACAGCTCGCGACCACGATACGCATCGATCCTATCTTTCCCGTAAATGTCCATCTGTCGATACGGGTTCACGGACACCACCACTTCTCCGATGTAAGTGTAGATCCGACCTTTCTCATACCTGGCAACAACAACAACAAAAAAGGTTACATTGATGGCTTTTTCTCTCCACATACTCTCATCGGGGGAATTATTGTCACATCAATGTTGGGATATGCTTTCTAAATACAAGTTTGAATATCTAAATTACAAGGGTCAACATTAAAGTCTGTAGTTTTAAATATACACTATATTGCCAAATGTATTTGGCCACCTATCCACAATCAGGTGTCCTAATCACTTGGCCCGGCCACAGGTGTATAAAATCAAGCACTTAAGCATGGAGACTGTTTCTACAAACATTTGTGAAAGAATGGGCCGCTCTCAGGAGCTCAGTGATTTCCAGTGTGGAAATGTCATAGGATGCCACCTGTGCAACAAATCCAGTCGTGAAATTTCCTAAATATTCCAAAGTCAACTGTCTGCTTTATTATAAGAAAATGGAAGAGTTTGGGAACAACAGCAACTCAGCCACGAAGTGGTAGGCCACGTAAACTGAGAGAGAGGGGTCAGCGGATTCTGAAGCACATAGTGCAAAGAGGTCGCCGACTTTCTGCACAGTCACTTGCTACAGAGCTCCAAACTTCATGTGACCTTCCAATTAGCCCACGTACAGTACGCAGAGAGCTTCATGGAATGGGTTTCCACGGCCGAGCAGCTGCATCTAAGCCATACATCACCAAGTCCAATGCAAAGCGTCGGATGCAGTGCAGTGTTTCCCATAAACTGCCAAGATACCTGTGGTGGTGGGGGCGTGGTCACCATGACATCATCGAGTAATTTGCATAATTTACTACAATATGATTTTCTCTAAAAAGGCTAAAAAAATGTATACTTACTAATTAATAATAACAGTTTTGTTTTAAACGTCCATCCATCCATTTTACAATATAATTAAAACACTTTATGTACATATTTATATACAGATTTGAACAATAAGTTATTCACTGAAATATATTTATTAATTTTGGTTCTTACAAAAAATATATCTTATAAAATATAAAATATAAAATGTCTCTTAAAGCTCTGCCCCTTTAATTAGTGCATACTAAATCATTTAACTTTAGCCTACTACTACAACCATATTATTTACCAGCAACATAAAGTGAAACAGAGGCAGAGGTGTCCTGCCACAGTCAGTAACAAATAAACAGAAAACAGTAGTGGTCAAATACAAATAAGGCAACAAGAGAAGTATCCTACACTTCTCTTTAGTAAAGTAAATCTGAACAGCCTATATGGGCATCTACATCAACTATATGATTTGCCTGAGAAGCTGGACAGGACAAAAAAAACCAAGTTTTTTAAAAAAAAAAATGTATTTATTTGTGGCGGACGTAATTCTTTCGTGGCGGGCCGCCACAAATAAATGAATGTGTGGTAAACACTGCAGTGGTGTAAAGCGTAAATTAAATGATGGTATTACGAGAGGTATTCTTTAAAGTCAGACTCATTAGGACATCACTGAAGGCCTGTGTGTGAAATGCACGGCCCGCCACCGGCAAAATATGTTCTAGACCAAAAATCACTCAATATTCCCTGCTGCTTGCTGGTGTTTCCATACTTGAGTTATTGTGTAGAAATATGGAGAAATAACAAAAAAAATACACTTCATTCACTAACCGTGTTATAATAAGTCAGAATAATACATAATGTTGGATAGACAATATCTAAACTTTTTTTTTTTTTAAACCAAAAGTATTGAAATTCCATGATTTTGTGCATTTACAAACAGCTAACATTTTGCACAAAGCAAATTATAACCTACTACTCAATATTGTACAACATTTCTTCTCAACAAGAGAAATACAACCTTAGAGAAAATGTTTACTTAAAGGTGCACACATTTCAAACCTCTAGTAGATCAATATGTGGAATTAAATTACAGTACATTGTTTAACAAAAACGTTAGACAATTTAATATGGACCACTCTAAGAAACTGTTCAAATGCATAGTGTTAGTTTATTGGGAACATGCATGCATACAACATGATACATCACAATTTCCAGTTTCTCTATTCAACATGTTCGAAAAGGAGTAGGAAGAAGCAGAGCTTATTTAATCCTACCCCTTTTCCTTTACATAGTTGCTAAAACTTTTGTTTACTTCCTGTTCTCAATGTATTCACAATATACTCCGTAAGTAATAACAATAAAAATAAATACATACATAAATAACAATTGGTGAAGTAAGTTATATTTCATATGGTGAGATGAGTAAGATTATCTAGAAAATGAATGGATGGATGAAATAAATTCAGAATGTTTATCACGGTTCTTCTTCTTTGTAAACACTAAGTTTGCAGAGTTTCTTGATTTATTTGGTTATTCCATAATTTGATTCCACATACTGAAGGTCTTAAGTGTTGTACGTGCGTACAAATGTTTTAAATTAAATTTTTCTCTAAGATTATATTTCTCTTCGTTTGTTGAGAAGTGTTGTATATTCTTGGGTAGCAGATTGTAGTTTGCTTTGTGTATAATTTTAGCTGTTTGCAAATTCACTATGTTGTGGAATTTCAGTATTTTTGATTCAATGAATAAAGGGTTTGTATGTTCTCTATATCCAACATTATGTATTATTCTAACTGATCTTTTTTGTAACACCGTTAATGAGTGAAGTGTACTTTTGTAGTTATTTCCCCATAGTTCAAGGAAGAATAACACTAAACGTTATTTAGAATTGAGACAATATCATCCAACACATATTTAGCAAATGATATGAATCACAAGATTATGTCAACATTACTGAAATGAATGTATTTATTTAGGTGCTTGTGTTACAGATTGAAATAGTAAGTGAGCTAATGTGTTGTGAATTGTTTAAAAATGGAAAAAGGGGCGGGATTAAATCAACTGCTTTTTACTACTCCCTTTCGGACGAATTGGAACAACTATGCAATAATAGTATAAGTGCTTCAAGACAACTTCAAAGACGCGTTGACCGATGTATTTTATATTTTAGTCGACAAAATGTGCTGTGATTTTAGTCGACAAAAAGGTTGAGAAATTACGTCGACTAAAACTGGACTAAAACTAAAATAGATACAGTAAAGGGAAAAAGTTTGGACACACCTCATTTCAATGAGTTTTCTTTATTTTCATGACTATTTACATTGTAGATTGTCACTGAAGGCAGCAAAACGGACACCTGTGAAGTGAAAATAATTTCAATGCGTTTTCTTTATTTTCATGACTATTTACATTGTAGATTGTCACTGAAGGCAGCAAAACTGACACCTGTGAAGTGAAAACCATTTCAGGTGACTACCTCTTGAAGCTCATGGAGAGAATGCCAAGAGTGTGCAAAGCAGTAATCAGAGCAAAGGGGGCTATTTTGAAAAAAATAGACTATAAAACATGTTTTCAGTTATTTCACCTTTTTTTGTGAAGTACATAACTCCACGTGTTTTCATTCATAGTTTTGATGGGACAATCTACAATGTAAATAGTCATGACAATAAAGAAAACTCATTGAATGAGAAGGTGTGTCCAAACCTTTTGGCCTGTACTGTATTCGTCAAAAGACTGTTAACTAAATTAAAAACAGCTGTCAAAATTAACACTGGAAGTAAAAACATAAATGCGGCAAGATGATGCTCTTTTACATATTTTACTGACTGCACCTCCGCAGAGACACTTCTTTACATTTGACAAACTCCTATTCCGCATGACGTTTTATACACACACACAGTACATCCACTATCTAGTTCACCAGCAAACAGCTTTTCAAACATCTATGTGAACTTTGAGATCCGATTCTCGATTGTTACGATACCAATACGAATCGCATGTATTAACTATATATTTAAAAAACGTTTTATGGTGGGCGTTGACATCTTAACAATATCAACACTATACTTAAAATGAGTTTCTTAATCTCCTTTATTACATACAATTGTTTGGCAAAAAACAAAGTCAAAAGTACACAATAACTCAACAAAAGCAAAAACCATCTATTCATTTAAATTAGGGATGTCCAATAATGGCTTTTTGCCGATATCCGATATTCCGATATTGTCCAACTCTTTAATGACCGATACCGATATCAACCGATATATACAGTCGTGGAATTAACACATTATTATGTCTAATTTGGACAACCAGGTATGGTGAAGATAAGGTACTTTTAAAAAAAAGATATAAAATAAAATAAGATAAATAAATTAAAAACATTTTCTTGAATAAAAAAGAAAGTAAAACAATATAAAAACAGTTACATAGAAACTAGTAATTAATGAAAATGAGTAACATTAACTGTTAAAGGTTAGTACTATTAGTGGACCAGCAGCACGCACAATCATGTGTGCTTACGGACTGTATCCCTTGCAGACTGTATTGATATATATTGATATATAATATAGGAACCAGAATATTAATAACAGAAAGAAACAACCCTTTTGTGTGAATGAGGAGGGAGGTTTTTTGGGTTGGTGCAATAATTGTAAGTGTATCTTGTGTTTTTATGTTGATTTAATAAAAAAAAATAAAATAAAAAAAAAATAAATAAAAAAAACGATACCGATAATAAAAAACCGATACCGATAATTTCCGATATTACATTTTAACGCATCCCTAATTTAAATACTTTGGTTTTTGCCCTCCAAGTCTTCCTGTGTCTAGGGAATTATTCCATGAGTTTGTAAACGTTAACAAAAACAACAAAGAATGATTTTGAGAAAAACATTGACCCTAATCACTTTAGTATCAACCATATACCGATAATACCCTTGGTATCGACACCACCAATTTATGCATCGATGCTTCCTCCTCTTATGCGTTGTCGACAATGCTGACACACCAACAGTTGTGACATTACCCTTTTTTTTTTTAGACTTTTATTTTGTTAATATTTGCTTACTTTCGGCTATAAAGTGGTTCCATCCACACTTAAAAGTTTACTATGCACATACAGTATTTCTTCCGTTGATTCTATCTGGCTTAGCGTTAGCATGCTTGCTCTAAATCAGGGGTCAGGAACCTTTTTGGCTGAGAGAGCCATGAAAGCCTAATATTTTAAAATGTATTCCCGTGAGAGCCATATAATATTTTTTAACACTGAATACAGCTAAATGCGTGCATTTTTAAGTAAGACCAACATTTTCAAGAGTATAATAAGTCTCTTATTCTTTTCAATAACATTGTTATTCTGAGGCTAACCAATAATAAATAAAATACTTCTTACCATTAATGAGACTTCTTGAACAGGGGCTGTAGAAAATGGATGGATGGATGGATTAAAATGCATGAGAATGTTTTATATTTTGAACGTTAGTTTTAACACTGTGATTACCAGCTGAATTATTCATTACTGATCGTGTTAAGCAACGTCAGCTAAGATTTATTTGAGAGCCAGATGCAGTCATCAAAAGAGCCACAGGTTCCCTACCCCTGCTCTAAATGATCAACAGGTTTAGCCTCGTCCCCCAGTGATAATGCTACGAGATGATCCTAAAGATCAGGCCCGGCCCTAACCAATCTGGCGCCCTAGGCAAGATTTTAGGTGGCGCCCCCCCACATCGGCAGTGAAGTGTATATACTCACAAGAAACCAAATAGCTTTGTCTTTGACCTTTTTTTTTAACTTAAAGAAAGCAAATTAACAATCAGAATAGTTAACAAGATAAAAAAAAAATATGGATAAATACAAAAAATAAATATATGAAATACAATATTTTTTACATACATAAACATAAAATAAAACGTGTCAACAAGTTGCATAAAATAAATTAAAAATACAATATAAATAAGGCACTGCACAAAACAAGATATCAAACCAGTATGACTTTAACAACTATATTACAAAAAAGGGGATCCTACAGAGTTCTCTATTTGTGCTTTTTAATATTGCATTAACTAGAATGACTTACAAATTACTGTACACCAGGGAGTACTGTAATTACCTAACGTTACATTATTATTTTCCATAACAATTTAGCCCCCTCCACAATATTAACACGACGTTAAAACAGAACTAGCTATTTATTGATTAGCAATTGCCGAATCATGTAACATTAGCTTAATGCTAAAAAGCCAGGTTACTATCACATTCTGTAACAGACAAATAATTTCATGTAGGCTAACGTTACCTACCTGCTACCTCTGTCTTTTTCTTGTTTCTCCTCTTCTTTTCTCCCCTGGGCACCTGACAGTTTTGGCCTTTTTGACATCTTGTGTTGATTTTTTTATGTGGTGACGTCCAAAAAGAGTCATGATACGGGAAGGGGGGGGGCGCGTAATGTTGTAACAAATAATATTTCTATTAAATAGGCTTTACTTTGCATTTTAATTAACGTGGGATTATTTTATGTATTTAGAAATAATAGTACCAACTTTTTTTTTTTTTTCCTCCAACATTTGTGGCACTGGCATGGCGCCCCCTGATGGACGGCGCCCTTAGCATTTGCCTATACGGCCTATGCCACGGGCCGGCCCTGCTAAAGATGGCTGCTGGTTGCACGACCTCTGTGCTCTTGTGTGCCCTCCTTAGTATGCTTGATGTTACCCTCTTGTTTTCATGTGCGCTTTTGCCTTTTAGTTCGAGTTTCTTCTGGACTGCCGGTTTACGTGACTTCAGTGCTGCTTTTTGGTGCTTTTTTGTGGACTTGTGGATCTGCCTCGGGGGGAGCCTTTTTGCCTTTGCTCGGTTCATTGTATCGGAGTCTCTGGAGTCCGCGTTAACAGAAATGAGGTTCCAGTGGGGATGTGCTGGAAGAGACGGGGCTGCGAAGCTGGTGTTGAGCATTGGGATGGACGAGCTTCACTGAGTCTTGGCTGGATGAGCCTGTATCGGACCGGACATTGGCCAGGAGCTGGTGAGCAGCCTTAAAAACCTCTAAAGGCTTAGTGGCCACATGCGTGGACAGCACCTTTTAGCTCTTATTTCCAAAATTGTGTACACTACTGAATTGGGGTCTTATGGCTCCTTATGTGGACACTTATACTGCCATCTGGTGGTGTCAGAAGAGTATAACATACAATGCAATTTGGAAAAAAGTGTAAAAATAAGAATTAGCATGTCACTAAACATGAAGTACACGTTTGTTACTTATGGACTAAGTACATCATATCAAAAGATTATTCTTAGTTTTTATTCTAATTAGGGTCCAATAAGCCCAAATAGCAAAGAGAAACTAAAAAAAGCATGTAAACAAACAGCTTGGGCCTTAAGAGGTTAAGACGGATTTGGGTCTCTCGGTCACTTTGTTGGGTCTGTTGTGGTCTCTAGTCACAGAGGCCTCTGCAGGGCAAGTGTTTTGTTGGTTGTCTATGCGTAGTACAATCGTATGTGAGCAATATGGATTTATTTGATGCTCATTTTTGGTTTCTCGTTTTACTTTTGTAGCTGTATGTAGAAATGGCGCCGCTGAAATGGCAGCTGGTTTCATCAGCTCTGTCCTCTTAATATCTTTTGTAGAGATGTCCGATAATGGCTTTTTTGCCAATATCCTGATATTGTCCAACTCTTAATTACCGATTCCGATATCAACCAATACCGATATACACAGTCGTGGAATTAACACACTATTATGCCTAATTTTGTTGTGATGCCCCGTAGGGATGATGCTCGAAACCGGTTTTCCCGGTTGTTCGATAAGAAAAGAACCGAGTCCTCTGACTCGAATCCCTTTTTGACAACCGGTACCCGTTATTGAGGCCACTATAGTAAAGAAAAAGAGTTGGTTCTTTATTCGAATTCCTGGGAACGAATCCCAAATGGGCAATATTATGCCCATTTGATTGTAGACTCTTACTGACACCTTGTGGCGATATGAAAATACTACGCGTCATTAGTCTGGCCACTTCCGGGGTAGACATGTCAGTTCAGTTCATGAGACAATTGAGAAGTAGACAAGTTGTGTTAGGTCTTACAAGCCTTGGAAAAGATAAGTCTGTAAGTAAACTGTTTATCTTGTTTATGTAACTCAATATTAAGGTGGAAAGTGGTTAAATTTGATACTAAGATGTTTATTGAAAAACGATTTTTGTGCACTGTTTCAATGGATGATTTGAGGACTTAAAATGGCTGCCAGTCGTGTATTTCCACCATCGAAATAGTTTCAACACTCAGAAGTATTTGTTTGATGATAGTACTGTATATTTGTGTGAAGCTAATATTTACATATTGTGTATTAAATTTGAGTACGTTAATTGAATCACATAGCTTATACATTTGTCATTGTGTGTATTTCAGTTTTTTTTAAAAATAACAGTCCAGTGCAAGACAAAAGTAAAGATAGGAAAAGACAAAGCAAGATTAACAACAATAAAGAGCCTAAATGGATTAATCTGCTTTGGAACTTTATTAGACGTCTTGGATTGTTTGTATGTGTAGTTAGTATGTTCCAATAGCAGCAAAAGTGCACTTTTTGGAGAGCTGTATTATTTTCAGTTTTGTGCCCAAGGGACTGATTTTATTTAACACTATATTATTATTTATACACCTATAGTGATCACAGAGACAGGTTGTTTTTGTGTTACTGTATATTTTTGTTTTTCTGAAAAATCCCACTTAATATACTTTGGGTAACAACAGTCAATTTTTTTTTTTAGGGGGGTAACAGTCAATATTTATTTATTCATTTTTATTTATTTTCTTATAAAATAAAAGTGAGCTTTTGTTAAACCAAATATTGTGTTTTTTTCCATGTACAACAACCTATCTGGATTCAATAAGAGAATCGATAAGGAATCGGTTCGATAAGAGGATTCGATAATAGGCTCGAACTCGATAATTTCTTATCAAACATCATCCCTAATGCCCCGCTGGATGCATTAAACAATGTAACAAGGTTTTCCAAAATAAATAAACTCAAGTTATGGAAAAAATGGCAACATGGCACTGCCATATTTATTATTGAAGTCGCAAAGTGCATTATTTTTTTTAACATGCCTCAAAACAGCAGCTTGGAATTTGGGACATGCTCTCCCTGAGAGAGCATGAGGTTGAGGTGGGCCGGGTTGGGGAGGGGGGTGTATATTGTAGCGTCCCGGAAGAATTAGTGCTGCAAGGGGTTCTGGGTATTTGTTCTGTTGTGTTACGGTGCGGATGTTCTCCCGAAATGCGTTTTTCATTCTTGTTTGGTGTGGGTTCACAGTGTGGCGCATATTTGTAACAGTGTTAAAGTTGTTTATACGGTCACCCTCAGTGTGACCTGTAAGGCTGTTGACCAAGTATGCCTTGCATTCACTTGTGTGTGTGAAAAGCTGTAGATATTTATGTGATTGGGGCGGAACGCAAAGGCTTTGCCTTTAAGGTTTATTGGCATACTTCTCCCTACGTCTGTGTACCACTCCATACAGCTGTGTTTTAAAAAGTTATACATTTTACTTTTTGAAACAGATACCGATAATTTCTGATATTACATTTTAAAGCATTAATCGGCAGATAATATTGGCAGTCGGATATTATCGGACATCTCTAATCTTTTGTGTTCTTTATTTCCTTGTTTTTATGTGTTTTTACCCTATTTGTTTAGTTCCAGTTTATTTCAACCATGCATACGATACAATGTAGACTTTTTTGAACATGCAATTTCCCCTCCCCAAAACATTTACCAGACATACAAAAAAATTGACTAAAAAAATAAATGTTCACTGCAGAGGAGGCTGGTTCTAATTAGGGTATATTTGAGTCTGTATAATCACGACCCTATGTCAAGTTTACCAAATCCCAAATGAATTCAAAATTGTGCACACAATTCTTCTTTTAAAGAATCATTGAAGATGTGATTTACACAATTTAAGTCAGACTTTTGATAAACTGAATGAAGTGTGTGCCGAAAGAGTATCTTGGCCTCATGTTCCTTGTCATTTTAACATTAAAGCTGAACTTCAACATTTCACCCACCCGTGTCTAGCAGCCAGGAAATGGCACAAGAGTGCGCGCATACTGAAAGCCGGAAATGAAACTCGGTTCCATCTCCTGGTGGGTTAGTCAAGGTGACAGTGGCGGAAACGACAATCACTAATTTGCTGTGTATTTTGTACAACAAAAAAAAACTATGGAAGATTTTGAATGGGGAAGATTTTGAAAATACTTGCTTGAGACAAGTCCTCTACCAAGACCAATATATGTAAACCTGGCCACAATTAAATAGAGCAAAGCTGAAAATCTTCAAGCCAGCATGGAGCCACACCTTTATCCAGATCTGCACCAAATGCATGGTTCTTTAAGAGCCTATGAGAGTCCCTCTATAAAAATGTAGTGGTTATAATGATAGTAGGTAGGAGGAATTTTAAATACATTCAGGACACATTTCTAGTTTGGTCTAATGTCAAAAATCTGGTACAATTACATACCGTAATTTCCGGACTATAAGCCGCTACTTTTTCCCCTCGTTCTGGTCCCTGCGGCTTATACAAGGGTGCGGCTTATATACGGCCTGTTCTTCTCCGACACCCACGAAGAGGATTTGGGTGGTTTTAGTACGCAGGAGGAAGACGATGACACAATGATTAAAGACTGACTTTTCATATACCGGTAGGCTGGTTATTTTGATAACGTACAGGCGAGCACTTTGTATTACTTTGCACCGTTGTATTATTTGTACTCTGCACGAATGCTGTTCGCCATGTCAAAGATGTGAAAGTTTGATTGAATGATTGAAAGATTTACTGTTAATAAATGGGACGCTTTGCGTTCCCAAACAGTCATCTCTGTCCCGACAATCCCCTCCGTGGTAGCAGGAACCCCTATATACTACGCTAATTACACATCAAAACCCTGCGGCTTATAGTCGGGTGCGGCTTATATATGGAGCAATCTGTATTTTCCCCTAAATTTAGCTGGTGCGGCTTATAGTCAGGTGCGGCTTATAGTCCGGAAATTACGGTAATTCATGATTTGCCATGTATACAAAACCATTACATACTTGAAATAAAACAAGATGCAGTTGGTGTAGACCACCTCCTACTTAACGTAGGCTGTTTCTTTGGACAATTGATTGGATGCAAATTTAAACAGATGTAACTTTTGGTTTAAGGGTGTGGGACTTACTAGTTTTTCTTACCGGCAACAAAACAGGAAGTGTCACATGGTGTAGCCCTTCAAATAAAAAGCGGTCTTACCTCAATTTGAGATTCTCCATGAACTGCTCCATGGTCACCTCATCCAGGAGCACAAAGTCAGACTTCCCAAACTCAAGGCCCTCCATCTCTGCCATCCTTTGGTCTGGATCCAAGACAGGCAAGACTTAAAGGGAACAGAAAGTGACTGAAAAAAAAAGAGAAGTATGACTGACTTCAGAGGCCAGGCCGAGTAGATAGTGAGTGGCGGGAGGCGTGGCGAGCGCTTTGGTGGATTCTCACTCATGCAGTTGTGGTCTGCAAGTAGCAGCGTGTCATCCTGCCAGTCAGCGTGTGCGGGAAAGCACTTTCTGCATCCTCCTCTGCAGCTTCACTTCCTGACATGTGCTTAAGTGCCTTTCTCTCAGAGACCAAATTTATTTTATATGGTCGGTTTTAAATGTTGGAGTTGGAGAAACAGCTTCTAGGAGGACCTGTCACACTTTGCAAGGAACATCTTGAGTGTACAATAACTTCCTCACAACTGTAACAGAGCAAGCATGTATAGATATTTATTTTCATTTACTTACCTCCAAGTTGATCCTATATGTAGTGAAACAGAATTAAGAGATACAGTACCAAGAACAAAAAGAGACCCCAATTCAATGTAAAAAAAAAAACATTTATTTCTTACTCACAAGCAAACATTGGATGATTCTGATATTCATACATCTTGTCTCTCGTCACATCGTGCTTCAAACTTTGCAGTTTTACTGCATCGCATATTTTGGTCATTGTGGCCCAAAATAAGCGTTTATTAAGCATAAAAATGGCCAAAAGAACTAAAGAATCAGTAGTACAAGAGGTTAGTTCCAAAATATAAAGGAATTGTGCATTCTGTGATAAATGCACTACAGGACCAATTCAGGATCGTAAAATAAGTCTGCTTTGGCATATTTTACTGGCAAAGTCCCAATCAAAACTTGCTGTCGTACAAAGCCTGCTTTGTCGTGTCTTCCACATTTGTGAGCACCATTAATGAACTACTCTCAAATAGTCTTTTATTTTATTTTTTTATGTGTCTGTCTATCTGTGTTGGCCCTGTGATGAGGTGGCGACTTGTCCAGGGTGTACCCCGCCTTCCGCCCGAGTGCTCAAGCACCCCCCGCGACCCCAAAAGGAACAAGCGGTAGAAAATGGATAAATGGATATGTATTTTCTATTATGTCTACAATATGGATCAAACAAGTCCAATAGTGACCATGTGGGTGCTGGGGCTCTCATGTTAAAAACTGTATTGAGAAGGTCATAAACAAAGTTGTTTATGCTCTGGCTATGGAAATATGTGTATCTGTAATATCTTCACGGAAAATAACTTACCACAAGCGGGCCCAGAACCAATTACCGTAATTTCCGGACTATAAGCCGCACCAGCTAAATTTAGGGGGAAATACAGATTGCTCCATATATAAGCCGCACCAGACTATAAGCCGCAGGGTTTTGATGTGTAATTACCGTAGTATATAGGGGTTCCTGCTACCACGGAGGGGATTGTCGGGACAGAGATGACTCTTTGGGAACGCAAAGCGTCCCATTTGTTAACAATAAATCCTTCAATCATTCAATCAAACTTTCACATCTTTGACATGGCAAACAGCATTCGTGCAGAGTACAAATAATACAACGGTGCAAAGTAATACAAAGTGCTCGCCTGTACTTTATCAAAATAACCAGCCTACCGGTATATGAAAAGTCATTCTTTAATCATTGTGTCATCGTCTTCCTCCTACGTACTAAAACCACCGAAATCCTCTTCGTCGGTGTCGGAGAAGAACAGGCCGTACATAAGCCGCAGGGACCAGAACGAGGGGAAAAAGTAGCGCCTTATAGTCCGGAAATTACGGTAACAGCAATAAACGACTGGACATGAATTTAACTGCCTACCTACAAGTAAAGAGTCTTGCAATGTAGATTCCTTCTGTGGCTTAAGTTCATCCACAATTGGCCTCAAAGGCACCTTTGACATCCAGGCTACTTCAAGGAGGCATCATGCAGTGAACCCTTTTCATGGTCCGGGTATGAAAATCAGCAGCACCCTTTTCTGTCCAGCCAGTCGTGCAACCCTTTAAAAAACAAAATCAAGAAAATACTTTGTTATACTTTCACTATATTTTACAAAAATGATTCATCAAATCAATACACTAACATCTGGAGACAGTATTTGGAGTATTGTCCATTATTATTAAATATGACTAAATGCAAGCTATGAATGTAGTGTTAACTGATCTACCTGCCACTAGAGGGCGCCATACTACAAATAAAAACGCTCACTTGACTGAATGTTTGCCCTTTTCTGTGTAGAGAAGAAATGCATTTGTTACTCTAGTTCCTCCATGTAGAATCAACATCAAGGAAGATGGTAAACAATGATCAATATTTACTATTTTTCCTATAACCCTGCTATTAAAAGGGACCGTGCAGGGCCTCCATCAACCTAATCTCTCTAGCAGACACTTAAGCAAAGAACAAAGTCAGAGAAGATGCATGCACTTAAGGCACTCAGCCAGTGATGCGTTTACAGCCACACAAAAAGTCAGACAACTCTGACATCACACAACATGTAATTCCAGGTCGTTACACTATGATTTACCAATCAAATGTGTGCCTATTCTACTGTCATTTTTTAAGATTCTTCATTTATAAATATTAAATCAGGAAATGATGTTATGTTAAAGAAATACTAGTAAAAATATATTGTACAAACAAAGTTACAGGATCGTACACATGATCCCATGCTTACATCTCATTGTGCAACATGTGAATGTTTTAATGGGAACTAAATGCGATATCTGAAAGGGGTACAAATTGTTTCCAAAGCAGGACCCCCAACCAGACATACAATACTAATACACAGCTCATGAAAATCCATATTTTGTGTTATTGTCATTGCAAGTGGCCCAAAACATTTGTATTAGAAAATAACCTAATGGAAATGACTGCTGTCATTTCATTATAATAAGAAATGTAACTTGTTATTTAGTCATGTTTGGGACAGATGTTCCGCTGGTGGGGCTACATTGTGCACGTCTGACGTCGCTCAACTGGAGTTGATTTATTTTGGGAAACCTTGTTACATTGTTTAATGCATCACAACAAAATTAGGCATAATAAACTGTTAATTACACGACTGTATATATTGGTATCGGTTTATATCTGAATCGGTAATTAAGAGTTGGACAATATCGGAATATCGGATATCTGCAAAAAAGCCATTATCAGACATCTCTAATCAATAGATATGTGCACATGGACACATTTAACTGGATTAAAAGCCTAACCGGAATAAAAATGCTTATAGTACACACGCCATTCGGAATATTCTGACCCGATCACAAACGTTCGGATGAAAATTTCATTCCAACCGAGACAGGTGGTTGATGCCACAAGTCATTCGGATTGTAGCACATAAACATCTTCCGAAATTCGGGTTAGAATTATCCTTACTGCGCATATCTTTGGTGGTTCCAGCGGGGACTAAATTGAGTAGTCTTGGAATGAACAAAATGTCTTGCTGCTGTCTCTGCGTATTCAACATGTACAGACGTAGCGTTATATACTGTTGACTTTGTTGCTTTGAAACAAACGAGCAAAACGAAAAGTGTGGTATGGAGTGTCACGTGTCAACTATAAAAGTTGTCATCTTAACGAGCCGTTTTATTCACGACATTACAGCAACTCCAAGTGCTAACTGCTAGCCTCAGACACATACGCAGAATGTCGTAACATGACGACGCGCGGCAACTTATAACATAAATGGCACAGAACTACATTTCAAAAAGAGAGGTAAAACAAAAGCAGTGAACAGAAAGAAAAACAAATACTGTGATATAGGGTTGGGTATCGAGTATCGATTGGAACCGGGACTAACTTTCCGATTCTCCCGGTATCGTTCAAAAGCTTAAATTTCGATTCCTATTTTCGATACCAGTCCGCCGACCGGGGGAAAAAAAAAAAAAAAAAAAAGTCAGCCGAACCGGAAGAAGAAGCCGCTGAGCACCAACGAAGAAGCGCCCACATAGCCGAGCGAGTCAGTCAAGCTCAAGCATGGATAGCGGGCGTCGGCGGTCGAAAGTGTGGCTTTACTTTACAAAAAAAAAAAGAATAAACCGCGAAATAACAGAGCTCCATGTCCATCAAGAAACGAGTGGAGAGAGAGCTGCAGATGTACCAGGACGTTCCACCGATACTTATGTCTGACGACCCTGCTGCATGGTGGTGGTCCGGTGGAACCAACAAAAGACTTATCCTTTGCTGTCAGATCGCGCTTTCAAGCTTCTTCCACACCCAGCGAACGTGTATTTTCCGCAGCAGGAGACACTATCTGTCCAGAACGCTCACGCATCCTGCCTGAGAAGGCGGATATGGTCATTTTCTTAAACAAGAATTGTCTCTGATTTTATACTGTACCTGCTGCTAATCTGGACTGGATTTTGCAAGTTGTTTCTTATTGTTTATTTGCTTTTCTGCACCAGGTTAGCCCATCAGTGGGAGCACGGTAACATTTTTAAGTACCTGCAGCATCATACACTTGTGTGTGTAAATGTGTTTTCATGAGGTTTTCAAAAATAAAGCTCTCTTGAGGAAAGTGTACCCCTGGGAAAATGTATTCATAATTTATAATATTTATATTCAAGTTCATAGATTTGATATTTATATTCTAGTTGAAAACCATACCATACCAACTTTATTTACAAAGCCCTTTAAACAGCCCTGTGAGGAATTTATAGTAAAGTTCATAAAAAGTTAATAGAACTAAAATTGATGGTTGATATTTCATTCAGAAAGACTGTAGGTTAGCTAGCTCATTTAAAATATCCTAAACTTTTTTTTGACCCTGCCTCTTAAAAGAATCGGAATCGAGGATCGTCAGGAATCGGAATCGAAACAAAGAACCGGAATCGGAATCGTTCAAATTCAAACGATACCCAACCCTACTGTGATAACGTCGTACAAGCAGAAACACACAAAGTTTGTTTACCGTGGAAGTCAACCGTTCCTTTAGCACCTGCAGGAGCACAAACTCGTCCAAAAGATGGCGCCAAGGCCAACAACACACCTTTCCGTTTGTGTTATGTTCTGCGCATGTCAAAGTAAAGTATTCCGATTTACTGTGTGATGCATGAAAATACAGCCATATACAGATAGTTTTTTAGGGTCCACGTAAAAAGAAAACATTGTAATTTGAATGATGATCAGATGAAATAAATGTTGTCCATGTACACCTGGCCCGTGTTATACTACTGAAACTAACCTGAATTCTCTACTTTGTCCCACAGGTCAGTTGGAAGGCAGGACACACACCTTTGCTTCACCTCGTCATTCCTGTAACATATTTTGTCATGTCAACATTAGTCTTTAGCCAAGCATGGAAATAAATGAATGGGTTAGCAATGGCGACCTTGTAGGAGGCGTACCTATAACCCTGCTAAGTAGAGTCACAAGCAGGGCCTCAAACTGCCTCACATTTTTCTAGCAGACACTTCAGGAAAGTGCAAAGCCAGTGTGGGCTCAGTCTTGTTGGAAGGTCTGCAGCCATCAGTCATATTCTTAACAGCACAAAAACAACCCAAAGGCGAGCTCACAATAAGCTTTTCGGGGCACAATTTCCCATCTCTCCCCGGATCCCCGTTAGCCTGCACTGCACAGCATTGGTGCTACTTAACACTCGCTACCTTGTCCCATCGCTCCTATTCTGATGTGATACTGCAATTTCACAGACTTTGGGGATTATTTCCAGTATAATTTTGAGTTATTTAGATATTTTCTGCAAGGTGGCAGCGGTCATTTGTTACTTTCGAAAAGACTAATCCCGAATGCTTGTTTTCACCTCGAAATTAACGCCCTAGTTGTCAGCTAACAATCATCGCATTAATTGTCAGCTAGAAAATGGCGCTCTAGCTGTCAGCTAACTATTAGCACAATACTGTTATTTGAATATCCTTAGTATTGCACAATAACAATGTACCTTTAGGACCAATCTAATGTAAAATGCAACCATAATTTCATACAAAATATGTGTGGGGGTCCCTGCTCCTTTTCTCCATCAGTTTGGGGGTCCTTGGCCTGGAAAACATTGAAGACCCCTGCTCTAACAATTATCACGGCAGAACAAAATTTATTTAAATTTAAAGAAATCAAACTAAGAATCAACAGAAGAAAGTTAATTTGCAGTTCTAATCATACTCAGCATTTTTGTTATTTGTCCATTGCAATAAGATATGCAAATAAGCGATGACATCATCAAACGAGCTTAAGGACAGCTAATTGCTATTTTTCTCACTGAGGAGTTGGCGACACTGCTTCCAATTATGCCAAAAAAGGGGAAGTGTGCTAAACTCGAGCAGCGTAAATCTTACTGACATGACAAGGTAGCTACTATACAACTACCAACCAAAACAAAAGCCCATAGATCATCAATCAGTCCGTTTCTATTCACTAAAACTTACCGTAGTTTTCGGACTATAAAGGCGCACTTAAAATCCTACCATTTTCTTAAAAATGGACAGTGCGCCTCATAACCCGGTGCGCCTAATGTACGGCATAATTCTGGTTGTGCTTACCAACATCGAACATATTTTATTTAGCACATGGTGTAATAAGTGTGACCAGTAGATGGCAGTCACACATAAGAAATATGTGTAGACTGCAATATGATGGCAGGAAACAACACCAAAACTTTATATGTTCAATTGAAAATATAGAACATTACACACGGCGCTCAAAAATCTGTCAAAATGTTTTTAGTATGACTTTGGTAAGCTATGAAGCCGCACCGCTTGATGGATTGTCGGCGCATTAAACATACGAGTATTATTTTAGTGTGTGTATAAGGACCGCAAAATGGCACCTATTAGACACTTTACCTGGCGTTTTGTTTCGCAATATTATGCAAAACCAACTTTTCTTACCTTCTGGTACCTGCTGATGTGTATTTTGGATCTGCATAAGTCCTAAAAATGTGCGCGCTTCCGCAATTGTAGTCCGTGCCGACACCGTAGTCAACAAGCTTCTTCTTTTTCTCTATCTTCTTATGTGGCATTCATCTTCCGCTGTTGTCATTTCTAATATAAAGTAGCGTAAAGTTCTTACTTATATCTGTCAGTAGACCAGCTATCAAAGCGCTAAAAACTGTTATGGGTAGGGATGTCCCGATCCAGGTTTTTGCACTTCCGATCCGATACCGATGTTTTTGCACTTCCGATCCAATACCGATGTTTTTGCACTTCCGATTCGATACAGACCTTATCCGAGCATGTATTAAAGTTTAAGTTATTTAGCCTACTTAGTTGTCAGATTCATCTTGAAAAGGGTTTTAGTACTCTTGATAACAACTAGCCAGCTGAGTGAGTTTGAATAATACACAATGGAGATGTTGACGTGCGGAGTTTCAAACACTCTTCATTTTCTAGCAGGGGACTTTTCAAACGATGCTACATATTAGCAGTAATGCTACTTTTTATAGCAACGCTTTTGCCCCACACTTGACAAACTACGGTTGTCTGTTCGACATTTTCCCACTTGAAGCCAAACCACCGCCATACGATGGACCCCTGCTGTTTTTCTTGGGAATTAATTAATTCTTCCTTCATTATTACAGCTCACACGGCTAAGCTAGCATCACAGCTAACATTAGCCATGCTGCTACCTCTCTGCTGGGAGAGTGCGTATACGTATGTGACGTGTGTAAGAAGGTGCGCTTGCTGTCTGTGAGAAGCAGACACAAGAAGGAGTGGGAAGAGCCTGTCGTGTAATGCCAGCAGCTAAAAGCAACTGCGTGAGAACGTATACTCGAATATCACGATATAGTCATTTTCTATATCGCACAGACAGCTGACATTTTTACTGTTAACTTTTAATTCACATGGCTGTCTTAACGGTTAGCACACAGACCTGTGGATGTGTTGAAGGTGTGCTGGAAAACGCGGAACGGAAATTAGGGAGCAGCAGAAAAGTGGAATGTATTATTTAAATCTGTGCGTTGGAAAACACGGACCGGATTTTTTTTAAAAACTGGATCTGGATCGGCATTTTCCCATGCCTTGCCGATATGCATTTTTTGGCCAATATCGGCGGCCAATCCGATCCATATCGGATCGGGACATCCCTAGTTATGGGTTTACACAATTCACCAACGGAACTTTAGTTATTAGAGGGTTCCGGTCAGGCGGTTTTGCACTAGTGAGCCACGGGTGAGGAGATGCTGCTACGTTATTGAGTGAAGTAAAGTCTGAATGTCATTAAAACAGTTAGCTCCATCTTTTGACACTTCTTCCACTCCCGTCCTTGCACGCTACACCGCTACAACAAAGATGACGGGGAGAAGACGCTGTCGAAGGTGAGCCACATAAATAAGACCGGCCACAAAACGGCACATCCTGAAGAGACTGTCAGAAATTTGTTATATATTGTATATACACTACCGTTCAAAAGTTTGGGGTCACCCAAACCATTTTGTGGAATAGCCTTCATTTCTAAGAACAAGAATAGACTGTCGAATTTCAGATGAAAGTTCTCTTTTTCTGGCCATTTTGAGCGTTTAATTGACCACACAAATGTGATGCTCCAGAAACTCAATCTGCTCAAAGGAAGGTCAGTTTTGTAGCTTCTGTAACGAGCTAAACTCTTTTCAGATGTGTGAACATGATTGCACAAGGGTTTTCTAATCATCAATTAGCCTTCTGAGCCAATGAGCAAACACATTGTACCATTAGAACACTGGAGTGATAGTTGCTGGAAATGGGCCTCTATACACCTATGTAGATATTGCACCAAAAACCAGACATTTGCAGCTAGAATAGTCATTTACCACATTAGCAATGTATAGAGTGTATTTCTTTAAAGTTAAGACTAGTTTAAAGTTATCTTCATTGAAAAGTACAGTGCTTTTCCTTCAAAAATAAGGACATTTCAATGTGACCCCAAACTTCTGAACGGTAGTGTATGTTATAGACATAATATAATATATCTGTATATATAATATACTGTATTCATATTATGTACATGTTCGTGTATGTTATATTTTATATCGCTATATTTAGTCTATTAATACCTGCATTGTCCTTTCCATCCTTACACTTTCCATCATTGTAACTGAGCTACTGTGTTGAACAATTTCCCTTGTGGATCATTAAAGTTTGTCTAAGTCTAAATAAGCGACTTGAAGATGATCTGTAAAACATCATCTATGCAACATTTTGACCAAAGAACCACCATTACATGTTATGTAGACCACAAGGAAGTCTTTTACATTTAGAAAAGAAAAAAAAGACTCCTTTAATGCGCCTTATAATCCGGTGCGCCCTATGGTCCAGAAAATACCGTAATTTAGTGCATGGAAACCTACTGAATGTCTTTGGATAACACTCACCTGACTTCTCCATTTTGTCCAAGTCTCCAGGGTCAGTCAGTCAGTCAGGAGGCCTGGAGACATCGGGACTTTGCTTCATTTTGCTAGTCCTATAAAGTATACATAAGTTGGGTCAGGTGATTTGATTTTAAACAACATTATTTAGTGAGTGACAACCAAGTACTGTATGATGGTCTTGTAGGAGGTTTACCTATAACCCTGCTAAGTATATTCAAAAGCAGGGCCTCAAACCGCCTCACATCTCTCTGGCAGACACTTACGGAAAGAGCAAAGCCAGTGCAGGCTCAGTCTTGTTGGAAGGTCTGCAGCCATTATTGTTATCAGCATTATTAAAGATGGCCGCTTCACAGGAAGTACAACGTGAAGTCTAAGTAGCATGCTTCAATATACCAGGAATTTGGGGTAAAGTAGAACGGCTTACCTTTTCGTATTGACTATAGTCGCGCCATACAAATCTGGAACAACAAAAAAATAAGTTTTGAAATAATGTGCAATAATGGCAGCCATATGTTCTTGACGTTGCGAGCAAGGAAAGTACAACGCGCGCACTACAGTCAATTTACGACACAAATACGAATACAAATCGCCTGCCTTGCCTTAGTTAATACTTACTGAACATAAACAGAGTGATGAAATACATAACATCGGTTGGATGACAGCAGATTGTTTTGCCGAAATCGTAGTCATGTTCAGCTCGGAGACGCCATTAAAATGTTTGAAATAACCGGATGTGACGTACGTCTGTTTAAATTCTCATCACGTTGCCAGATGGGAAATGACAAATTATCGTACCAAAGCGTTTAAAGTAATCGCCCTTGCGAGGGAAATTATCGTACAACTCGGTTGTACAACTAGTAAAATAAAGCATTTAGTATAGTAACATTACAGCGCAGGTTTACTTTTAATTAAAGGAACGAATGATGTTGGGATACTGGTACTTAATACCCGGATGTGACGCTACACTGGTTAGTTTCCCTGAGCGTTGCCAGATGGAAAATGACAGATTATCGCACCAGGAAGATTAAAACAATCGTATTTTGAAGGAAATTATCGTACATACGCGGTTTGACGTTACTAAGGACCATCTACTAGGTAAAAACTGTACTCTATACTAACGTTATAGCGCGGTTTTACCTTTAAAAATGAACGCTGTTTGTACACTAATACGAATTTCGTTGTCATGTTCAGTTTGGAGACTCCGTTCAAATGTTTGAAATAACCGGATGTGACGTACGACTGGTTAATTTCTCATACCGTTGCCAAATGGGAAAATACAAATTATCGTAAAAGAGCTCTTAAAGTAATCGCCATTGCGAGGGAAATTATCGTACAACTCGGTTGTACAACAAGTAAAATAAAGCATTTAGTATAGTAACATTACAGCGCAGGTTTACCTTTAATCAAAGGCACGAATCATGTTGGAATACTGGTACTTAATACCCGGATGTGGTTAGTTTCCCTGAGCGTTGCCAGGTGGAAAATGACAGATTATCGCACCAGGAAGATTAAAATAATCGTATTTTGAAAGAAATTATATATATATATATTAAGGGTGTGGGAAAAAATCGATTCGAATTCGAATCGCGATTCTCACGTTGTGCGATTCAGAATCGATTCTCTTTTTTTTTTTAAATCGTTTTTGGCAAAAGTAAATGTAATGAATAGAATGAATTATTGAATTAAATGCCAATTAAATTTCAATTATGTTTTTTTTTATATATATAGCATGGCATGCACAGACACACACAAACACGTGTTGCCAATATACACAAAAATGTGTTGATTTTGAGTAAGTAACACAAACATTTACTTTGTTAATATAAGTAACAAAGTTAATGTGTTAAAATTAACAAAAATTGAGTTGTCCCCCTCTGGACATGGAGATGTGTAAAAAAAAAAAACACAAACACATTCGTTTTGGGAGTGTAATATATATATATATATATATATATATATATATATATATATATATATATATATATATATATATATATATATATATATATATATATATATATATATATATACATACATACATACATACATACATACATACATACATACATACATACATACATACATACATATATATATATATATATATATATATATATATATATATATATATATATATATATATATATATATATATATGTATGTATGTATGTATGTATGTATGTATGTATGTATGTATGTATGTATGTATGTATGTATATATATATATATATATATATATATATATATATATATATATATATATATATATATATATATATATATATATATATATATATATATATATATATATACATACATACATACATACATACATACATATATACATATATATATATATATATATATATATATATATATATATATATATATATATATATATATATATTCGGACGCTGTTGGTGTACTAGTACGAGTTTCAGGGCTCTACCACTAGGAGGCAGTAAAGCACTGCACGTCTTTCATTATGTGGCTAAAATGAACATGAGGAAAACAAAATGGGTTAATGGATAAAAAATACAAAAAGAGAAATTCCACACCAAATTTTGGAGGAAAATATAATGCATGTAACTCCTTCCTTGTCATATCTGTCAGTAATTATGACAATATGTTATGCATCTGGACAAGAGTCCCATCTGGGAAGTTTCTGTAGGTATGTTGTTGAGCTTGCACATTTTTATTTTTTTTTCCAGAAATTTACGTTGGCGATGGTGGACGATTCCTTTCATAACGCAGTGCACAGACGTTGAAGGTGGGAGTAGGCAGCGCTGGAGCGTCCTGTTCACCGATGCTGGTGGTGTGTGACTCACAGGCGGTGCTGATGGTGCACAACAATGGAGGCCACAGTGAAGCTTTCTTCTATTAGAGCTTTGTTGTCCTGCTTGATGTGGGGAATAACATCCAAAACCAAACAATGCACTTCTGTTCACCGGGGGAAGGCAAACAAGTATTTGATGAATAAAAAAAAGGCCTTCGGGCGAGCATGCACTGTCACTACAATTGTGACAACAGGTATCCATGACAACGAGTCTTGCTGCATAGTTACTGTAAGGGCCACACGCTATGATAAACATTCTAACATTTTGAAAAGTGTTAGGTAACAATGTGCAGTATGTCACACATGCCTTCATGTGAAAGTATGCAAATGCAGTTATTGATCCATCCATCCATTTCCTACCGCTTGTCACCTTTCGGGGTCCAGCATTTGTAATATCAATGGGAATCGAATACATCGGGACAGTCTATCAGTTTTAAAGTACACTAACGGTTGACAAGTGTCACATGCCAAGTTATATGACTGTAGGGTAAACAGTTGCCAAATTAGCTCAAAGAGCTAGCACTTTAATGTTAGCATGCTAACGTAAACATGCATACAGTTAGCATGTTTCAAATACCAAGTTATATGACTGCAAGGGGTATCGCTACGGAATTAGACAAAAAAGTGAAACACTTGAGAAAAAAACAACACTTTATTGTTAGCGTGCTAGCATGCTAATGTTAGCGCACTAGCAGTTAACAAGTGTCCCATACCAATTTATATGACTGTAGGGTAAACGGTTGCCAAATTAGCTCAAAAAGCTAGCACTTTAATGTTTGCATGCTAGCATGCTAACGTAAACATGCATACAGTTAGCATGTTTCAAATACCAAGTTATATGACTGCAAGAGGTATCGCTATGGAATTAGAGAAAAAAGTGAAACATTTGAAAAAAAACAATACCATAATGTTAGCGTGCTAGCATGCTAATTTTAGCGCACTAGCAGTTGACAAGTGTCACATACCAATTTATATGACTGTAGGGTAAACGGTTGCCAAATTAGCTCAAAGAGCTAGCACTTTAATGTTAGCATGCTAGCATGCTAACGTAAACATGCATACAGTTAGCATGTTTCAAATACCAAGTTATATGACTGCAAGAGGTATCGCTATGGAATTAGAGAAAAAAGTGAAACATTTGAAAAAAAACAATACCTTAATGTTAGCGTGCTAGCATGCTAATTTTAGCGCACTAGCAGTTGACAAGTGTCACATACCAATTTATATGACTGTAGGGTAAACGGTTGCCAAATTAGCTCAAAGAGCTAGCACTTTAATGTTAGCATGCTAGCATGCTAACGTAAACATGCATACAGTTAGCATGTTTCAAATACCAAGTTATATGACTGCAAGAGGTATCGCTATGGAATTAGAGAAAAAAGTGAAACATTTGAAAAAAAACAATACCTTAATGTTAGCGTGCTAGCATGCTAATTTTAGCGCACTAGCAGTTGACAAGTGTCACATACCAATTTATATGACTGTAGGGTAAACGGTTGCCAAATTAGCTCAAAAAGCTAGCACTTTAATGTTTGCATGCTAGCATGCTAACGTAAACATGCATACAGTTAGCATGTTTCAAATACCAAGTTATATGACTGCAAGGGGTATCGCTACGGAATTAGAGAAAAAAGTGAAAAATTTGAGAAAAAAACAACACTTTATTGTTAGTGTGCTGGCATGCTAATGTTAGCACACTAGCAGTTAACAAGTGTCACATACCAATTTATATGACTCTAGGGTAAACGGCTGCCAAATTAGCTAAAAAAGCTAGCACTTTAATGTTAGCATGCTAGCATGCTAACGTAAACATGCATACAGTTAGCATGTTTCAAATACCAAGTTATATGACTGCAAGGGGTATCGCTACGGAATTAGACAAAAAAGTGAAACATTTGAGAAAAAAACAACACTTTATTGTTAGCGTGCTAGCATGCTAATGTTAGCACACTAACAGTTAACTAGTGTCACATACCAAGTTGTATGACTCTCGGGTAAAGGGTTGCCAAATTAGCTCAAAGAGCTAGCACTTTAATGTTTGCATGCTAGCATGCTAACGTAAACATGCATACAGTTAGCATGTTTCAAATACCAAGTTATATGACTGCAAGGGGAATCCCTTCGGAATTAGACAAAAAAGTGAAAAATTTGACAAAAAACAACACTTTATTGATAGCGTGCTAGCATGCTAATGTTAGCACACTAGCAGTTAACAAGTGTCACATACCAATTTATATGACTGTAGGGTTAACGGTTGCCAAATTAGCTCAAAAAGCTAGCACTTTAATGTTTGCATGCTAACATAAACATGCATACAGTTAGCATGTTTCAAATACCAAGTTATATGACTGCAAGGTGTATCGCTTCGGAATTAGACAAAAAAGTGAAAAATTTGAGAAAAAAACAACACTTTATTGTTTGCGTGCTAGCATGCTAATGTTAGCACACTAGCAGTTAACAAGTGTCACATACCAATTTATATGACTGTAGGGTAAACGGTTGCCAAATTAGCTCAAAAAGCTAGCACTTTAATGTTAGCATGCTAGCATGCTAACGTAAACATGCATACAGTTAGCATGTTTCAAATACCAAGTTATATGACTGCAAGGGGTATCGCTACGGAATTAGACAAAAAAGTGAAACATTTGAGAAAAAAACAACACTTTGTTGTTAGCGTGCTAGCATGCTAATGTTAGCACACTAGCAGTTAACAAGTGTCACATACCAAGTTGTATGACTCTCGGGTAAAGGGTTGCCAAATTAGCTCAAAGAGCTAGCACTTTAATGTTAGCATGCTAGCATGCTAATGTAAACATGCGTACAGTTAGCATGTTTCAAATACCAAGTTATATGACTGCAAGGGGTATCGCTATGGAATTAGAGAAAAAAGTGAAAATTTGGAGAAAAAAAAAACACTTTATTGTTAGCGTGCTAGCATGCTAATGTTAGCACACTAACAGTTAACTAGTGTCACATACCAAGTTGTATGACTCTCGGGTAAAGGGTTGCCAAATTAGCTCAAAGAGCTAGCACTTTAATGTTAGCATGCTAGCATGCTAACGTAAACATGCGTACAGTTAGCATGTTTCAAATACCAAGTTATATGACTGCAAGGGGTATCGCTACGGAATTAGACAAAAAAGTGAAACATTTGAGAAAAAAACAACACTTTATTGTTAGCGTGCTAGCATGCTAAAATTAGCGCGCTCACAGTTAACTAGTGTCACATACCAAGTTGTATGACTCTCGGGTAAACGGTTGCCAAATTAGCTCAAAGAGCTAGCACTTTAATGTTAGCATGCTAACGTAAACATGCATACAGTTAGCATGTTTCAAATACCAAGTTATATGACTGCAAGGTGTATCGCTACGGAATTAGAGAAAAAAGGGAAACATTTGAAAAAAACAACACTTTGTTAGCGTGCTAGCATGCTAATGTTAGCGCACTAGCAGTTGACAAGTGTCACATACCAATTTATATGACTGTAGGATAAACGGTTGCCAAATTAGCTCAAAGAGCTAGCACTTTAATGTTTGCATGCTAGCATGCTAACGTAAACATGCATACAGTTAGCATGTTTCAAATACCAAGTTATATGACTGCAAGGTGTATCGCTACGGAATTAGAGAAAAAAGTGAAAAATTTGAAAAAAACAACACTTTGTTAGCGTGCTAGCATGCTAATGTTAGCGCACTAGCAGTTGACAAGTGTCACATACCAATTTATATGACTGTAGGATAAACGGTTGCCAAATTAGCTCAAAGAGCTAGCACTTTAATGTTTGCATGCTAGCATGCTAACGTAAACATGCATACAGTTAGCATGTTTCAAATACCAAGTTATATGACTGCAAGGGGTATCGCTACGGAATTAGAGAAAAAGTGAAGAATTTGAGAAAAAAACAACACTTTATTGTTAGTGTGCTGGCATGCTAATGTTAGCACACTAGCAGTTAACAAGTGTCACATACCAATTTATATGACTGTAGGGTAAACGGTTGCCAAATTAGCTCAAAGAGCTAGCACTTTAATGTTAGCATGCTAGCATGCTAACGTAAACATGCATACAGTTAGCATGTTTCAAATACCAAGTTATATGACTGCAAGGGGTATCGCTACGGAATTAGACAAAAAAGTGAAAAATTTGAGAAAAAAACAACACTTTATTGTTTGCGTGCTAGCATGCTAATGTTAGCACACTAGCAGTTAACAAGTGTCACATACCAATTTATATGACTGTAGGGTAAATGGTTGCCAAATTAGCTCAAAAAGATAGCACTTTAATGTTAGCATGCTAGCATGCTAACGTAAACATGCATACAGTTAGCATGTTTCAAATACCAAGTTATATGACTGCAAGGGGTATCGCTACGGAATTAGACAAAAAAGTGAAACATTTGAGAAAAAACAACACTTTATTGTTAGCGTGCTAGCATGCTAATGTTAGCGCACTAGCAGTTAACAAGTGTCCCATACCAATTTATATGACTGTAGGGTAAACGGTTGCCAAATTAGCTCAAAAAGCTAGCACTTTAATGTTTGCATGCTAGCATGCTAACGTAAACATGCATACAGTTAGCATGTTTCAAATACCAAGTTATATGACTGCAAGAGGTATCGCTATGGAATTAGAGAAAAAAGTGAAACATTTGAAAAAAAACAATACCTTAATGTTAGCGTGCTAGCATGCTAATTTTAGCGCACTAGCAGTTGACAAGTGTCACATACCAATTTATATGACTGTAGGGTAAACGGTTGCCAAATTAGCTCAAAAAGCTAGCACTTTAATGTTTGCATGCTAGCATGCTAACGTAAACATGCATACAGTTAGCATGTTTCAAATACCAAGTTATATGACTGCAAGGGGTATCGCTACGGAATTAGAGAAAAAAGTGAAAAATTTGAGAAAAAAACAACACTTTATTGTTAGTGTGCTGGCATGCTAATGTTAGCACACTAGCAGTTAACAAGTGTCACATACCAATTTATATGACTCTAGGGTAAACGGCTGCCAAATTAGCTCAAAAAGCTAGCACTTTAATGTTAGCATGCTAGCATGCTAGCATGCTAACGTAAACATGCATACAATTAGCATGTTTCAAATACCAAGTTATATGACTGCAAGGGGTATCGCTACGGAATTAGACAAAAAAGTGAAACATTTGAGAAAAAAACAACACTTTATTGTTAGCGTGCTAGCATGCTAATGTTAGCGCACTAGCAGTTGACAAGTGTCACATACCAAGTTATATGACTGTAGGGTAAACGGTTGCCAAATTAGCTCAAAGAGCTAGCACTTTAATGTTAGCATGCTAGCATGCTAACGTAAACATGCATACAGTTAGCATGTTTCAAATACCAAGTTATATGACTGCAAGAGGTATCGCTATGGAATTAGAGAAAAAAGTGAAACATTTGAAAAAAAACAATACCTTAATGTTAGCGTGCTAGCATGCTAATTTTAGCGCACTAGCAGTTGACAAGTGTCACATACCAATTTATATGACTGTAGGGTAAACGGTTGCCAAATTAGCTCAAAAAGCTAGCACTTTAATGTTTGCATGCTAGCATGCTAACGTAAACATGCATACAGTTAGCATGTTTCAAATACCAAGTTATATGACTGCAAGGGGTATCGCTACGGAATTAGAGAAAAAAGTGAAAAATTTGAGAAAAAAACAACACTTTATTGTTAGTGTGCTGGCATGCTAATGTTAGCACACTAGCAGTTAACAAGTGTCACATACCAATTTATATGACTCTAGGGTAAACGGCTGCCAAATTAGCTAAAAAAGCTAGCACTTTAATGTTAGCATGCTAGCATGCTAACGTAAACATGCATACAGTTAGCATGTTTCAAATACCAAGTTATATGACTGCAAGGGGTATCGCTACGGAATTAGACAAAAAAGTGAAACATTTGAGAAAAAAACAACACTTTATTGTTAGCGTGCTAGCATGCTAATGTTAGCACACTAACAGTTAACTAGTGTCACATACCAAGTTGTATGACTCTCGGGTAAAGGGTTGCCAAATTAGCTCAAAGAGCTAGCACTTTAATGTTTGCATGCTAGCATGCTAACGTAAACATGCATACAGTTAGCATGTTTCAAATACCAAGTTATATGACTGCAAGGGGAATCCCTTCGGAATTAGACAAAAAAGTGAAAAATTTGACAAAAAACAACACTTTATTGATAGCGTGCTAGCATGCTAATGTTAGCACACTAGCAGTTAACAAGTGTCACATACCAATTTATATGACTGTAGGGTTAACGGTTGCCAAATTAGCTCAAAAAGCTAGCACTTTAATGTTTGCATGCTAACATAAACATGCATACAGTTAGCATGTTTCAAATACCAAGTTATATGACTGCAAGGTGTATCGCTTCGGAATTAGACAAAAAAGTGAAAAATTTGAGAAAAAAACAACACTTTATTGTTTGCGTGCTAGCATGCTAATGTTAGCACACTAGCAGTTAACAAGTGTCACATACCAATTTATATGACTGTAGGGTAAACGGTTGCCAAATTAGCTCAAAAAGCTAGCACTTTAATGTTAGCATGCTAGCATGCTAACGTAAACATGCATACAGTTAGCATGTTTCAAATACCAAGTTATATGACTGCAAGGGGTATCGCTACGGAATTAGACAAAAAAGTGAAACATTTGAGAAAAAAACAACACTTTGTTGTTAGCGTGCTAGCATGCTAATGTTAGCACACTAGCAGTTAACAAGTGTCACATACCAAGTTGTATGACTCTCGGGTAAAGGGTTGCCAAATTAGCTCAAAGAGCTAGCACTTTAATGTTAGCATGCTAGCATGCTAATGTAAACATGCGTACAGTTAGCATGTTTCAAATACCAAGTTATATGACTGCAAGGGGTATCGCTATGGAATTAGAGAAAAAAGTGAAAATTTGGAGAAAAAAAAAACACTTTATTGTTAGCGTGCTAGCATGCTAATGTTAGCACACTAACAGTTAACTAGTGTCACATACCAAGTTGTATGACTCTCGGGTAAAGGGTTGCCAAATTAGCTCAAAGAGCTAGCACTTTAATGTTAGCATGCTAGCATGCTAACGTAAACATGCGTACAGTTAGCATGTTTCAAATACCAAGTTATATGACTGCAAGGGGTATCGCTACGGAATTAGACAAAAAAGTGAAACATTTGAGAAAAAAACAACACTTTATTGTTAGCGTGCTAGCATGCTAAAATTAGCGCGCTCACAGTTAACTAGTGTCACATACCAAGTTGTATGACTCTCGGGTAAACGGTTGCCAAATTAGCTCAAAGAGCTAGCACTTTAATGTTAGCATGCTAACGTAAACATGCATACAGTTAGCATGTTTCAAATACCAAGTTATATGACTGCAAGGTGTATCGCTACGGAATTAGAGAAAAAAGGGAAACATTTGAAAAAAACAACACTTTGTTAGCGTGCTAGCATGCTAATGTTAGCGCACTAGCAGTTGACAAGTGTCACATACCAATTTATATGACTGTAGGATAAACGGTTGCCAAATTAGCTCAAAGAGCTAGCACTTTAATGTTTGCATGCTAGCATGCTAACGTAAACATGCATACAGTTAGCATGTTTCAAATACCAAGTTATATGACTGCAAGGTGTATCGCTACGGAATTAGAGAAAAAAGTGAAAAATTTGAAAAAAACAACACTTTGTTAGCGTGCTAGCATGCTAATGTTAGCGCACTAGCAGTTGACAAGTGTCACATACCAATTTATATGACTGTAGGATAAACGGTTGCCAAATTAGCTCAAAGAGCTAGCACTTTAATGTTTGCATGCTTGCATGCTAGCATGCTAACGTAAACATGCATACAGTTAGCATGTTTCAAATACCAAGTTATATGACTGCAAGGGGTATCGCTACGGAATTAGACAAAAAAGTGAAAAATTTGAGAAAAAAACAACACTTTATTGTTTGCGTGCTAGCATGCTAATGTTAGCACACTAGCAGTTAACAAGTGTCACATACCAATTTATATGACTGTAGGGTAAATGGTTGCCAAATTAGCTCAAAAAGATAGCACTTTAATGTTAGCATGCTAGCATGCTAACGTAAACATGCATACAGTTAGCATGTTTCAAATACCAAGTTATATGACTGCAAGGGGTATCGCTACGGAATTAGACAAAAAAGTGAAACATTTGAGAAAAAACAACACTTTATTGTTAGCGTGCTAGCATGCTAATGTTAGCGCACTAGCAGTTAACAAGTGTCCCATACCAATTTATATGACTGTAGGGTAAACGGTTGCCAAATTAGCTCAAAAAGCTAGCACTTTAATGTTTGCATGCTAGCATGCTAACGTAAACATGCATACAGTTAGCATGTTTCAAATACCAAGTTATATGACTGCAAGAGGTATCGCTATGGAATTAGAGAAAAAAGTGAAACATTTGAAAAAAAACAATACCTTAATGTTAGCGTGCTAGCATGCTAATTTTAGCGCACTAGCAGTTGACAAGTGTCACATACCAATTTATATGACTGTAGGGTAAACGGTTGCCAAATTAGCTCAAAAAGCTAGCACTTTAATGTTTGCATGCTAGCATGCTAACGTAAACATGCATACAGTTAGCATGTTTCAAATACCAAGTTATATGACTGCAAGGGGTATCGCTACGGAATTAGAGAAAAAAGTGAAAAATTTGAGAAAAAAACAACACTTTATTGTTAGTGTGCTGGCATGCTAATGTTAGCACACTAGCAGTTAACAAGTGTCACATACCAATTTATATGACTCTAGGGTAAACGGCTGCCAAATTAGCTCAAAAAGCTAGCACTTTAATGTTAGCATGCTAGCATGCTAGCATGCTAACGTAAACATGCATACAGTTAGCATGTTTCAAATACCAAGTTATATGACTGCAAGGGGTATCGCTACGGAATTAGACAAAAAAGTGAAACATTTGAGAAAAAAACAACACTTTATTGTTAGCGTGCTAGCATGCTAATGTTAGCGCACTAGCAGTTGACAAGTGTCACATACCAAGTTATATGACTGTAGGGTAAACGGTTGCCAAATTAGCTCAAAGAGCTAGCACTTTAATGTTAGCATGCTAGCATGCTAACGTAAACATGCATACAGTTAGCATGTTTCAAATACCAAGTTATATGACTGCAAGAGGTATCGCTATGGAATTAGAGAAAAAAGTGAAACATTTGAAAAAAAACAATACCTTAATGTTAGCGTGCTAGCATGCTAATTTTAGCGCACTAGCAGTTGACAAGTGTCACATACCAATTTATATGACTGTAGGGTAAACGGTTGCCAAATTAGCTCAAAAAGCTAGCACCTTAATGTTAGCATGCTAGCATGCTAACGTAAACATGCATACAGTTAGCATGTTTCAAATACCAAGTTATATGACTGCAAGGGGTATCGCTACGGAATTAGAGAAAAAAGTGAAAAATTTGAGAAAAAAACAACACTTTATTGTTAGTGTGCTGGCATGCTAATGTTAGCACACTAGCAGTTGACAAGTGTCACATACCAATTTATATGACTGTAGGGTAAACGGTTGCCAAATTAGCTCAAAAAGCTAGCACTTTAATGTTTGCATGCTAGCATGCTAACGTAAACATGCATACAGTTAGCATGTTTCAAATACCAAGTTATATGACTGCAAGGGGTATCGCTACGGAATTAGACAAAAAAGTGAAACATTTGAGAAAAAAACAACACTTTATTGTTAGCGTGCTAGCATGCTAATGTTAGCACACTAACAGTTAACTAGTGTCACATACCAAGTTGTATGACTCTCGGGTAAAGGGTTGCCAAATTAGCTCAAAGAGCTAGCACTTTAATGTTTGCATGCTAGCATGCTAACGTAAACATGCATACAGTTAGCATGTTTCAAATACCAAGTTATATGACTGCAAGGGGAATCCCTTCGGAATTAGACAAAAAAGTGAAAAATTTGACAAAAAACAACACTTTATTGATAGCGTGCTAGCATGCTAATGTTAGCACACTAGCAGTTAACAAGTGTCACATACCAATTTATATGACTGTAGGGTTAACGGTTGCCAAATTAGCTCAAAAAGCTAGCACTTTAATGTTTGCATGCTAACATAAACATGCATACAGTTAGCATGTTTCAAATACCAAGTTATATGACTGCAAGGTGTATCGCTTCGGAATTAGACAAAAAAGTGAAAAATTTGAGAAAAAAACAACACTTTATTGTTTGCGTGCTAGCATGCTAATGTTAGCACACTAGCAGTTAACAAGTGTCACATACCAATTTATATGACTGTAGGGTAAACGGTTGCCAAATTAGCTCAAAAAGCTAGCACTTTAATGTTAGCATGCTAGCATGCTAACGTAAACATGCATACAGTTAGCATGTTTCAAATACCAAGTTATATGACTGCAAGGGGTATCGCTACGGAATTAGACAAAAAAGTGAAACATTTGAGAAAAAAACAACACTTTGTTGTTAGCGTGCTAGCATGCTAATGTTAGCACACTAGCAGTTAACAAGTGTCACATACCAAGTTGTATGACTCTCGGGTAAAGGGTTGCCAAATTAGCTCAAAGAGCTAGCACTTTAATGTTAGCATGCTAGCATGCTAATGTAAACATGCGTACAGTTAGCATGTTTCAAATACCAAGTTATATGACTGCAAGGGGTATCGCTATGGAATTAGAGAAAAAAGTGAAAATTTGGAGAGAAAAAAAACACTTTATTGTTAGCGTGCTAGCATGCTAATGTTAGCACACTAACAGTTAACTAGTGTCACATACCAAGTTGTATGACTCTCGGGTAAAGGGTTGCCAAATTAGCTCAAAGAGCTAGCACTTTAATGTTAGCATGCTAGCATGCTAACGTAAACATGCGTACAGTTAGCATGTTTCAAATACCAAGTTATATGACTGCAAGGGGTATCGCTACGGAATTAGACAAAAAAGTGAAACATTTGAGAAAAAAACAACACTTTATTGTTAGCGTGCTAGCATGCTAAAATTAGCGCGCTCACAGTTAACTAGTGTCACATACCAAGTTGTATGACTCTCGGGTAAACGGTTGCCAAATTAGCTCAAAGAGCTAGCACTTTAATGTTAGCATGCTAATGTAAACATGCATACAGTTAGCATGTTTCAAATACCAAGTTATATGACTGCAAGGTGTATCGCTACGGAATTAGAGAAAAAAGGGAAACATTTGAAAAAAACAACACTTTGTTAGCGTGCTAGCATGCTAATGTTAGCGCACTAGCAGTTGACAAGTGTCACATACCAATTTATATGACTGTAGGATAAACGGTTGCCAAATTAGCTCAAAGAGCTAGCACTTTAATGTTTGCATGCTAGCATGCTAACGTAAACATGCATACAGTTAGCATGTTTCAAATACCAAGTTATATGACTGCAAGGTGTATCGCTACGGAATTAGAGAAAAAAGTGAAAAATTTCAAAAAAAACAACACTTTGTTAGCGTGCTAGCATGCTAATGTTAGCGCACTAGCAGTTGACAAGTGTCACATACCAATTTATATGACTGTAGGATAAACGGTTGCCAAATTAGCTCAAAGAGCTAGCACTTTAATGTTTGCATGCTAGCATGCTAACGTAAACATGCATACAGTTAGCATGTTTCAAATACCAAGTTATATGACTGCAAGGGGTATCGCTACGGAATTAGAGAAAAAGTGAAAAATTTGAGAAAAAAACAACACTTTATTGTTAGTGTGCTGGCATGCTAATGTTAGCACACTAGCAGTTAACAAGTGTCACATACCAATTTATATGACTGTAGGGTAAACGGTTGCCAAATTAGCTCAAAGAGCTAGCACTTTAATGTTAGCATGCTAGCATGCTAACGTAAACATGCATACAGTTAGCATGTTTCAAATACCAAGTTATATGACTGCAAGGGGTATCGCTACGGAATTAGACAAAAAAGTGAAAAATTTGAGAAAAAAACAACACTTTATTGTTTGCGTGCTAGCATGCTAATGTTAGCACACTAGCAGTTAACAAGTGTCACATACCAATTTATATGACTGTAGGGTAAATGGTTGCCAAATTAGCTCAAAAAGATAGCACTTTAATGTTAGCATGCTAGCATGCTAACGTAAACATGCATACAGTTAGCATGTTTCAAATACCAAGTTATATGACTGCAAGGGGTATCGCTACGGAATTAGACAAAAAAGTGAAACATTTGAGAAAAAACAACACTTTATTGTTAGCGTGCTAGCATGCTAATGTTAGCGCACTAGCAGTTAACAAGTGTCCCATACCAATTTATATGACTGTAGGGTAAACGGTTGCCAAATTAGCTCAAAAAGCTAGCACTTTAATGTTTGCATGCTAGCATGCTAACATAAACATGCATACAGTTAGCATGTTTCAAATACCAAGTTATATGACTGCAAGAGGTATCGCTATGGAATTAGAGAAAAAAGTGAAACATTTGAAAAAAAACAATACCTTAATGTTAGCGTGCTAGCATGCTAATTTTAGCGCACTAGCAGTTGACAAGTGTCACATACCAATTTATATGACTGTAGGGTAAACGGTTGCCAAATTAGCTCAAAAAGCTAGCACTTTAATGTTTGCATGCTAGCATGCTAACGTAAACATGCATACAGTTAGCATGTTTCAAATACCAAGTTATATGACTGCAAGGGGTATCGCTACGGAATTAGAGAAAAAAGTGAAAAATTTGAGAAAAAAACAACACTTTATTGTTAGTGTGCTGGCATGCTAATGTTAGCACACTAGCAGTTAACAAGTGTCACATACCAATTTATATGACTCTAGGGTAAACGGCTGCCAAATTAGCTCAAAAAGCTAGCACTTTAATGTTAGCATGCTAGCATGCTAGCATGCTAACGTAAACATGCATACAGTTAGCATGTTTCAAATACCAAGTTATATGACTGCAAGGGGTATCGCTACGGAATTAGACAAAAAAGTGAAACATTTGAGAAAAAAACAACACTTTATTGTTAGCGTGCTAGCATGCTAATGTTAGCACACTAGCAGTTAACAAGTGTCACATACCAAGTTATATGACTCTCGGGTAAAGGGTTGCCAAATTAGCTCAAAGAGCTAGCACTTTAATGTTAGCATGCTAGCATGCTAACGTAAACATGCGTACAGTTAGCATGTTTCAAATACCAAGTTATATGACTGCAAGGGGTATCGCTATGGAATTAGAGAAAAAAGTGAAAATTTGGAGAAAAAAAAAACACTTTATTGTTAGCGTGCTAGCATGCTAATGTTAGCACACTAACAGTTAACTAGTGTCACATACCAAGTTGTATGACTCTCGGGTAAAGGGTTGCCAAATTAGCTCAAAGAGCTAGCACTTTAATGTTAGCATGCTAGCATGCTAACGTAAACATGCGTACAGTTAGCATGTTTCAAATACCAAGTTATATGACTGCAAGGGGTATCGCTACGGAATTAGACAAAAAAATGAAACATTTGAGAGAAAAACAACACTTTATTGTTAGCGTGCTAGCATGCTAAAATTAGCGCGCTCACAGTTAACTAGTGTCACATACCAAGTTGTATTACTCTCGGGTAAACGGTTGCCAAATTAGCTCAAAAAGCTAGCACTTTAATGTTAGCAAGCTAGCATGCTAGCATGCTAACGTAAACATGCATACAGTTAGCATGTTTCAAATACCAAGTTATATGACTGCAAGGGGTATCGCTACGGAATTAGAGAAAAAAGTGAAAAATTTGAAAAAAACAACACTTCATTGTTAGCGTGCTAGCATGCTAAAATTAGCGCGCTAACAGTTAACTAGTGTCACATACCAAGTTGTATGACTCTCGGGTAAACGGTTGCCAAATTAGCTCAAAGAGCTAGCACTTTAATGTTAGCATGCTAACGTAAACATGCATACAGTTAGCATGTTTCAAATACCAAGTTATATGACTGCAAGGTGTATCGCTACGGAATTAGAGAAAAAAGTGAAAAATTTGAAAAAAACAACACTTTGTTAGCGTGCTAGCATGCTAATGTTAGCGCACTAGCAGTTGACAAGTGTCACATACCAATTTATATGACTGTAGGATAAACGGTTGCCAAATTAGCTCAAAGAGCTAGCACTTTAATGTTTGCATGCTAGCATGCTAACGTAAACATGCATACAGTTAGCATGTTTCAAATACCAAGTTATATGACTGCAAGGGGTATCGCTACGGAATTAGACAAAAAAGTGAAACATTTGAGAAAAAAACAACACTTTATTGTTAGCGTGCTAGCATGCTAATGTTAGCACACTAGCAGTTAACAAGTGTCACATACCAATTTATATGACTCTAGGGTAAACGGCTGCCAAATTAGCTCAAAAAGCTAGCACTTTAATGTTTGCATGCTAGCATGCTAACGTAAACATGCATACAGTTAGCATGTTTCAAATACCAAGTTATATGACTGCAAGGGGTATCGCTACGGAATTAGAGAGAAAGTGAAAAATTTGAGAAAAAAACAACACTTTATTGTTAGTGTGCTGGTATGCTAATGTTAGCACACTAGCAGTTAACAAGTGTCACATACCAATTTATATGACTGTAGGGTAAACGGTTGCCAAATTAGCTCAAAGAGCTAGCACTTTAATGTTAGCATGCTAGCATGCTAACGTAAACATGCATACAGTTAGCATGTTTCAAATACCAAGTTATATGACTGCAACGGGTATCGCTACGGAATTAGACAAAAAAGTGAAACATTTGAGAAAAAAACAACACTTTATTGTTAGCGTGCTAGCATGCTAATGTTAGCACACTAGCAGTTAACAAGTGTCACATACCAAGTTGTATGACTCTCGGGTAAAGGGTTGCCAAATTAGCTCAAAAAGCTAGCACTTTAATGTTTGCATGCTAGCATGCTAACGTAAACATGCATACAGTTAGCATGTTTCAAATACCAAGTTATATGACTGCAAGGGGTATCGCTACGGAATTAGAGAAAAAAGTGAAACATTTGAGAAAAAAACAACACTTTATTGTTAGTGTGCTGGCATGCTAATGTTAGCACACTAGCAGTTAACAAGTGTCACATACCAATTTATATGACTGTAGGGTAAACGGTTGCCAAATTAGCTCAAAGAGCTAGCACTTTAATGTTAGCATGCTAGCATGCTAACGTAAATATGCATACAGTTAGCATGTTTAAAATACCAAGTTATATGACTGCAAGGTGTATCGCTACGGAATTAGACAAAAAAGTGAAACATTTGAGAAAAAAACAACACTTTATTGTTAGCGTGCTAGCATGCTAAAATTAACGCGCTCACAGTTAACTAGTGTCACATACCAAGTTGTATGACTCTCGGGTAAAGGGTTGCCAAATTAGCTCAAAGAGCTAGCACTTTAATGTTAGCATGCTAGCATGCTAACGTAAACATGCATACAGTTAGCATGTTTCAAATACCAAGTTATATGACTGCAAGGTGTATCGCTACGGAATTAGACAAAAAAGTGAAACATTTGAGAAAAAAACAACACTTTATTGTTAGCGTGCTAGCATGCTAAAATTAGCGCGCTCACAGTTAACTAGTGTCACATACCAAGTTGTATGACTCTCGGGTAAAGGGTTGCCAAATTGGCTCAAAGAGCTAGCACTTTAATGTTAGCATGCTAGCATGCTAACGTAAACATGCGTACAGTTAGCATGTTTCAAATACCAAGTTATATGACTGCAAGGTGTATCGCTATGGAATTAGACAAAAAAGTGAAACATTTAAGAAAAAAAAACACTTTATTGTTAGCGTGCTAGAATGCTAATGTTAGCACACTAGCAGTTAACAAGTGTCACATACCAAGTTATATGACTGTAGGGTAAACGGTTGCCAAATTAGCTCAAAGAGCTAGCACTTTAATGTTAGCATGCTAGCATGCTAACGTAAATATGCATACAGTTAGCATGTTTCAAATACCAAGTTATATGACTGCAAGGTGTATCACTACGGAATTAGACAAAAAAGTGAAAAATTTGAGAAAAAAACAACACTTTATTGTTAGCGTGCTAGCATGCTAAAATTAGCGCGCTAACAGTTAACTAGTGTCACATACCAAGTTGTATGACTCTCGGGTAAACGGTTGCCAAATTAGCTCAAAAAGCTAGCACTTTAATGTTTGCATGCTAGCATGCTAACGTAAACATGCATACAGTTAGCATGTTTCAAATACCAAGTTATATGACTGCAAGGGGTATCGCTACGGAATTAGACAAAAAAGTGAAAAATTTGAGAAAAAAACAACACTTTATTGTTAGCGTGCTAGCATGCTAATGTTAGCGCACTAGCAGTTGACACGTGTCACATACCAATTTATATGACTGTAGGGTAAACGGTTGCCAAATTAGCTCAAAGAGCTAGCACTTTAATGTTAGCATGCTAGCATGCTAACGTAAACATGCATACAGTTAGCATGTTTCAAATACCAAGTTATATGACTGCAAGAGGTATCGCTATGGAATTAGAGAAAAAAGTGAAACATTTGAAAAAAAAACAATACCTTAATGTTAGCGTGCTAGCATGCTAATTTTAGCGCACTAGCAGTTGACAAGTGTCACATACCAATTTATATGACTGTAGGGTAAACGGTTGCCAAATTAGCTAAAAAAACTAGCACTTTAATGTTTGCATGCTAGCATGCTAACGTAAACATGCATACAGTTAGCATGTTTCAAATACCAAGTTATATGACTGCAAGGTGTATCGCTACGGAATTAGAGAAAAAAGTAAAAAATTTGAAAAAAAATAACACTTTATTGTTAGCGTGCTAGCATGCTAATGTTAGCGCACTAGCAGTTAACAAGTGTCACATACCAAGTTATATGACTGTAGGGTAAACGGTTGCCAAATTAACTCAAAAAGCTAGCACTTTAATGTTTGCATGCTAGCATGCTAACGTAAACATGCATACAGTTAGCATGTTTCAAATACCAAGTTATATGACTGCAAGGTGTATCGCTATGGAATTAGAGAAAAAAGTGAAACATTTGAAAAAAAAACGTTATTGTTAGCGTGCTAGCATGCGAATGTTAGCACGCTAGCAGTTAACAAATGTCACATACCAATTTATATGACTCTAGGTTAAACGGTTGCCAAATTATCTCAAAAAGCTAGCACTTTAATGTTTGCATGCTAGCATGCTAACGTAAACATGCATACAGTTAGCATGTTTCAAATACCAAGTTATATGACTGCAAGGGGTATCGCTATGGAATTAGAGAAAAAAGTGAAAAATTTGAATAAAACAACACTTTATTGTTAGCGTGCTAGCATGCTAATGTTAGCACACTAGCAGTTAACAAGTGTCACATACCAAGTTATATGACGCTAGGGTAAACGGTTGCCAAATTAGCTAAAAAAGCTAGCACTTTAATGTTTGCATGCTAGCATGCTAATGTTAGCACACTAGCAGTTAACAAGTGTCACATACCAAGTTATATGACTGTAGGGTAAACGGTTGCCAAATTAGCTCAAAAAGCTAGCACTTTAATGTTTGCATGCTAGCATGCTAACGTAAACATACATACAGTTAGCATGTTTCAAATACCAAGTTATATGACTGCAAGGTGTATCGCTAAGGAATTAGACAAAAAAGTGAAACATTTAAGAAAAAAAATACACTTTATTGTTTGCGTGCTAGCATGCTAATGTTAGCACACTAGCAGTTAACAAGTGTCACATACCAAGTTATATGACTGTAGGGTAAACGGTTGCCAAATTAGCTAAAAAAGATAGCACTTTAATGTTAGCATGCTAACGTAAACATGCATACAGTTAGCATGTTTCAAATACCAAGTTATATGACTGCAAGGGGTATCGCTACGGAATTAGACAAAAAAGTGAAACATTTGAGAAAAAAACAACACTTTATTGTTAGCGTGCTAGCATGCTAATGTTAGCGCACTAGCAGTTAACAAGTGTCCCATACCAAGTTATATGACTGTAGGGTAAACGGTTGCCAAATTAGCTCAAAAAGCTAGCACTTTAATGTTAGCATGCTAGCATGCTAACGTAAACATGCATACAGTTAGCATGTTTCAAATACCAAGTTATATGACTGCAAGGGGTATCGCTATGGAATTAGAGAAAAAAGTGAAAATTTGAGGAAAAAAAACCCACTTTATTGTTAGCGTGCTAGCATGCTAATGTTAGCACACTAACAGTTAACTAGTGTCACATACCAAGTTGTATGACTCTCGGGTAAAGGGTTGCCAAATTAGCTCAAAGAGATAGCACTTTAATGTTTGCATGCTAGCATGCTAATGTAAACATGCATACAGTTAGCATGTTTCAAATACCAAGTTATATGACTGCAAGGTGTATCGCTACGGAATTAGACAAAAAAGTGAAACATTTGAGAAAAAAACAACACTTGATTGTTAGCGTGCTAGCATGCTAAAATTAGCGCGCTCACAGTTAACTAGTGTCACATACCAAGTTGTATGACTCTCGGGTAAAGGGTTGCCAAATTAGCTCAAAGAGCTAGCACTTTAATGTTAGAATGCTAGCATGCTAACGTAAACATGCATACAGTTAGCATGTTTCAAATACCAAGTTATATGACTGCAAGGTGTATCGCTTCGGAATTAGACAAAAAAGTGAAAAATTTGAGAAAAAAACAACACTTTATTGTTTGCGTGCTAGCATGCTAATGTTAGCACACTAGCAGTTAACAAGTGTCACATACCAATTTATATGACTGTAGGGTAAACGGTTGCCAAATTAGCTAAAAAAGCTAGCACTTTAATGTTAGCATGCTAGCATGCTAACGTAAACATGCATACAGTTAGCATGTTTCAAATACCAAGTTATATGACTGCAAGGGGTATCGCTACGGAATTAGACAAAAAAGTGAAACATTTGAGAAAAAAACACTTTGTTGTTAGCGTGCTAGCATGCTAATGTTAGCACACTAGCAGTTAACAAGTGTCACATACCAAGTTGTATGACTCTCGGGTAAAGGGTTGCCAAATTAGCTCAAAGAGCTAGCACTTTAATGTTAGCATGCTAGCATGCTAATGTAAACATGCGTACAGTTAGCATGTTTCAAATACCAAGTTATATGACTGCAAGGGGTATCGCTATGGAATTAGAGAAAAAAGTGAAAATTTGGAGAAAAAAAAAAACACTTTATTGTTAGCGTGCTAGCATGCTAATGTTAGCACACTAGCAGTTAACTAGTGTCACATACCAAGTTGTATGACTCTCGGGTAAAGGGTTGCCAAATTAGCTCAAAGAGCTAGCACTTTAATGTTAGCATGCTAGCATGCTAACGTAAACATGCGTACAGTTAGCATGTTTCAAATACCAAGTTATATGACTGCAAGGGGTATCGCTACGGAATTAGACAAAAAAGTGAAACATTTGAGAAAAAAACAACACTTTATTGTTAGCGTGCTAGCATGCTAAAATTAGCGCGCTCACAGTTAACTAGTGTCACATACCAAGTTGTATGACTCTCGGGTAAACGGTTGCCAAATTAGCTCAAAGAGCTAGCACTTTAATGTTAGCATGCTAACGTAAACATGCATACAGTTAGCATGTTTCAAATACCAAGTTATATGACTGCAAGGTGTATCGCTACGGAATTAGAGAAAAAAGGGAAACATTTGAAAAAAACAACACTTTGTTAGCGTGCTAGCATGCTAATGTTAGCGCACTAGCAGTTAACAAGTGTCACATACCAATTTATATGACTGTAGGGTAAACGGTTGCCAAATTAGCTCAAAGAGCTAGCACTTTAATGTTAGCATGCTAGCATGCTAACGTAAATATGCATACAGTTAGCATGTTTCAAATACCAAGTTATATGACTGCAAGGTGTATCACTACGGAATTAGACAAAAAAGTGAAAAATTTGAGAAAAAAACAACACTTTATTGTTAGCGTGCTAGCATGCTAAAATTAGCGCGCTCACAGTTAACTAGTGTCACATACCAAGTTGTATGACTCTCGGGTAAAGGGTTGCTGAATTAGCTCAAAGAGCTAGCACTTTAATGTTAGCATGCTAGCATGCTAGCATGCTAACGTAAACATGCGTACAGTTAGCATGTTTCAAATACCAAGTTGTATGACTGCAAGGTGTATCGCTACGGAATTAGACAAAAAAGTGAAAAATTTGAGAAAAAAACACTTTATTGTAAGTGTGCTAGCATGCTAATGTTAGCACACTAGCAGTTAACAAATGTCACATACCAATTTATATGACTCTAGGTTAAACGGTTGGCAAATTATCTCAAAAAGCTAGCACTTTGATGTTTGCATGCTAGCATGCTAACGTAAACATGCATACAGTTAGCATGTTTCAAATACCAAGTTATATGACTGCAAGGGGTATCGCTACGGAATTAGACAAAAAAAGTGAAACATTTGAGAAAAAAACAATACCTTAATGTTAGCGTGCTAGCATGCTAATTTTAGCGCACTAGCAGTTGACAAGTGTCACATACCAATTTATATGACTGTAGGGTAAACGGTTGCCAAATTAGCTCAAAGAGCTAGCACTTTAATGTTAGCATGCTAGCATGCTAACGTAAACATGCATACAGTTAGCATGTTTCAAATACCAAGTTATATGACTGCAAGAGGTATCGCTATGGAATTAGAGAAAAAAGTGAAACATTTGAAAAAAAACAATACCTTAATGTTAGCGTGCTAGCATGCTAATTTTAGCGCACTAGCAGTTGACAAGTGTCACATACCAATTTATATGACTGTAGGGTAAACGGTTGCCAAATTAGCTCAAAAAGCTAGCACTTTAATGTTTGCATGCTAGCATGCTAACGTAAACATGCATACAGTTAGCATGTTTCAAATACCAAGTTATATGACTGCAAGGGGTATCGCTACGGAATTAGAGAAAAAAGTGAAAAATTTGAGAAAAAAACAACACTTTATTGTTAGTGTGCTGGCATGCTAATGTTAGCACACTAGCAGTTAACAAGTGTCACATACCAATTTATATGACTCTAGGGTAAACGGCTGCCAAATTAGCTAAAAAAGCTAGCACTTTAATGTTAGCATGCTAGCATGCTAACGTAAACATGCATACAGTTAGCATGTTTCAAATACCAAGTTATATGACTGCAAGGGGTATCGCTACGGAATTAGACAAAAAAGTGAAACATTTGAGAAAAAAACAACACTTTATTGTTAGCGTGCTAGCATGCTAATGTTAGCACACTAACAGTTAACTAGTGTCACATACCAAGTTGTATGACTCTCGGGTAAAGGGTTGCCAAATTAGCTCAAAGAGCTAGCACTTTAATGTTTGCATGCTAGCATGCTAACGTAAACATGCATACAGTTAGCATGTTTCAAATACCAAGTTATATGACTGCAAGGGGAATCCCTTCGGAATTAGACAAAAAAGTGAAAAATTTGACAAAAAACAACACTTTATTGATAGCGTGCTAGCATGCTAATGTTAGCACACTAGCAGTTAACAAGTGTCACATACCAATTTATATGACTGTAGGGTTAACGGTTGCCAAATTAGCTCAAAAAGCTAGCACTTTAATGTTTGCATGCTAACATAAACATGCATACAGTTAGCATGTTTCAAATACCAAGTTATATGACTGCAAGGTGTATCGCTTCGGAATTAGACAAAAAAGTGAAAAATTTGAGAAAAAAACAACACTTTATTGTTTGCGTGCTAGCATGCTAATGTTAGCACACTAGCAGTTAACAAGTGTCACATACCAATTTATATGACTGTAGGGTAAACGGTTGCCAAATTAGCTCAAAAAGCTAGCACTTTAATGTTAGCATGCTAGCATGCTAACGTAAACATGCATACAGTTAGCATGTTTCAAATACCAAGTTATATGACTGCAAGGGGTATCGCTACGGAATTAGACAAAAAAGTGAAACATTTGAGAAAAAAACAACACTTTGTTGTTAGCGTGCTAGCATGCTAATGTTAGCACACTAGCAGTTAACAAGTGTCACATACCAAGTTGTATGACTCTCGGGTAAAGGGTTGCCAAATTAGCTCAAAGAGCTAGCACTTTAATGTTAGCATGCTAGCATGCTAATGTAAACATGCGTACAGTTAGCATGTTTCAAATACCAAGTTATATGACTGCAAGGGGTATCGCTATGGAATTAGAGAAAAAAGTGAAAATTTGGAGAAAAAAAAAACACTTTATTGTTAGCGTGCTAGCATGCTAATGTTAGCACACTAACAGTTAACTAGTGTCACATACCAAGTTGTATGACTCTCGGGTAAAGGGTTGCCAAATTAGCTCAAAGAGCTAGCACTTTAATGTTAGCATGCTAGCATGCTAACGTAAACATGCGTACAGTTAGCATGTTTCAAATACCAAGTTATATGACTGCAAGGGGTATCGCTACGGAATTAGACAAAAAAGTGAAACATTTGAGAAAAAAACAACACTTTATTGTTAGCGTGCTAGCATGCTAAAATTAGCGCGCTCACAGTTAACTAGTGTCACATACCAAGTTGTATGACTCTCGGGTAAACGGTTGCCAAATTAGCTCAAAGAGCTAGCACTTTAATGTTAGCATGCTAACGTAAACATGCATACAGTTAGCATGTTTCAAATACCAAGTTATATGACTGCAAGGTGTATCGCTACGGAATTAGAGAAAAAAGGGAAACATTTGAAAAAAACAACACTTTGTTAGCGTGCTAGCATGCTAATGTTAGCGCACTAGCAGTTGACAAGTGTCACATACCAATTTATATGACTGTAGGATAAACGGTTGCCAAATTAGCTCAAAGAGCTAGCACTTTAATGTTTGCATGCTAGCATGCTAACGTAAACATGCATACAGTTAGCATGTTTCAAATACCAAGTTATATGACTGCAAGGTGTATCGCTACGGAATTAGAGAAAAAAGTGAAAAATTTGAAAAAAACAACACTTTGTTAGCGTGCTAGCATGCTAATGTTAGCGCACTAGCAGTTGACAAGTGTCACATACCAATTTATATGACTGTAGGATAAACGGTTGCCAAATTAGCTCAAAGAGCTAGCACTTTAATGTTTGCATGCTAGCATGCTAACGTAAACATGCATACAGTTAGCATGTTTCAAATACCAAGTTATATGACTGCAAGGGGTATCGCTACGGAATTAGAGAAAAAGTGAAGAATTTGAGAAAAAAACAACACTTTATTGTTAGTGTGCTGGCATGCTAATGTTAGCACACTAGCAGTTAACAAGTGTCACATACCAATTTATATGACTGTAGGGTAAACGGTTGCCAAATTAGCTCAAAGAGCTAGCACTTTAATGTTAGCATGCTAGCATGCTAACGTAAACATGCATACAGTTAGCATGTTTCAAATACCAAGTTATATGACTGCAAGGGGTATCGCTACGGAATTAGACAAAAAAGTGAAAAATTTGAGAAAAAAACAACACTTTATTGTTTGCGTGCTAGCATGCTAATGTTAGCACACTAGCAGTTAACAAGTGTCACATACCAATTTATATGACTGTAGGGTAAATGGTTGCCAAATTAGCTCAAAAAGATAGCACTTTAATGTTAGCATGCTAGCATGCTAACGTAAACATGCATACAGTTAGCATGTTTCAAATACCAAGTTATATGACTGCAAGGGGTATCGCTACGGAATTAGACAAAAAAGTGAAACATTTGAGAAAAAACAACACTTTATTGTTAGCGTGCTAGCATGCTAATGTTAGCGCACTAGCAGTTAACAAGTGTCCCATACCAATTTATATGACTGTAGGGTAAACGGTTGCCAAATTAGCTCAAAAAGCTAGCACTTTAATGTTTGCATGCTAGCATGCTAACGTAAACATGCATACAGTTAGCATGTTTCAAATACCAAGTTATATGACTGCAAGAGGTATCGCTATGGAATTAGAGAAAAAAGTGAAACATTTGAAAAAAAACAATACCTTAATGTTAGCGTGCTAGCATGCTAATTTTAGCGCACTAGCAGTTGACAAGTGTCACATACCAATTTATATGACTGTAGGGTAAACGGTTGCCAAATTAGCTCAAAAAGCTAGCACTTTAATGTTTGCATGCTAGCATGCTAACGTAAACATGCATACAGTTAGCATGTTTCAAATACCAAGTTATATGACTGCAAGGGGTATCGCTACGGAATTAGAGAAAAAAGTGAAAAATTTGAGAAAAAAACAACACTTTATTGTTAGTGTGCTGGCATGCTAATGTTAGCACACTAGCAGTTAACAAGTGTCACATACCAATTTATATGACTCTAGGGTAAACGGCTGCCAAATTAGCTCAAAAAGCTAGCACTTTAATGTTAGCATGCTAGCATGCTAGCATGCTAACGTAAACATGCATACAATTAGCATGTTTCAAATACCAAGTTATATGACTGCAAGGGGTATCGCTACGGAATTAGACAAAAAAGTGAAACATTTGAGAAAAAAACAACACTTTATTGTTAGCGTGCTAGCATGCTAATGTTAGCGCACTAGCAGTTGACAAGTGTCACATACCAAGTTATATGACTGTAGGGTAAACGGTTGCCAAATTAGCTCAAAGAGCTAGCACTTTAATGTTAGCATGCTAGCATGCTAACGTAAACATGCATACAGTTAGCATGTTTCAAATACCAAGTTATATGACTGCAAGAGGTATCGCTATGGAATTAGAGAAAAAAGTGAAACATTTGAAAAAAAACAATACCTTAATGTTAGCGTGCTAGCATGCTAATTTTAGCGCACTAGCAGTTGACAAGTGTCACATACCAATTTATATGACTGTAGGGTAAACGGTTGCCAAATTAGCTCAAAAAGCTAGCACTTTAATGTTTGCATGCTAGCATGCTAACGTAAACATGCATACAGTTAGCATGTTTCAAATACCAAGTTATATGACTGCAAGGGGTATCGCTACGGAATTAGAGAAAAAAGTGAAAAATTTGAGAAAAAAACAACACTTTATTGTTAGTGTGCTGGCATGCTAATGTTAGCACACTAGCAGTTAACAAGTGTCACATACCAATTTATATGACTCTAGGGTAAACGGCTGCCAAATTAGCTAAAAAAGCTAGCACTTTAATGTTAGCATGCTAGCATGCTAACGTAAACATGCATACAGTTAGCATGTTTCAAATACCAAGTTATATGACTGCAAGGGGTATCGCTACGGAATTAGACAAAAAAGTGAAACATTTGAGAAAAAAACAACACTTTATTGTTAGCGTGCTAGCATGCTAATGTTAGCACACTAACAGTTAACTAGTGTCACATACCAAGTTGTATGACTCTCGGGTAAAGGGTTGCCAAATTAGCTCAAAGAGCTAGCACTTTAATGTTTGCATGCTAGCATGCTAACGTAAACATGCATACAGTTAGCATGTTTCAAATACCAAGTTATATGACTGCAAGGGGAATCCCTTCGGAATTAGACAAAAAAGTGAAAAATTTGACAAAAAACAACACTTTATTGATAGCGTGCTAGCATGCTAATGTTAGCACACTAGCAGTTAACAAGTGTCACATACCAATTTATATGACTGTAGGGTTAACGGTTGCCAAATTAGCTCAAAAAGCTAGCACTTTAATGTTTGCATGCTAACATAAACATGCATACAGTTAGCATGTTTCAAATACCAAGTTATATGACTGCAAGGTGTATCGCTTCGGAATTAGACAAAAAAGTGAAAAATTTGAGAAAAAAACAACACTTTATTGTTTGCGTGCTAGCATGCTAATGTTAGCACACTAGCAGTTAACAAGTGTCACATACCAATTTATATGACTGTAGGGTAAACGGTTGCCAAATTAGCTCAAAAAGCTAGCACTTTAATGTTAGCATGCTAGCATGCTAACGTAAACATGCATACAGTTAGCATGTTTCAAATACCAAGTTATATGACTGCAAGGGGTATCGCTACGGAATTAGACAAAAAAGTGAAACATTTGAGAAAAAAACAACACTTTGTTGTTAGCGTGCTAGCATGCTAATGTTAGCACACTAGCAGTTAACAAGTGTCACATACCAAGTTGTATGACTCTCGGGTAAAGGGTTGCCAAATTAGCTCAAAGAGCTAGCACTTTAATGTTAGCATGCTAGCATGCTAATGTAAACATGCGTACAGTTAGCATGTTTCAAATACCAAGTTATATGACTGCAAGGGGTATCGCTATGGAATTAGAGAAAAAAGTGAAAATTTGGAGAAAAAAAAAACACTTTATTGTTAGCGTGCTAGCATGCTAATGTTAGCACACTAACAGTTAACTAGTGTCACATACCAAGTTGTATGACTCTCGGGTAAAGGGTTGCCAAATTAGCTCAAAGAGCTAGCACTTTAATGTTAGCATGCTAGCATGCTAACGTAAACATGCGTACAGTTAGCATGTTTCAAATACCAAGTTATATGACTGCAAGGGGTATCGCTACGGAATTAGACAAAAAAGTGAAACATTTGAGAAAAAAACAACACTTTATTGTTAGCGTGCTAGCATGCTAAAATTAGCGCGCTCACAGTTAACTAGTGTCACATACCAAGTTGTATGACTCTCGGGTAAACGGTTGCCAAATTAGCTCAAAGAGCTAGCACTTTAATGTTAGCATGCTAACGTAAACATGCATACAGTTAGCATGTTTCAAATACCAAGTTATATGACTGCAAGGTGTATCGCTACGGAATTAGAGAAAAAAGGGAAACATTTGAAAAAAACAACACTTTGTTAGCGTGCTAGCATGCTAATGTTAGCGCACTAGCAGTTGACAAGTGTCACATACCAATTTATATGACTGTAGGATAAACGGTTGCCAAATTAGCTCAAAGAGCTAGCACTTTAATGTTTGCATGCTAGCATGCTAACGTAAACATGCATACAGTTAGCATGTTTCAAATACCAAGTTATATGACTGCAAGGTGTATCGCTACGGAATTAGAGAAAAAAGTGAAAAATTTGAAAAAAACAACACTTTGTTAGCGTGCTAGCATGCTAATGTTAGCGCACTAGCAGTTGACAAGTGTCACATACCAATTTATATGACTGTAGGATAAACGGTTGCCAAATTAGCTCAAAGAGCTAGCACTTTAATGTTTGCATGCTTGCATGCTAGCATGCTAACGTAAACATGCATACAGTTAGCATGTTTCAAATACCAAGTTATATGACTGCAAGGGGTATCGCTACGGAATTAGACAAAAAAGTGAAAAATTTGAGAAAAAAACAACACTTTATTGTTTGCGTGCTAGCATGCTAATGTTAGCACACTAGCAGTTAACAAGTGTCACATACCAATTTATATGACTGTAGGGTAAATGGTTGCCAAATTAGCTCAAAAAGATAGCACTTTAATGTTAGCATGCTAGCATGCTAACGTAAACATGCATACAGTTAGCATGTTTCAAATACCAAGTTATATGACTGCAAGGGGTATCGCTACGGAATTAGACAAAAAAGTGAAACATTTGAGAAAAAACAACACTTTATTGTTAGCGTGCTAGCATGCTAATGTTAGCGCACTAGCAGTTAACAAGTGTCCCATACCAATTTATATGACTGTAGGGTAAACGGTTGCCAAATTAGCTCAAAAAGCTAGCACTTTAATGTTTGCATGCTAGCATGCTAACGTAAACATGCATACAGTTAGCATGTTTCAAATACCAAGTTATATGACTGCAAGAGGTATCGCTATGGAATTAGAGAAAAAAGTGAAACATTTGAAAAAAAACAATACCTTAATGTTAGCGTGCTAGCATGCTAATTTTAGCGCACTAGCAGTTGACAAGTGTCACATACCAATTTATATGACTGTAGGGTAAACGGTTGCCAAATTAGCTCAAAAAGCTAGCACTTTAATGTTTGCATGCTAGCATGCTAACGTAAACATGCATACAGTTAGCATGTTTCAAATACCAAGTTATATGACTGCAAGGGGTATCGCTACGGAATTAGAGAAAAAAGTGAAAAATTTGAGAAAAAAACAACACTTTATTGTTAGTGTGCTGGCATGCTAATGTTAGCACACTAGCAGTTAACAAGTGTCACATACCAATTTATATGACTCTAGGGTAAACGGCTGCCAAATTAGCTCAAAAAGCTAGCACTTTAATGTTAGCATGCTAGCATGCTAGCATGCTAACGTAAACATGCATACAGTTAGCATGTTTCAAATACCAAGTTATATGACTGCAAGGGGTATCGCTACGGAATTAGACAAAAAAGTGAAACATTTGAGAAAAAAACAACACTTTATTGTTAGCGTGCTAGCATGCTAATGTTAGCGCACTAGCAGTTGACAAGTGTCACATACCAAGTTATATGACTGTAGGGTAAACGGTTGCCAAATTAGCTCAAAGAGCTAGCACTTTAATGTTAGCATGCTAGCATGCTAACGTAAACATGCATACAGTTAGCATGTTTCAAATACCAAGTTATATGACTGCAAGAGGTATCGCTATGGAATTAGAGAAAAAAGTGAAACATTTGAAAAAAAACAATACCTTAATGTTAGCGTGCTAGCATGCTAATTTTAGCGCACTAGCAGTTGACAAGTGTCACATACCAATTTATATGACTGTAGGGTAAACGGTTGCCAAATTAGCTCAAAAAGCTAGCACCTTAATGTTAGCATGCTAGCATGCTAACGTAAACATGCATACAGTTAGCATGTTTCAAATACCAAGTTATATGACTGCAAGGGGTATCGCTACGGAATTAGAGAAAAAAGTGAAAAATTTGAGAAAAAAACAACACTTTATTGTTAGTGTGCTGGCATGCTAATGTTAGCACACTAGCAGTTGACAAGTGTCACATACCAATTTATATGACTGTAGGGTAAACGGTTGCCAAATTAGCTCAAAAAGCTAGCACTTTAATGTTTGCATGCTAGCATGCTAACGTAAACATGCATACAGTTAGCATGTTTCAAATACCAAGTTATATGACTGCAAGGGGTATCGCTACGGAATTAGACAAAAAAGTGAAACATTTGAGAAAAAAACAACACTTTATTGTTAGCGTGCTAGCATGCTAATGTTAGCACACTAACAGTTAACTAGTGTCACATACCAAGTTGTATGACTCTCGGGTAAAGGGTTGCCAAATTAGCTCAAAGAGCTAGCACTTTAATGTTTGCATGCTAGCATGCTAACGTAAACATGCATACAGTTAGCATGTTTCAAATACCAAGTTATATGACTGCAAGGGGAATCCCTTCGGAATTAGACAAAAAAGTGAAAAATTTGACAAAAAACAACACTTTATTGATAGCGTGCTAGCATGCTAATGTTAGCACACTAGCAGTTAACAAGTGTCACATACCAATTTATATGACTGTAGGGTTAACGGTTGCCAAATTAGCTCAAAAAGCTAGCACTTTAATGTTTGCATGCTAACATAAACATGCATACAGTTAGCATGTTTCAAATACCAAGTTATATGACTGCAAGGTGTATCGCTTCGGAATTAGACAAAAAAGTGAAAAATTTGAGAAAAAAACAACACTTTATTGTTTGCGTGCTAGCATGCTAATGTTAGCACACTAGCAGTTAACAAGTGTCACATACCAATTTATATGACTGTAGGGTAAACGGTTGCCAAATTAGCTCAAAAAGCTAGCACTTTAATGTTAGCATGCTAGCATGCTAACGTAAACATGCATACAGTTAGCATGTTTCAAATACCAAGTTATATGACTGCAAGGGGTATCGCTACGGAATTAGACAAAAAAGTGAAACATTTGAGAAAAAAACAACACTTTGTTGTTAGCGTGCTAGCATGCTAATGTTAGCACACTAGCAGTTAACAAGTGTCACATACCAAGTTGTATGACTCTCGGGTAAAGGGTTGCCAAATTAGCTCAAAGAGCTAGCACTTTAATGTTAGCATGCTAGCATGCTAATGTAAACATGCGTACAGTTAGCATGTTTCAAATACCAAGTTATATGACTGCAAGGGGTATCGCTATGGAATTAGAGAAAAAAGTGAAAATTTGGAGAGAAAAAAAACACTTTATTGTTAGCGTGCTAGCATGCTAATGTTAGCACACTAACAGTTAACTAGTGTCACATACCAAGTTGTATGACTCTCGGGTAAAGGGTTGCCAAATTAGCTCAAAGAGCTAGCACTTTAATGTTAGCATGCTAGCATGCTAACGTAAACATGCGTACAGTTAGCATGTTTCAAATACCAAGTTATATGACTGCAAGGGGTATCGCTACGGAATTAGACAAAAAAGTGAAACATTTGAGAAAAAAACAACACTTTATTGTTAGCGTGCTAGCATGCTAAAATTAGCGCGCTCACAGTTAACTAGTGTCACATACCAAGTTGTATGACTCTCGGGTAAACGGTTGCCAAATTAGCTCAAAGAGCTAGCACTTTAATGTTAGCATGCTAATGTAAACATGCATACAGTTAGCATGTTTCAAATACCAAGTTATATGACTGCAAGGTGTATCGCTACGGAATTAGAGAAAAAAGGGAAACATTTGAAAAAAACAACACTTTGTTAGCGTGCTAGCATGCTAATGTTAGCGCACTAGCAGTTGACAAGTGTCACATACCAATTTATATGACTGTAGGATAAACGGTTGCCAAATTAGCTCAAAGAGCTAGCACTTTAATGTTTGCATGCTAGCATGCTAACGTAAACATGCATACAGTTAGCATGTTTCAAATACCAAGTTATATGACTGCAAGGTGTATCGCTACGGAATTAGAGAAAAAAGTGAAAAATTTCAAAAAAAACAACACTTTGTTAGCGTGCTAGCATGCTAATGTTAGCGCACTAGCAGTTGACAAGTGTCACATACCAATTTATATGACTGTAGGATAAACGGTTGCCAAATTAGCTCAAAGAGCTAGCACTTTAATGTTTGCATGCTAGCATGCTAACGTAAACATGCATACAGTTAGCATGTTTCAAATACCAAGTTATATGACTGCAAGGGGTATCGCTACGGAATTAGAGAAAAAGTGAAAAATTTGAGAAAAAAACAACACTTTATTGTTAGTGTGCTGGCATGCTAATGTTAGCACACTAGCAGTTAACAAGTGTCACATACCAATTTATATGACTGTAGGGTAAACGGTTGCCAAATTAGCTCAAAGAGCTAGCACTTTAATGTTAGCATGCTAGCATGCTAACGTAAACATGCATACAGTTAGCATGTTTCAAATACCAAGTTATATGACTGCAAGGGGTATCGCTACGGAATTAGACAAAAAAGTGAAAAATTTGAGAAAAAAACAACACTTTATTGTTTGCGTGCTAGCATGCTAATGTTAGCACACTAGCAGTTAACAAGTGTCACATACCAATTTATATGACTGTAGGGTAAATGGTTGCCAAATTAGCTCAAAAAGATAGCACTTTAATGTTAGCATGCTAGCATGCTAACGTAAACATGCATACAGTTAGCATGTTTCAAATACCAAGTTATATGACTGCAAGGGGTATCGCTACGGAATTAGACAAAAAAGTGAAACATTTGAGAAAAAACAACACTTTATTGTTAGCGTGCTAGCATGCTAATGTTAGCGCACTAGCAGTTAACAAGTGTCCCATACCAATTTATATGACTGTAGGGTAAACGGTTGCCAAATTAGCTCAAAAAGCTAGCACTTTAATGTTTGCATGCTAGCATGCTAACATAAACATGCATACAGTTAGCATGTTTCAAATACCAAGTTATATGACTGCAAGAGGTATCGCTATGGAATTAGAGAAAAAAGTGAAACATTTGAAAAAAAACAATACCTTAATGTTAGCGTGCTAGCATGCTAATTTTAGCGCACTAGCAGTTGACAAGTGTCACATACCAATTTATATGACTGTAGGGTAAACGGTTGCCAAATTAGCTCAAAAAGCTAGCACTTTAATGTTTGCATGCTAGCATGCTAACGTAAACATGCATACAGTTAGCATGTTTCAAATACCAAGTTATATGACTGCAAGGGGTATCGCTACGGAATTAGAGAAAAAAGTGAAAAATTTGAGAAAAAAACAACACTTTATTGTTAGTGTGCTGGCATGCTAATGTTAGCACACTAGCAGTTAACAAGTGTCACATACCAATTTATATGACTCTAGGGTAAACGGCTGCCAAATTAGCTCAAAAAGCTAGCACTTTAATGTTAGCATGCTAGCATGCTAGCATGCTAACGTAAACATGCATACAGTTAGCATGTTTCAAATACCAAGTTATATGACTGCAAGGGGTATCGCTACGGAATTAGACAAAAAAGTGAAACATTTGAGAAAAAAACAACACTTTATTGTTAGCGTGCTAGCATGCTAATGTTAGCACACTAGCAGTTAACAAGTGTCACATACCAAGTTATATGACTCTCGGGTAAAGGGTTGCCAAATTAGCTCAAAGAGCTAGCACTTTAATGTTAGCATGCTAGCATGCTAACGTAAACATGCGTACAGTTAGCATGTTTCAAATACCAAGTTATATGACTGCAAGGGGTATCGCTATGGAATTAGAGAAAAAAGTGAAAATTTGGAGAAAAAAAAAACACTTTATTGTTAGCGTGCTAGCATGCTAATGTTAGCACACTAACAGTTAACTAGTGTCACATACCAAGTTGTATGACTCTCGGGTAAAGGGTTGCCAAATTAGCTCAAAGAGCTAGCACTTTAATGTTAGCATGCTAGCATGCTAACGTAAACATGCGTACAGTTAGCATGTTTCAAATACCAAGTTATATGACTGCAAGGGGTATCGCTACGGAATTAGACAAAAAAATGAAACATTTGAGAGAAAAACAACACTTTATTGTTAGCGTGCTAGCATGCTAAAATTAGCGCGCTCACAGTTAACTAGTGTCACATACCAAGTTGTATTACTCTCGGGTAAACGGTTGCCAAATTAGCTCAAAAAGCTAGCACTTTAATGTTAGCAAGCTAGCATGCTAGCATGCTAACGTAAACATGCATACAGTTAGCATGTTTCAAATACCAAGTTATATGACTGCAAGGGGTATCGCTACGGAATTAGAGAAAAAAGTGAAAAATTTGAAAAAAACAACACTTCATTGTTAGCGTGCTAGCATGCTAAAATTAGCGCGCTAACAGTTAACTAGTGTCACATACCAAGTTGTATGACTCTCGGGTAAACGGTTGCCAAATTAGCTCAAAGAGCTAGCACTTTAATGTTAGCATGCTAACGTAAACATGCATACAGTTAGCATGTTTCAAATACCAAGTTATATGACTGCAAGGTGTATCGCTACGGAATTAGAGAAAAAAGTGAAAAATTTGAAAAAAACAACACTTTGTTAGCGTGCTAGCATGCTAATGTTAGCGCACTAGCAGTTGACAAGTGTCACATACCAATTTATATGACTGTAGGATAAACGGTTGCCAAATTAGCTCAAAGAGCTAGCACTTTAATGTTTGCATGCTAGCATGCTAACGTAAACATGCATACAGTTAGCATGTTTCAAATACCAAGTTATATGACTGCAAGGGGTATCGCTACGGAATTAGACAAAAAAGTGAAACATTTGAGAAAAAAACAACACTTTATTGTTAGCGTGCTAGCATGCTAATGTTAGCACACTAGCAGTTAACAAGTGTCACATACCAATTTATATGACTCTAGGGTAAACGGCTGCCAAATTAGCTCAAAAAGCTAGCACTTTAATGTTTGCATGCTAGCATGCTAACGTAAACATGCATACAGTTAGCATGTTTCAAATACCAAGTTATATGACTGCAAGGGGTATCGCTACGGAATTAGAGAGAAAGTGAAAAATTTGAGAAAAAAACAACACTTTATTGTTAGTGTGCTGGTATGCTAATGTTAGCACACTAGCAGTTAACAAGTGTCACATACCAATTTATATGACTGTAGGGTAAACGGTTGCCAAATTAGCTCAAAGAGCTAGCACTTTAATGTTAGCATGCTAGCATGCTAACGTAAACATGCATACAGTTAGCATGTTTCAAATACCAAGTTATATGACTGCAACGGGTATCGCTACGGAATTAGACAAAAAAGTGAAACATTTGAGAAAAAAACAACACTTTATTGTTAGCGTGCTAGCATGCTAATGTTAGCACACTAGCAGTTAACAAGTGTCACATACCAAGTTGTATGACTCTCGGGTAAAGGGTTGCCAAATTAGCTCAAAAAGCTAGCACTTTAATGTTTGCATGCTAGCATGCTAACGTAAACATGCATACAGTTAGCATGTTTCAAATACCAAGTTATATGACTGCAAGGGGTATCGCTACGGAATTAGAGAAAAAAGTGAAACATTTGAGAAAAAAACAACACTTTATTGTTAGTGTGCTGGCATGCTAATGTTAGCACACTAGCAGTTAACAAGTGTCACATACCAATTTATATGACTGTAGGGTAAACGGTTGCCAAATTAGCTCAAAGAGCTAGCACTTTAATGTTAGCATGCTAGCATGCTAACGTAAATATGCATACAGTTAGCATGTTTAAAATACCAAGTTATATGACTGCAAGGTGTATCGCTACGGAATTAGACAAAAAAGTGAAACATTTGAGAAAAAAACAACACTTTATTGTTAGCGTGCTAGCATGCTAAAATTAACGCGCTCACAGTTAACTAGTGTCACATACCAAGTTGTATGACTCTCGGGTAAAGGGTTGCCAAATTAGCTCAAAGAGCTAGCACTTTAATGTTAGCATGCTAGCATGCTAACGTAAACATGCATACAGTTAGCATGTTTCAAATACCAAGTTATATGACTGCAAGGTGTATCGCTACGGAATTAGACAAAAAAGTGAAACATTTGAGAAAAAAACAACACTTTATTGTTAGCGTGCTAGCATGCTAAAATTAGCGCGCTCACAGTTAACTAGTGTCACATACCAAGTTGTATGACTCTCGGGTAAAGGGTTGCCAAATTGGCTCAAAGAGCTAGCACTTTAATGTTAGCATGCTAGCATGCTAACGTAAACATGCGTACAGTTAGCATGTTTCAAATACCAAGTTATATGACTGCAAGGTGTATCGCTATGGAATTAGACAAAAAAGTGAAACATTTAAGAAAAAAAAACACTTTATTGTTAGCGTGCTAGAATGCTAATGTTAGCACACTAGCAGTTAACAAGTGTCACATACCAAGTTATATGACTGTAGGGTAAACGGTTGCCAAATTAGCTCAAAGAGCTAGCACTTTAATGTTAGCATGCTAGCATGCTAACGTAAATATGCATACAGTTAGCATGTTTCAAATACCAAGTTATATGACTGCAAGGTGTATCACTACGGAATTAGACAAAAAAGTGAAAAATTTGAGAAAAAAACAACACTTTATTGTTAGCGTGCTAGCATGCTAAAATTAGCGCGCTAACAGTTAACTAGTGTCACATACCAAGTTGTATGACTCTCGGGTAAACGGTTGCCAAATTAGCTCAAAAAGCTAGCACTTTAATGTTTGCATGCTAGCATGCTAACGTAAACATGCATACAGTTAGCATGTTTCAAATACCAAGTTATATGACTGCAAGGGGTATCGCTACGGAATTAGACAAAAAAGTGAAAAATTTGAGAAAAAAACAACACTTTATTGTTAGCGTGCTAGCATGCTAATGTTAGCGCACTAGCAGTTGACACGTGTCACATACCAATTTATATGACTGTAGGGTAAACGGTTGCCAAATTAGCTCAAAGAGCTAGCACTTTAATGTTAGCATGCTAGCATGCTAACGTAAACATGCATACAGTTAGCATGTTTCAAATACCAAGTTATATGACTGCAAGAGGTATCGCTATGGAATTAGAGAAAAAAGTGAAACATTTGAAAAAAAAACAATACCTTAATGTTAGCGTGCTAGCATGCTAATTTTAGCGCACTAGCAGTTGACAAGTGTCACATACCAATTTATATGACTGTAGGGTAAACGGTTGCCAAATTAGCTAAAAAAACTAGCACTTTAATGTTTGCATGCTAGCATGCTAACGTAAACATGCATACAGTTAGCATGTTTCAAATACCAAGTTATATGACTGCAAGGTGTATCGCTACGGAATTAGAGAAAAAAGTAAAAAATTTGAAAAAAAATAACACTTTATTGTTAGCGTGCTAGCATGCTAATGTTAGCGCACTAGCAGTTAACAAGTGTCACATACCAAGTTATATGACTGTAGGGTAAACGGTTGCCAAATTAACTCAAAAAGCTAGCACTTTAATGTTTGCATGCTAGCATGCTAACGTAAACATGCATACAGTTAGCATGTTTCAAATACCAAGTTATATGACTGCAAGGTGTATCGCTATGGAATTAGAGAAAAAAGTGAAACATTTGAAAAAAAAACGTTATTGTTAGCGTGCTAGCATGCGAATGTTAGCACGCTAGCAGTTAACAAATGTCACATACCAATTTATATGACTCTAGGTTAAACGGTTGCCAAATTATCTCAAAAAGCTAGCACTTTAATGTTTGCATGCTAGCATGCTAACGTAAACATGCATACAGTTAGCATGTTTCAAATACCAAGTTATATGACTGCAAGGGGTATCGCTATGGAATTAGAGAAAAAAGTGAAAAATTTGAATAAAACAACACTTTATTGTTAGCGTGCTAGCATGCTAATGTTAGCACACTAGCAGTTAACAAGTGTCACATACCAAGTTATATGACGCTAGGGTAAACGGTTGCCAAATTAGCTAAAAAAGCTAGCACTTTAATGTTTGCATGCTAGCATGCTAATGTTAGCACACTAGCAGTTAACAAGTGTCACATACCAAGTTATATGACTGTAGGGTAAACGGTTGCCAAATTAGCTCAAAAAGCTAGCACTTTAATGTTTGCATGCTAGCATGCTAACGTAAACATACATACAGTTAGCATGTTTCAAATACCAAGTTATATGACTGCAAGGTGTATCGCTAAGGAATTAGACAAAAAAGTGAAACATTTAAGAAAAAAAATACACTTTATTGTTTGCGTGCTAGCATGCTAATGTTAGCACACTAGCAGTTAACAAGTGTCACATACCAAGTTATATGACTGTAGGGTAAACGGTTGCCAAATTAGCTAAAAAAGATAGCACTTTAATGTTAGCATGCTAACGTAAACATGCATACAGTTAGCATGTTTCAAATACCAAGTTATATGACTGCAAGGGGTATCGCTACGGAATTAGACAAAAAAGTGAAACATTTGAGAAAAAAACAACACTTTATTGTTAGCGTGCTAGCATGCTAATGTTAGCGCACTAGCAGTTAACAAGTGTCCCATACCAAGTTATATGACTGTAGGGTAAACGGTTGCCAAATTAGCTCAAAAAGCTAGCACTTTAATGTTAGCATGCTAGCATGCTAACGTAAACATGCATACAGTTAGCATGTTTCAAATACCAAGTTATATGACTGCAAGGGGTATCGCTATGGAATTAGAGAAAAAAGTGAAAATTTGAGGAAAAAAAACCCACTTTATTGTTAGCGTGCTAGCATGCTAATGTTAGCACACTAACAGTTAACTAGTGTCACATACCAAGTTGTATGACTCTCGGGTAAAGGGTTGCCAAATTAGCTCAAAGAGATAGCACTTTAATGTTTGCATGCTAGCATGCTAATGTAAACATGCATACAGTTAGCATGTTTCAAATACCAAGTTATATGACTGCAAGGTGTATCGCTACGGAATTAGACAAAAAAGTGAAACATTTGAGAAAAAAACAACACTTGATTGTTAGCGTGCTAGCATGCTAAAATTAGCGCGCTCACAGTTAACTAGTGTCACATACCAAGTTGTATGACTCTCGGGTAAAGGGTTGCCAAATTAGCTCAAAGAGCTAGCACTTTAATGTTAGAATGCTAGCATGCTAACGTAAACATGCATACAGTTAGCATGTTTCAAATACCAAGTTATATGACTGCAAGGTGTATCGCTTCGGAATTAGACAAAAAAGTGAAAAATTTGAGAAAAAAACAACACTTTATTGTTTGCGTGCTAGCATGCTAATGTTAGCACACTAGCAGTTAACAAGTGTCACATACCAATTTATATGACTGTAGGGTAAACGGTTGCCAAATTAGCTAAAAAAGCTAGCACTTTAATGTTAGCATGCTAGCATGCTAACGTAAACATGCATACAGTTAGCATGTTTCAAATACCAAGTTATATGACTGCAAGGGGTATCGCTACGGAATTAGACAAAAAAGTGAAACATTTGAGAAAAAAACACTTTGTTGTTAGCGTGCTAGCATGCTAATGTTAGCACACTAGCAGTTAACAAGTGTCACATACCAAGTTGTATGACTCTCGGGTAAAGGGTTGCCAAATTAGCTCAAAGAGCTAGCACTTTAATGTTAGCATGCTAGCATGCTAATGTAAACATGCGTACAGTTAGCATGTTTCAAATACCAAGTTATATGACTGCAAGGGGTATCGCTATGGAATTAGAGAAAAAAGTGAAAATTTGGAGAAAAAAAAAAACACTTTATTGTTAGCGTGCTAGCATGCTAATGTTAGCACACTAGCAGTTAACTAGTGTCACATACCAAGTTGTATGACTCTCGGGTAAAGGGTTGCCAAATTAGCTCAAAGAGCTAGCACTTTAATGTTAGCATGCTAGCATGCTAACGTAAACATGCGTACAGTTAGCATGTTTCAAATACCAAGTTATATGACTGCAAGGGGTATCGCTACGGAATTAGACAAAAAAGTGAAACATTTGAGAAAAAAACAACACTTTATTGTTAGCGTGCTAGCATGCTAAAATTAGCGCGCTCACAGTTAACTAGTGTCACATACCAAGTTGTATGACTCTCGGGTAAACGGTTGCCAAATTAGCTCAAAGAGCTAGCACTTTAATGTTAGCATGCTAACGTAAACATGCATACAGTTAGCATGTTTCAAATACCAAGTTATATGACTGCAAGGTGTATCGCTACGGAATTAGAGAAAAAAGGGAAACATTTGAAAAAAACAACACTTTGTTAGCGTGCTAGCATGCTAATGTTAGCGCACTAGCAGTTAACAAGTGTCACATACCAATTTATATGACTGTAGGGTAAACGGTTGCCAAATTAGCTCAAAGAGCTAGCACTTTAATGTTAGCATGCTAGCATGCTAACGTAAATATGCATACAGTTAGCATGTTTCAAATACCAAGTTATATGACTGCAAGGTGTATCACTACGGAATTAGACAAAAAAGTGAAAAATTTGAGAAAAAAACAACACTTTATTGTTAGCGTGCTAGCATGCTAAAATTAGCGCGCTCACAGTTAACTAGTGTCACATACCAAGTTGTATGACTCTCGGGTAAAGGGTTGCTGAATTAGCTCAAAGAGCTAGCACTTTAATGTTAGCATGCTAGCATGCTAGCATGCTAACGTAAACATGCGTACAGTTAGCATGTTTCAAATACCAAGTTGTATGACTGCAAGGTGTATCGCTACGGAATTAGACAAAAAAGTGAAAAATTTGAGAAAAAAACACTTTATTGTAAGTGTGCTAGCATGCTAATGTTAGCACACTAGCAGTTAACAAATGTCACATACCAATTTATATGACTCTAGGTTAAACGGTTGGCAAATTATCTCAAAAAGCTAGCACTTTGATGTTTGCATGCTAGCATGCTAACGTAAACATGCATACAGTTAGCATGTTTCAAATACCAAGTTATATGACTGCAAGGGGTATCGCTACGGAATTAGACAAAAAAAGTGAAACATTTGAGAAAAAAACAACACTTTATTGTTAGCGTGCTAGCATGCTAATGTTAGCACACTAGCAGTTAACAAAAGTCACATACCAATTTATATGACTGTAGGGTAAACGGTTGCCAAATTAGCTCAAAGAGCTAGCACTTTAATGTTTGCATGCTAGCATGCTAACGTAAACATGCATACAGTTAGCATGTTTCAAATACCAAGTTATATGACTGCAAGGGGTATCGCTACGGAATTAGAGAAAGAAGTGAAAAATGCGGGGAAAAAACAACACTTTATTGTTAGCGTGCTAGCATGCTAATGTTAGCACACTAGCAGTTAACAAGTGTCACATACCAAGTTATATGACTGTAGGGTAAAAGGTTGCCAAATTATCTAAAAAAGCTAGCACTTTAATGTTAGCATGCTAACGTAAACATGCATACAGTTAGCATGTTTCAAATACCAAGTTATATGACTGCAAGAGGTATCGCTATGGAATTAGAGAAAAATGTGAAACATTTAAAAAAAAAAACTATACCTTAATGTTAGCGTGCTAGCATGCTAATTTTAGCACACTAGCAGTTGACAAGTGTCACATACCAATTTATATGACTGTAGGGTAAACGGTTGCCAAATTAGCTCAAAAAGCTAGCACTTTAATGTTTGCATGCTAGCATGCTAACGTAAACATGCATACAGTTAGCATGTTTCAAATACCAAGTTATATGACTGCAAGGGGTATCGCTACGGAATTAGACAAAAAAGTGAAACATTTGAGAAAAAAACAACACTTTATTGTTAGCGTGCTAGCATGCTAATGTTAGCACACTAGCAGTTAACAAGTGTCACATACCAATTTATATGACTCTAGGGTAAACGGCTGCCAAATTAGCTCAAAAAGCTAGCACTTTAATGTTTGCATGCTAGCATGCTAACGTAAACATGCATACAGCTAGCATGTTTCAAATACCAAGTTATATGACTGCAAGGGGTATCGCTACGGAATTAGACAAAAAAGGGAAACATTTGAGAAAAAAACAACACTTTATTGTTAGCGTGCTAGCATGCTAATGTTAGCGCACTAGCAGTTAACAAGTGTCACATACCAAGTTATATGACTGTAGGGTAAACGGTTGCCAAATTAGCTAAAAAAGCTAGCACTTTAATGTTAGCATGCTAACGTAAACATGCATACAGTTAGCATGTTTCAAACACCAAGTTATACGACTGTAAGGAATTAGACAAAAAAGCGTGAATTTAGCACAAAAGAAATAAATGAAAGTTGCAATATGAGC
>NC_084750.1:18256686-18266686 GCF_033978785.1 Entelurus aequoreus | reverse complement strand
AAATCGTATAGTTGATGTAGATGCCCATATCGGCTGTTCAGATTTACTTTACAAAAGAGAAGTGTAGGATACTTCTCTTGTTGCCTTATTTGTATTTTGACTTTTTTAATTTTTAATTTTTGATTTTTAATTTTAATTTTTTATTTTAATTTTTAATTTTTAATTTTTAATTTTTAATTTTTAATTTTTAATTTTTAATTTTTAATTTTTAATTTTTAATTTTTAATTTTTAATTTTAATTTTAATTTTAATTTTAATTTTTAATTTTTAATTTAAAATGTTTCAATTAATTTAATGCAATAATTTCACAAAATTAAAACTTATCTCGTTTGTAAAAAAAAAAAAAAATCCCTGACTTTAAGAAATAAAACAGTCACATTTAATTTAATATATATAAAAAAATAAAAATAAAAATAAGGATAAAAATGTTAAATATTGGTAGTACAAAAAAACATTGAATTCATGTTTTGTAGCCTACTAAAACCAATTCATGGGGGAAATTGTTCTAGTGCAAAATAAGACATTTAACACAAATGTGTCAAGTTTACTGAAAATGGGGATGGAAGCCAGTACCACTTCCTTTTAAGATCGGCACCAACGTGTCAAGGGAAATCTGCCATTATATTCAGTGACCAGGCAGGAAGGGGTTAGGCAGCTAAATTGTGGCCCCAAGCAGAATTTTATTTTTTTAAATTTTGAATAAAATAAATAGTTAAGTAACTCATTTTTATTTTTTTTATTTTTTTTTCATAAAGAAATACAATCATGTGTGCTTACGGACTGTATACCTGCAGACTGTATTGATCTATATTGACATAAACATACACAATATGTATATATAGTGTTTTTATGTTGATTTAATTTTTTTTTTTAAATAAAAAAAATTAATTTTTGTATTTATTTTATTTTTTTTAATTTCTTGCGCGGCCCGGTACCAAAGGCCCGGTGGTTGGGGACCACTGAATTAGAGCACCGCTGCCACCTGTGTATTGTCTCAGCATGAATTACGATGGGAATACTGGAAGTACTTGGCAGAGTTACAAGGACATCAAAACAAAGGCGACGGTGTCTCAAAGTGAATGTCGCTCAGCGAGAGTGAGCGAGCAACATAACAGCAGATGTGTGTACCGCCAGCCAACATAGCAACATAGCATAAGGCTTTCTTTGACAGAAGAATTCCACCTGAGTCGGCGTCAAATGAGGGCCGTAAAAGAAACCGGTTTTGTTTTAATGATAGGTATGGAAATGAGCTTATTATTTATTAGAACAAACTGTATCCGTCTTCTTGGCGCGGTTTGTATCTGCTTTTGTAATATCCAGCAGCTGTTGCGGCAACTTTATGAATCAGCGGGATAAATGAGTCGCACAAAATATAAAAAGAAAGCGTAAAACTAGGAAACAATTGATAAGTCCTCTTTGACCCAGCTACCCGATAATGTGATGGAAATCAATAGTGCTCTTGCCTCAAGCAGGCGCTAAAAATAAGCAACATTTTAATGTACAAACATTCGTTTTGGGTCGGCCTTTATAGCCCGAGGAACCAAATCATTTTTTGACTTTAAAATTGTACTGTTTCGACTTGCACTTTTTTCTGTCTATTTGAAAATGCCAATAAAAAAAGTTGGATCAAGTAAAAAAAATTTTTTAAAAAAACCTCACAATAAAGCAGTAAAAACATTTTTATTCGTCCCGGTCAATTTGCTAAAAACTATTAAATTTCTTAGATTTTTTTTGTGCCGAAGTTAATAAATATATGAAAAACAATCCAATAAATAATTAGTGCGAAATTATGAAAAACTAAATTTTTATTTTTAGGAATTAAATTTACAATTTGAATTAAAACTTGAAAAAAAAAAAAATATATATATATATATACATATACATATATATATATATATATATATATATATATATATATATATATATATATATATATATATATATATATATATATATATATATATATATATATATATATATATATATATATATATATATATATATATATATATATATATATATATATATATATATACACTACCGTTCAAAAGTTTGGGGTCACCCAAACAATTTTGTGTTTGAGCCTTCATTTCTAAGAACAAGAATAGACTGTCGAGTTTCAGATGAAAGTTCTCTTTTTCTGGCCATTTTGAGTGTTTAATTGACCCCACAAATGTGATGCTCCAGAAACTCAATCTGCTCAAAGGAAGGTCAGTTTTGTAGCTTCTGTAACGAGCTAAACTGTTTTCAGATGTGTGAACATGATTGCACAAGGGTTTTCTAATCATCAATTAGCCTTCTGAGCCAATGAGCAAACACATTGTAGCATTAGAACACTGGAGTGATAGTTGCTGGAAATGGGCCTCTATACACCTATGTAGATATTGCACCAAAAAACAGACATTTGCAGCTAAAATAGTCATTTACCACATTAGCAATGTATAGAGTGTATTTCTTTAAAGTTAAGACTAGTTTAAAGTTATCTTCATTGAAAAGTACAGTGCTTTTCCTTCAAAAATAAGGACATTTCAATGGGACCCCAAACTTTTGAACGGTAGTGTGTATATATATATATATATATATATATATATATATATATATATATATATATATATATATATATATATATATATATATATATATATATACATACATACAGTACATGTATATATACATGTGTATAGATATATGTATAAATGTGTTCCTATATATGTATATATATATATATATATATATATATATATATATATATATATATATATATATATATATATATATATATATATATATATATATATATATATATATATATATATATATATATATATATATATATATATATATATCACTCGCTCATCCACGGAGTCAGATGAAACCCCTCCTGCGCTCCTCCCATAAGTCGCCTTCAACACTTTTAGCTGCTGTTTAAGCTCCTTTTTTCTTTTTGATTTTCTGAATGCTGGTTTTGTTTGGAGACGAGATCTAGAGACTAATCCCAATTACGCACAGATGTATAATCCCACCCTCTCGATAAATGACGCAAACATTCTGGATTTGAGACAAAATGTGGGTCACTTGTCATTGAATATAACTATCCTGTTCACTAATATGATACAGAACCCAAAACCAGTGAAGTTGTCACGTTGTGTAAATGGTAAATAAAAACAGAATACAATGATTTGCAAATCCTTTTCAACTTATATTCAATTGAATAGACTGCAAAGACAAGATATTTAATGTTCACACTGGTAAACTTTGTTATTTTTTGCAAATATTAGCTCATTTGGAATTTGATGCCTGCAACATGTTTCAAAAAAGCTGGCACAAGTGGCAAAAAAAGACTGATAAAGTTGAGAAATGCTCATCAAACACTTATTTGGAACATCCCACAGGTGAACAGGCTCACTGGGAACAGGTGGGTGCCATGATTGGGTATAAAAGCAGCTTCCATGAAATGCTCAGTCATTCACAAACAAGGATGGGGCGAGGGTCACCACTTTGTCAACAAATGCCTGAGAAAATTGTTTAAGAACAACATTTCTCAACCAGCTATTGCAAGGAATTTAGGGATTTCACCATCTACGCTCCGTAATATCATCAAAAGGTTCAGAGAATCTGGAGAAATCACTGCACGTAAGCGGCAATGCCCAAAACTAACATTGAATGCCCGTGACCTTCGATCCCTCAGGCGGTACTGCATCAAAAAGCGACATCAGTGTGTAAAGGATATCACCACATGGGCTCAGGAACACTTAAAAAACCCACTGTCAGTAACTACAGTTGGTCCCTACATCTGTAAATGTAAGTTAAAACTCTACTATGCAAAGCCAAAGCCATTTATCAACAACACCCGGAAACGCCGCCGGCTTCGCTGGGTCCGAGCTCATCTAGGATGGACTGATGTAAAGTGAAAATGTGTTCTGTGGTCAGACGAGTCCACATTTCAAATTGTTTTTGGAAACTGTGGACGTCGTGTCCTCCGGACCAAAGAGGAAAAGAACCATCCGTATTGTTCTAGGCGCAAAGTGTAAAAGCCAGCATCTGTGATGGTATGGGGGTGTATTAGTGCCCAAGGCATGGGTAACTTACACATCTGTGAAGGCGCCATTAATGCTGAAAGGTACATACAGGTTTTGGAGCAACATATGTTGCCATCCAAGCAACGTTATCATGGACGCCCCTGCTTATTTCAGCAAGACAAGGCCAAGCCACTTGTTACATCAACGTGGCTTCATAGTAAAAGAGTGCGGGTACTAGACTGGCCTGCCTGTAGTCCAGACCTGTCTCCCATTGAAAATGTGTGGCGCATTATGAAGCCTAAAATACCACAACGGAGACCCCCGGACTGTTGAACAACTTAAAGGCCTACTGAAACCCACTACTACCGACCACGCAGTCTGATAGTTTATATATCAATGATGAAATCTTAACATTATAACACATGCCAATACGGCCGGGTTAACTTATAAAGTGACATTTTAAATTTGCCGCTAAACTTCCGGTTCGAAACGCCTCTGAGGATGACGTATGCGTGTGACGTAGCCCGGCGAACACGGGTATGCCTTCCACATTGAAGCCGGTACGAAAAAGCTCTGTTTTCATTTCATAATTCCACAGTATTCTGGACATCTGTGTTCGTGAATCTGTTTCAATCATGTTCATTGCATTATGGAGAAGGAAGCCAAGCAAGCAAAGAAGAAAGTTGTCGGTGCGAAATGGACGTATTTTTCGAACGTAGTCAGCCACAACAGTACACAGCCGGCGCTTCTTTGTTTACATTCCCGAAAGATGCAGTCAAGATGGAAGAACTCGGATAACAGAGACTCTAACCAGGAGGACTTTTGATTTGGATACACAGACGCCTGTAGAGAACTGGGACAACACAGACTCTTACCAGGATTACTTTGATTTGGATGACAAAGACGCAGACGTGCTACTGTGAGTATGCAGCTTTGGCTTTTTTTTGCGTATGTACGTAACTTTTTTAAAATATATAAGCTTTATGAACCTTGGGTTAGGTGAACGGTCTTTTGGGCTGAGTGATTGTGTGTGTTGATCATGTGTTTGAATTGTATTGGCGTGTTCTATGGAGCTAGGAGCTAGCAGAGGAGCTAGGAGCTAGCATAACACGTACCGTACCGTACGTGCGCGTCACGTACGTAACTTTTTAAAAATATATAAGCTTTATGAACCTTGGGTTAGGTGAACGGTCTTTTGGGCTGAGTGATTGTGTGTGTTGATCAGGTGTTTGAATTGTATTGGCGTGTTCTATGGAGCTAGGAGCTAGCAGAGGAGCTAGGAGCTAGCATAACAAACACGCAGGTGTTATTATGCAGGATTAATTTGTGGCATATTAAATATAAGCCTGGTTGTGTTGTGGCTAATAGAGTATATATATGTCTTGTGTTTATTTACTGTTGTAGTCATTCCCAGCTGAATATCAGGTACCGTGAGTATGCAGCCTTGGCTGCTAAACATTCGATAACTTGACCGTATGTGCGCGTCACGTACGTAACTTTTTAAAAATATATAAGCTTTATGAACCTTGGGTTAGGTAAACGGTCTTTTGGGCTGAGTGATTGTGTGTGTTGATCAGGTGTTTGTATTGTATTGGCGTGTTCTATGGAGCTAGGAGCTAGCAGAGGAGCTAGGAGCTAGCATAACAAACACGCAGGTGTTTTTATGCAGGATTAATTTGTGGCATATTAAATATAAGCCTGGTTGTGTTGTGGCTAATAGAGTATATATATGTCTTGTGTTTATTTACTGTTGTAGTCATTCCCAGCTGAATATCAGGTCACCCCCGGCTCTCACAGCATCTTCCCTATCTGAATAGCTTCAACTCCCCACTAGTCCTTCACTTGCACTTTACTCATCCACAAATCTTTCATCCTCGCTCAAATTAATGGGGAAATTGTCGCTTTCTCGGTCCGAATCTCTCTCACTTCATGCGGCCATCATTGTAAACAATAGGGAACTTTGCGTATATGTTCAACTGACTACGTCACGCTACTTCCGGTAGGTGCAAGCCTTTTTTTTATCAGATACCAAAAGTTGCAATCTTTATCGTCGTTGTTCTATACTAAATCCTTTCAGCAAAAATATGGCAATATCGCGAAATGATCAAGTATGACACATAGAATAGATCTGCTATCCCCGTTTAAATAAAAAAAAATCATTTCAGTAGGCCTTTAAGCTGTACACCAAGCAAGAATGGGAAAGAATTCCACCTGAAAAGCTTTAAAAATGTGTCTCCTCAGTTCCCAAACGTTTACTGAGTGTTGTTAAAAGGAAAGGCCTTTTTGCAATGTGTTGCTGCCATTAAATTCTAAGTCAATGATTATTTGCAACAACAAAAAAGAAGTTTCCCAGTGTGAACATGAAATATCTTGTCTTTGCAGTCTATTCAATTGAATATAAGTTGAAAAGGATTTGTAAATCGTTGTATTCTGTTTTTATTCACGTGCCAACTTCACTGGTTTTGGGCTTGGTAGAATGTCCACCTTGTTCAGCAATGTGCTGTTTGAAGAAGGTCAGATGTCACAAAACTGAGCGCTCACAGCTGCTTATTGACCCCAAAAAGGCCAAACTTTCCCTCGCCACACGCACATTATGTAAGTGTCTTGCAGGATAGCAGCTTAAGTCGCCTCATGTGGTCCCTGGAGGAATGCGAGTGGCTCAAGTCTTCCCACCAGCACAAACATTGCACGGACATTTCTGTCCAGACCTTGTCTCACATGATGGACTCTCTGTCTCCCGTGATCCGTGACCACCATGCACGCTCGTGATCAAATCAGAGAACGTGATTACGAAAGCACGTGCAGCTCCGAGTTTTACACTTGATGTGTCAGGAAGTCTTTTCTCTTAAAGGGGAACTGCACTTTTTTGGGTGGAATTTTGCCTATCATTCACAATTATTATGAGGGACAAGAACAAGGAGATTTTAAAGATGATAAAAAATGCTTGGAAGATATCTTGTAGCCTTCAATGTATGTAATATGTACAATATACACACTGCAAGTATATATGTATAATGTAGTAACAGACACCTTCATAACAATATGTAATATGTACAATATACACACTGCAAGTATATATATATAATGTAGTAACAGACACCTTCATAACAATATGTAATATGTACAATATACACACTGCAAGTATATATAATGTAGTAACAGACACCTTCATAACAATATGTAATATGTACAATATACACACTGCAAGTATATATATATAATGTAGTAACAGACACCTTCATAACAATATGTAATATGTACAATATACACACTGCAAGTATATATATAATGTAGTAACAGACACCTTCATAACAATATGTAATATGTACAATATACACACTGCAAGTATATATATATAATGTAGTAACAGACACCTTCATAACAATATGTAATATGTACAATATACACACTGCAAGTATATATATATAATGTAGTAAAAGACACCTTCATAACAATATGTAATATGTACAATATACACACTGCAAGTATATATATAATGTAGTAACAGACACCTTCATAACAATATGTAATATGTACAATATACACACTGCAAGTATATATATATAATGTAGTAAAAGACACCTTCATAACAATATGTAATATGTACAATATACACACTGCAAGTATATATATAATGTAGTAACAGACACCTTCATAACAATATGTAATATGTACAATATACACACTGCAAGTATATATATAATGTAGTAACAGACACCTTCATAACAATATGTAATATGTACAATATACACACTGCAAGTATATATATATATAATGTAGTAACAGACACCTTCATAACAATATGTAATATGTACAATATACACACTGCAAGTATATATATAATGTAGTAACAGACACCTTCATAACAATATGTAATATGTACAATATACACACTGCAAGTATATATATAATGTAGTAACAGACACCTTCATAACAATATGTAATATGTACAATATACACACTGCAAGTATATATATAATGTAGTAACAGACAACTTCATAACAATATGTAATATGTACAATATACACACTGCAAGTATACATATAATGTAGTAACAGACACCTTCATAACAATATGTAATATGTACAATGTACACACTGCAAGTATATATATAATGTAGTAACAGACACCTTCATAACAATATGTAATATGTACAATATACACACTGCAAGTATATATATAATGTAGTAACAGACACCTTCATAACAATATGTAATATGCTAGCCATGTTTTAAAGCACCTCTTCCTTTCTTTCAGTGTTATAACTTCACCTTTATCGTCAGTTTTAAGCCAAAATGCGTTCATTCTCCCTTTTCTGTCTGCTTGGAAGTACTCCGTGTTTGTGCGCTGCCGAACATGCTCCTCTGCTCGTAAAACCAGCAATGGCATGACGTGACGACGCGCCGTCATGCCTGTAAAAAAAAATTAAAATATGGCGAACCGGTACTTTCCAAACAGAGTATAGTACCGTTTTTGATTCATTAGTATTGCGATACTATACTAGTACCGGTATACCGTACAACCCTAGTCTGGTAACTCCTCTCATTAGTTTAATGAAAACGTCTCTTTCATAAATAAATATATAAATCATATATATGAATGAGACTTGTCCAGGGTGGCACCCCGCCTTCCGCCCGATTGTAGCTGAGGTAGGCTCCAGCGCCCCCGCGACCCCGAAGGGAATAAGCGGTAGAAAATGGATGGATGGATATATGAATGAGGTAAATCCCCTCCACTTGCTCAATTGAAAAGTAGCTTGCCTGCAGAAAAATTGTGGGCACCTTTGTACTGGACTCTCACTATTATGTTAGATCCACAATGGACTGGACTCTCACTATTATGTTAGATCCACTATGGACTGGACTCTCACTATTATGTTAGATCCACTATGGACTGGACTCTCACACTATTATGTTAGATCCACTATGGACTGGACTCTCACACTATTATGTTAGATCCACTATGGACTGGACTCTCACTATTATGTTGGATCCACTATGGACTGGACTCTCACATTATTATGTTAGATCCACTATGGACTGGACTCTCACTATTATGTTAGATCCACTATGGACTGGACTCTCACTATTATGTTAGATCCACTATGGACTGGACTCTCACTATTATGTTAGAACCACTATGGACTGGACTCTCACTATTATGCTAGATCCACTATGGACTGGACTCTCACACTATTATGCTAGATCCACTATGGACTGGACTCTCACACTATTATGTTAGATCCACTATGGACTGGACTCTCACACTATTATGTTAGATCCACTATGGACTGGACTCTCACAATATTATGTTAGATCCACTATGGACTGGACTCTCACACTATTATGCTAGATCCACTATGGACTGGACTCTCACACTATTATGCTAGATCCACTATGGACTGGACTCTCACACTATTATGCTAGATCCACTATGGACTGGACTCTCACACTATTATGCTAGATCCACTATGGACTGGACTCTCACACTATTATGCTAGATCCACTATGGACTGGACTCTCACACTATTATGCTAGATCCACTATGGACTGGACTCTCACACTATTATGCTAGATCCACTATGGACTGGACTCTCACACTATTATGCTAGATCCACTATGGACTGGACTCTCACACTATTATGCTAGATCCACTATGGACTGGACTCTCACACTATTATGTTAGATCCACTATGGACTGGACTCTCACACTATTATGCTAGATCCACTATGGACTGGACTCTCACACTATTATGCTAGATCCACTATGGACTGGACTCTCACACTATTATGCTAGATCCACTCGACGTCCATTGCACCGGTCGCCCTAGGCTTGTTGTGGCTTGTGCAGCCCTTTGAGACACTCGTGATTTAGGGCCATATAAGTAAACATTGATTGACTGATTGATACTACACCAACAATTGGGTGGAAGGTTAATAACCCAATTTTTTAACGATTGAACGAGATAAAGCTTGTTTCCC
>NC_084750.1:18159186-18254186 GCF_033978785.1 Entelurus aequoreus | reverse complement strand
GGACACTTTGCTTCATAAAAATATAATAATTTTACTGTAAATTTAATCATATATTTATACATTATATTTCCAGGGAAGGGAAATGATGTAGATTCTGGTGTTATTGGTCTGGACTCCAAGTTACAGAGACAGCAGGTGAAGTGCAGGTAAAATGTGTTCATTAACAAAAAAAAAAATAGTGCAGCGGGGAAGTGCGCAAAGAGCATAGGGAAAGCAAACAGAATGTGGAAAACAAAAATAAGACTGCCGGGCAGGAAATAAATACAGAAACTCAGGGAACTACTGCCATGGCCCATAAAAGTGTTACCATGGAAACAATTCAAACCTGGAACTAACTAAGGTACTTCATTTCACATTCATTCTTATGGAAAAAGTTCAATTCCGTTTGACTTGGGAGGTTTACAGTTTGTTGTTTTGCAGACCCACAATCCACACGCACGCACACATTTAACGACAATGGGTGTTGCTGATGTGTGTGTGTGAGAATGTGTGTGTGCATGGGCCCACTTCCAGCTGGAGTAAGATTAGAGCCGAGTCACTTATTGAGTTCAAGTCAGGATTTCAACTGGCCAAAGCACATATATATGTAAGAGGATTAGTCCTCTGTTGTGAGGCGGCCATGTTCAAGTTTCACTTTTATAACATTAACGCGAGATTACATTGAAAACAATGTTTTACGTTGTAGAAACATGTTCTCAAACACCTTAACAACAACGTGGTGGCACCCCAGTTGTATTGTGTGAGCCGTACCACACCTTTGTTGAAGGTAAGGCACGGCAGGGGAAGTCAAAAGCAAATATTTGGAGCGGGCATGCATGTGCTGACGTGACCCGCAAACAACATGGCCGTCATGCAGATGTGTGAGAACATTCTCACACCTCACCTGCACTGCAAAAAGTCGGTGTTCAAAAACAAGAAAAAAAAATACAAAAATGAGGGGTATTTTATTTGAACTAAGCAAAATTATTTGCCAATAGAACAAGAAAATTTGGCTTGTCAAGACTTTCCTAAACAAGCAAAATTAAAGCTGCAAGCAGCGATGGATGGGACCGACTTTGACGGCACATAAAATCCAAACCGGAGCAGTAATTAAAACTCTTTCACCAACTTTTAATCAGAAGGGTTCGATCTCTCTCCTGTGCTAGTTTGAAGCTGACACGACAAACGCGCTCAGAGGAGATCATGTTTGAAAAAAGGTGACTGTTTTTACACAACTTTTGTTTTGAAGGGGGAATTGCAAATTTCCTGTTGATTTTTGCTGGGGGTTGTCAGTGAATGAAATCTCGGTCTAAGTGAGACCTACATAGAGGTTTTTGTTTCATGTCTGTACGACATTCCTACTGGAAGTTACAGGCAGTTTTGTCTGTTTTCTTCCTAGGAGCAGTTTTGTCTGTGTTTTATTCCTAGGGGGCGTTAGAGCGCAATTTGAGTTTTGGGGTTTGGTTTTTTTTATTAGATCGCAATTTTCGCCAGTCCTGATGTGTGTGTCCAGTTTGGGGAGTTTTGAAGCATGTTAAGGGGGTCAAATTACAGTTCAAAGAGGCAAAGGTGACTGTTTTTACTAAACTTTTGTTTTGAAGGGGGAATTGCAAACTTCCTGTTGATTTTTGCTGGGGGTTGTCAGTGAATGAAATCTCGGTCTAAGTGAGACCTACATAGAGGTTTTTGTTTCATGTCTGTACGACATTCCTACTGGAAGTTACAGGCAGTTTTGTCTGTTTTCTTCCTAGGAGCAGTTTTGTCTGTGTTTTATTCCTAGGGGGCGTTAGAGCGCAATTTGAGTTTTGGGGTTTGGTTTTTTTATTAGATCGCAATTTTCGCCAGTCCTGATGTGTGTGTCCAGTTTGGTGAGTTTTGAAGCATGTTAAGGGGGTGAAATTACAGTTAAAAGAGGCAAAGGTGACTGTTTTTACTAAACTTTTGTTTTGAAGGGGGAATTGCAAACTTCCTGTTGATTTTTGCTGGGGGTTGTCAGTGAATAAAATCTCGGTCTAAGTGAGACCTACATAGAGGTTTTTGTTTCATGTCTGTACGACATTCCTACTGGAAGTTACAGGCAGTTTTGTCTGTTTTCTTCCTAGGAGCAGTTTTGTCTGTGTTTTATTCCTAGGGGGCGTTAGGGCGCAATTTTGAGTTTTGGGGTTTGGTTATTTTATTAGATCGCAATTTTCGCCAGTCCTGATGTGTGTGTCCAGTTTGGTGAGTTTTGAAGCATGTTAAGGGGGTCAAATTACAGTTCAAAGAGGCAAAGGTGACTGTTTTTACTAAACTTTTGTTTTGAAGGGGGAATTGCAAACTTCCTGTTGATTTTTGCTGAAGGGGGTCAAATTATAGCTCAAAGAGGCGGCGGTATAATAATAAAGAAAGAAAGAATAAAACGCTACAAACTCAATAGGGTCCTCTGTCCCAAAGGGACATTCGGTCCCTAATTAGCTAACCTCAATGAACCCAAAAATACCTTAAAATAAGTATATTCTCACTAATAACAAGTGCACATTTCTTGGTAGAAAAAAAAAGACACGTTTTTGCTCAATATGTTGAAAAATATTCTTAAATGAAGTAAATGCTAGTGCCATTATGTTGACATAATGATATGCGCTCTGCATTACATTTCTTAAAACCAGCAAACTTATACTAAAAACTAATTTATTGTTCTTAATGGAAAGGCAACAAGGCAACATCTTGTTACTCTCGGGGTCTCCTAGCCGCTCAGGCAAATCATACGATCTAAAAATGCATTTTTCCATGGATAACATGACATCATCGCGCCAAGTGCGTGCTCTTTCAGTCAATTAGTGCGCATATATACAGCCCGGATCCCGGCCAAATTTTTTTAAATTGTAATTTTGAGGAATTTATCTGAATGTGCATGAACTATTTCTGTTCAAAATTGTTAGAAATGTCAAATGTTTAAATATTAACTGTCAGTTTACTGTACTGTGCCAACTGTACTACTATATGAGTACGTATGTTCTATTGTTTCATTGAAAATAAAACATGAAACATAGTTTATCTTCAATTTCGACTCTTTAAAATTCAAAATTCAACCAAAAAAAAAAGAGAAAAACTAGCTAATTCGAATCTTTTTGAAAAAAATTTAAAAATTATTTATGGAAAATCTTTAGTAATTTTTCCTGATTAAGATTAATTTTAGAATTTTGATGACATCTTTTAAATAGGTTAAAATCCAATCTGCACTTTATTAGAATATATAACAAATTGGACCAAGTTATGTTTCTAACAAAGACAAATCATTATTTCTTCTAGATTTTCCAGAACAAAATTTTTAAAAGAAATTCAAAAGACTTTGAAATAAGATTTAAATTTGATTCTACAGATTTTCTAGATTTGCCAGAATAATGTTTTTGAATTTTAATCATAATAAGTTTGAAGAAATATTTCACAAATATTCTTCGTCGAAAAAACAGAAGCTAAAATGAAGAATTAAATTAAAATGTATTTATTATTCTTTACAATAAAAAATAAAAAAATTACTTGAACATTGATTTAAATTGTCAGGAAAGAAGAGGAAGGAATTTAAAAGGTAAAAAGGTATATGTGTTTAAAAATCCTAAAATAATTTTTAAGGTTGTATTTTTTCTCTAAAATTGTCTTTCTGAAAGTTATAAGAAGCAAAGTAAAAAAAAAAAAATGAATTTATTTAAACAAGTGAAGACCAAGTCTTTAAAATATTTTCTTGGATTTTCAAATTCTATTTGAGTTTTGTCTCTCTTAGAATTAAAAATGTCGAGCAAAGCGAGACCAGCTTGCTAGTAAATACATACAATTTAAAAAATAGAGGCAGCTCACTGGTAAGTGCTGCTATTTGAGCTATTTTTAGAACAGGCCAGCGGGCTACTCATCTGGTCCTTACGGGCTACCTGGTGCCCGCGGGCACCGCGTTGGTGACCCCTGATATAGGTCATCAAATCTCAGCAACAAGCTGTAATATCTTACTGAGATCATTTAGGACCAAAACCCTTAAAACAAGTAAAACACTCAAACATAAAATCTGCTTAGTGAGAAGAATTATCTTATCAGACAGAAAATAAGCAAATATCACCCTTATTTGAGGTATTTCATCTTACTTAGATTTCAGTTTTTGCAGTGTGCCACTGTGGAACGTGAAGACACGGTGGAAAATCCCTCCTTCGCCGGCCAAACAAACAGCGTGGGCGCTCTCAAGAAAAACTGGTTCAGGATAAAACTGTCCGCATGGTGTTCCTGTGTTCTCTCATGTATGGTAATCAAGATTAAGATTAAAGATTAAAGTACCAATGATTGTCACACACACACTAGATGTGGCGAAATTTGTCCTCTGCATTTGTCCCATCCCCTTGGGGAGCAGTGGGCAGCAGCGGCCCGCGCCCGGGAATCATTTTTGGTGATTTAACCCCCAACTCCAACCCTTTGTTGCTGAGTGCCAAGCAGGGAGGTTACGGGTCCCATTTTTATAGTCTTTGGTATGACTCGGCTGGGATTTGAACTCCAACCTACCGATCTCAGGGCGGACACTCTAACCACTAGGCCACAGAAGGATGTTGTTCTGTCCCAAGGACTTCAAAACGGAGAGAACCAAGGACCTGCCCAATTTCCAGACGAACTCTTTTTGAAGTATTTTACAAACTCTTTTTGAACTATTTTATAGGAACTCTTTTTGAACTATTTTACGACCTCTTCTTTTGAACTGTTCGGTAACCAAATGCAACGCTGTTTACGACCCACTTCCCTCTGGAAGCAGCTGTGGTCAGGTGGGGGGGGGAGAAAGTCAAATAAAGAAGGTGGAGTGCAATCTTTGGGCAGAGCGTGCTGGAGATTGTAGAAAGATACAATGTCCGGGCGACTCTCCTCAATATATTGAGCCCAAATTGAGTTGCTGTCTCTGTTTAATTCTTTGCCTCTTGTCTTGTTTAATAGATGTCATCAGTGTTTGATGAAAAAGGATTACCTCCAAATTCTTCAGGACAAGCTAAAATCATCAGGTTGGGTCTTGGGCGCAGTCGGGTGTTCCAACAGGACAATGACCCCAAACACACGTCAAAAGTGGTAAAGGAATGGCTAAATCAGGCTAGAATGAAGGTTTTAGAATGGCCTTCCCAAAGTCCTGACTTAAACGTGTGGACAATGCTGAAGAAACAAGTCCATGTCAGAAAAAAAAAACACATTTAGCTGAACTGCAACAATTTTGTCAAGAGGAGTGGTCAAAAATTCAAGCAGAAGCTTGTGGATGGCTACCAAAAGCGCCTTATTGCAGTGAAACTTGCCAAATATTAACATTGCTGTATGTATACTTTTGACCCAGCACATTTGCTCACATTTTCAGTAGAGCCATAATAAATTAATAAAAGAAGCAAACTTCATGAATGTTTTTTGTGACCAATGAACACATGTGGAGTTATGTACTTAACAAAAAAAAGGTGAAATAACTGAAAACATGTTTTATATTCTAGTTTCTTCAAAATAACCACCTTTTACTCTGATTACTGCTTTGCACACTCTTGGCATTCTCTCCATGAGCTTCCTCTTGAAGCTCATTATTATTTTGTCAACATTATTAGTTGTGGATTATTAATCCACTTGTTCATTTACTGTTAATATCTGCTTATTTTCTCTTTCAACATGTTCTATCTACACTTCTGTTAAAATGTAATAATCACTTATTCTTCTGTTGTTTGATACTTTACATTAGTTTTGGATGATACCACAAATGTAGGTATCGATCCGATACCAAGTAGTTACAGGATCATACATTGGTCATATCCAAAGTCCTCATGTGTCCAGGGACATATTTTACTGAGTTTATAAACATAATATGATTTTTTTTAAAAGGAAAAAAGATTTGGTGACAATAAAAACTATCGATGTAATCATAGTAGTATCGACTAGATACGCTCTTGTACTTGGTATCATTACAGTGGATGTCAGGTGTAGGCATTTGTTTACATTGTAACGCCGGTGTGTCATGATCTGTGGTCTGGATCATGTTTTGTTATTTTCTGTTAGTTTAAGACTCCAGTAGTTCCTGTTTTTGTGCGCCCTCGTTTGTTTTAGTTTCCATGACGACTTATGATTTTCACCTGCCTCTTGCGTTCGGGTCACACTTGTCTCTAATCAAGAGACTATTATTTAAGCCTGTCTTTGCCAGTTAGTCGTCCTGGCGACTTGCTCTTTTCTTGCCACAGGAAGTCTTGCTTATTTCATGCGATTCCATAGTTAATGCTATTTGTTTCATGCCATAGTTTAGTGAGGTTTTCATGTCCATAGTTTCATGTTTCATGTCCTAAGTTTTTTGCCTTAGCTTCTCGTGTGAACGGCACGCTTTCCTTTTGTTTTGGTTGCTGTCATTTCTGCTGTGTAGGATTAATTGATTATTAAATATGTTCCTACCTGCTACCCTTGTCCGGAAAAGTCTGTTTGCTTCCCGGGAGAACCAACTTCGCAGCAACAAGCTGCGAAAACCCCCCTGCCATGACACGGTGAGCTATTGTATCCTCCTACGGTGTGCATGTTTAGCTATTCCTCCTCCTCCAGTGATAATGATACTTGTAAGAAACTTACTTTATTTGTCAAACAGAGTATAATTTTTGATTCATTAGTACCGCGATACTATACTAGTACCGGTATACCGTACAACCCTACATTAATATTTGTTTTCCAATTTCTGTTGACACACTGTGCTCTTTCATCTGAAGGTTACAAGGAGCCCTTAAAAAATTGATGATAAATTAATTACTCACATTTTGCGGAAAAAGCTAATTTCGGCTTTTTAGGTTGCAAGAATAATTAAAGCTGCAAGCAGCGTTGGTCAGGTCCGCATTTTGGCTGGTGCTAGTCCTAGGTGTCCCAATACTTTTGTCCAGTGGTAGTCCTGAGTGAGACCTACATAGAGGTTTTTGTTTCATGTCTCTACGATATTCGTACTGGGAGTTAGAGGAAGTTTTGTCTGTGTTTTTTTCCTTGGTGCTGCGGCACAGTGGTTGTTTTCTTTGAAGGTGCGTAAAATCACAGCAGCGGAGCAACTTTAGTGCTGCGGGTCTTTGAAGGCTCGTAAAATCAAAACGGTAGCACCTTCCAAAACGCCGTCGTCAACTTTTAATCAGAAGGGTTTAATCTCTCTCCTGTAGTAGTTTGAAGCCGAAATGACAAACGCGCTCAGAGGAGATAATGTTTGATGTTTGGTGACTGGTTTTAACAAAAATTGTGTTTTGAAGGAGGGATTGCAAACTTCCTGTTGATTTTTGCTGAAGGATGTCAATCTATGAAATGTAGGTCTAGGTAAGACCTACATAGAGGTATTTGTTTCATGTCTCTAAGGCGTTCCTACCGGAAGTTACAAGCAGTTTTGTCTGAGTTTTCCTCTGAGGAGCAGTTTTGTCTCTGTTTTATTCAAAAATTGCGCTAGAGCGCATTTTTGAGTTTTGGGGTTCGGTTTTTTTTTTAGATCACAATTTCCACCAGTCGCGATGTGTGTGAGAAGTATTTTAAAGGGGTCAAATTACAGCTCAAAGAGGCAAAAATGAGTGTTTTTAGTCATTTTTTTGTCTTGAAGGGGAAATTGCCAACTTCCTGTTGATTTTTGCCCGAAGAAATTAATTAATAAAAAGTAGGTCTAAGTGAGACCTACATAGAGGTTTTTGTTTCATGTCTCTACGACATTCGTACTGGGAGTGACAGGCAGTTTTCTTCCTAGGGGGCGCTAGAGCGCAATTTTGATTTTTGAGGTTAGGTTTTTTTTTACTAAAGTTTTTGGGTCACTTTTTTCTATTTGTGTGTCAAATTTGGTGAGTTTTGAAGCATGTTAAGGGGGGCAAAGTAGTGCGCAAAGCTGCGGAATAATAATAATAAAGAATAAAGAATAATTAAAGCTGCAAGCAGCGTTGGTCGGGTCCGCATTTTGGCAGGTGCTAGTCCTAGGTGTCCCAATACTTCTGTCCAGTGGTAGTCCTGAGTGAGACCTACATAGAGGTTTTTGTTTCATGTCTCTAAGACGTTCCTACCGGAAGTTACAAGCAGTTTTGTCTGAGTTTTCCTCTGAGGAGCAGTTTTTTTCAAAAAATTGCGCTACAGCGCATTTTTGAGTTTTGGGGTTCGGTTTTTTTTTTTTAGATCGCAATTTCCACCAGTCCCGATGTGTGTGAGAAGTATGTTAAAGGGGTCAAATTACAGCTCAAAGAGGCAAAAATGAGTGTTTTTAGTCATTTTTTTGTCTTGAAGGGGAAATTGCCAACTTCCTGTTGATTTTTGCCCGAAGAAATTAATTAATAAAAAGTAGGTCTAAGTGAGACCTACATAGAGGTTTTTGTTTCATGTCTCTACGACATTCGTACTGGGAGTGACGGGCAGTTTTCTTCCTAGGGGGCGCTAGAGCGCAATTTTGATTTTTGAGGTTAGGTTTTTTTTTACTAAAGTTTTTGGGTCACTTTTTTCTATTTGTGTGTCAAATTTGCTGAGTTTTGAAGCATGTTAAGGGGGGCAAAGTAGTGCGCAAAGCTGCGGAATAATAATAATAAAGAATAAAGAATAATTAAAGCTGCAAGCAGCGTTGGTCGGGTCCGCATTTTGGCAGGTGCTAGTCCTAGGTGTCCCAATACTTCTGTCCAGTGGTAGTCCTGAGTGAGACCTACATAGAGGTTTTTGTTTCATGTCTCTAAGACGTTCCTACCGGAAGTTACAAGCAGTTTTGTCTGTGTTTTCCTCTGAGGAGCAGTTTTATTCAAAAAATTGCGCTACAGCGCATTTTTGAGTTTTGGGGTTCGTTTTTTTTTTTTTAGATCGCAATTTCCACCAGTCCCGATGTGTGTGAGAAGTATTTTAAAGGGGTCAAATTACAGCTCAAAGAGGCAAAAATGAGTGTTTTTAGTCATTTTTTTGTCTTGAAGGGGAAATTGCCAACTTCCTGTTGATTTTTGCCCGAAGAAATTAATTAATAAAAAGTAGGTCTAAGTGAGACCTACATAGAGGTTTTTGTTTCATGTCTCTACGACATTCGTACTGGGAGTTACAGGCAGTTTTCTTCCTAGGGGGCGCTAGAGCGCAATTTTGATTTTTTTTTACTAAAGTTTTTGGGTCACTTTTTTCTATTTGTGTGTCAAATTTGGTGAGTTTTGAAGCATGTTAAGGGGGGCAAAGTAGTGCGCAAAGCTGCGGAATAATAATAATAAAGAATAAAGAATAATAATAAAACCTTACAAATTCAATAGTGTCCTTTCGTCCCATTGCAAAAGGACTCCCTTTGGGATTCCTTTGAAAATGGTCCTGTGCGGACCCTAAAAAATAAAAAAAAAAGGCCAACCAAATCCAGGAAGTACTTGTTTAGTCAGGAAATGAAGTTTTTGTTTGTTTGTTATTTCACAAAGTGGCGGGCCACCTCTGGCCCCCGGGCCTGGAGTTTGACACCTGTGAACTATAAGGTTAATAAATGACGATAAGCTCATCAGTTTCTCGTAAGCTGTCTGGTCTCCGACCCTTTGCAAAGTTCACTAACCTTGTGAAGAGCCAGTTTATGGTAGTCCTCACCTTGGACCTCCACGTTCCACACCAGACAAGGAAACCTGCTGATATCACTGCCCTACACGCTGGATGGTTGTTGATGATATCAGCATTTATAGACGTGTCTATTGCCATCTAGGCACGGTCTTAAAATGAGCTTCGAGAGGTAGTCGCCTGAAATGGTTTTCACTTCACGGGCGTGCTTTTGAAGCTCATGGAGAGAATGCCAAGAGTGCGCAAAGCAGTAATCAGAGCAAAGGGTGGCTATTTTGAAGGAAATAGAATATACAACTTTTTTTTGTTAAGTAGAAAACTCAAAACCAGTGAAGTTGGCACGTGAATAAAAACAGAATACAAAATCCTTTTCAACGTATATTCAATTGAATAGACTGCAATTAAATTAGTCATTAACTTAGAATTTAATGGCAGCAACACGTTGCAAAAAAGTTGTCACAGGGGCATTTTTACCACTGTGTTACATGGCCTTTCCTTTTAACAACACTCAGTAAACGTTTGGGAACTGAGGAGACACATTTTTGAAGCTTTTCAGGTGGAATTCTTTCCCATTCTTGCTTGATGTACAGCTTAAGTTGTTCAACAGTCCGGGGGTGTCCGTTGTGCTATTTTAGGCTTCATAATGCACCACACATTTTCAATGGGAGACAGGTCTGGACTACAGGCAGGCCAGTCTAGTACCCGCACTCTTTTACTATGAAGCCACGCTGTTGTAACACATGGCTTGGCATTGTCTTGCTGAAATAAGCAGGGGCGTCCATGATAACGTTGCTTGGATGGCAACATATGTTGCTCCAAAACCTGTATGTAATGGCGCCTTCACAGATGTGTAAGTTACCCATGCCTTGGGCACTAATAGTCCGGATGGTTGTTTTCCTCTTTGTTCCGGAGGACACCACGTCCACAGTTTCCAAAAACAATTTGAAATGTGGACTCGTCAGACCACAGAACACTTTTCCACTTTGCATCAGTCCATCTTAGATGAGCTCGGGCCCAGCGAAGCCGGTAGCGTTTCTGGGTGTTGTTGATAAACGGCTTTGGCTTTGCATAGTAGAGTTTTAACTAGAGATGTCCGATAATATCGGCCGATATATGCGTTAAAATGTAATATCGGAAATTATCGGTATCGGTTTTTTTATTATCGGTATCGTTTTTTTGTTTTTTTGGGGTTTTTTTTTTAAAAAATTTATTAAATCAACATAAAAAACACAAGATACACTTACAATTAGTGCACCAACCCAAAAAACCTCCCTCCCCCATTCACACTCATTCACACAAAAGGGTTGTTTCTTTCTGTTATTAATATTCTGGTTCCTACATTATATATCAATATATATCAATACAGTCTGCAAGGGATACAGTCCGTAAGCACACATGATTGTGCGTGCTGCTGCTCCACTAATAGTACTAACCTTTAACAGTTAATTTTACTAATTTTCATTCATTACTAGTTTCTATGTAACTGTTTTTATATTGTTGTACTTTCTTTTTTATTCAAGAAAATGTTTTTAATTTATTTATCTTATTTTACAAATTTTTTTAAGAAGTACCTTATCTTCATCATACCTGGTTGTCCAAATTAGGCATAATAATGTGTTAATTCCACGACTGCATATATCGGTTGATATCGGTATCGGTTGATATCGGTATTGGTTGATATCGGTATCGGTAATTAAAGAGTTGGACAATATCGGAATATCGGATATCGGCAAAAAGCCATTATCGGACATCCCTAGTTTTAACATATATATATATACAATATATATATATTATATATATATATATATACAATATATACTGTATATATATATATATATATATATATATATATATATATATATATATATATATATATATATATATATATATATATATATATATATATATATATATATATATATATATATATATATATATTGTCCCTAATGTTGAGACCTGTGAGTGTTCAGGTCAGCATAAACCAGTGCAAGCGTGGGAATGTCATCAGACCAAATGTGTCGTGCATCGACGAATAAAAAACGGTCCACAAGCGCTCACTAATGGACACGATATCAGAGCACTTAAATGTTGTACACAAGGAATTGAATGACTTCTGCATCACTCTTACATAAGACTGAGCCGGGCTGGCACAGCCGAAGGGAGGAGTGAGGATGTGTGCGGTGAGGACACACCACAATATCAAATGTGGTAAATATTTTATCACCCTGTAACTATGCTGACACCACCAAATGAATAACAAACAACAACGAGGGTGATAAGGAACTACAGGAAGGATTTAAGTACTTTTTGTTACTAAGCAAAGTGTCCTGCACAATAATCTGATTGCATATTGAATAAATACAATGTAAAATGTTATTTTAAACCAGAGGTGTCAAAAGTGGTTTTCACTGAGGGCCACATTGCAGTTATGTTGGGCCCCATAGGGCCGCTTTTAACAGTGAATACTGTTATTACCTTTTTTTTTTTAATGCGTTTTATTAGTAGATTTTTTTTAAACTAAAATGTAAAAAAAAAAATATGGTAAGTTGCAATAATGTCACCTCAAAATGTAGTGTTTATTACTGTAAATGGAAAAACAGTACTGCTGTTTTTATAGTAAAAAAATAAAAATAAAAAAATAAAAAAAGGCAGCTCAGTTGCCAGAATTTTACTGTAAAATTTACATTTGTTTTTTTATTGTAAATAAAAAAAACTGCAATTTTACAGTAAAATGTTGGCACCTGAGCTGCCAGTTTGTTTGTTTTTTGCCGCAAATCAACAACTGTCGATCTTTTGGTGTATTACTGTAAATGCCAAAACGACATCACAGTTTGTTACTGTAAAAAAAAGTACTGATTTTTTATTTAGAGAAAAATGTAGTGTATATTACTGTAAATGGAAAAACAGTACTGCTGTTTTTATGGTAAAAAAAAATTTTTTTTAAATTAAATTAGGAGCCTTTGTTTGTTTACTTACCACTAAAAGACAAGTTGTCTAGTATGTTCACTATTTTATTTAAGGACTAAATTACAATAATAAACATATGTTTAATGTACCCTAAGATTTTTTGTTCAAATAAAGCCAATAATGACATTTTTTGTGGTCCCCTTTATATAGAAAAGTACCGAAATACATTTTGGTACCGGCACCGGCACTAAAATATTGGTATGGCATAGCTGCATAACCTGCAGGATATAAATGAGACTAGAATGAGCACCATACGGGTTAAGAGTTGCGTAACACGGACGTGAGGTGATGATGAGTGACTCGATATGAGAAAAGGGTGGCATGAGGAGGATGTTCCCTCTTTCATAACACTCGCTCCTAATCCTCCACCCGGCCCGCGGCCAAGTTGACCCTCTCCACACGTACCTGTAAGCTCTCTGTGAGTCCGCCCCAAACACTTCCAGGAATGTCGTGCTTATTTTTGAACTGGTAACACTACAGTCCTAACACTACAGTCAAAAACTGCTTAGCCAAAAATGCTAATGTTCCAACTGAGAAACTACTTTTTTTTTTGCAAATAATCATTAAGTTATAATTTAATGGCAGCAACACATTGCAAAAAAGGGGCATTTTTACCACTGTGTTACATGGCCTTTCCTTTTAACAACACTCAGTAAACGTTTGGGAACTGAGGAGACACATTTTTGAAGCTTTTCAGGTGGAATTCTTTCCCATTCTTGCTTGATGTACAGCTTAAGTTGTTCAACAGTCCAGAATGTGGCTTGGCATTGTCTCGCTGAAATAAGCAGGGGCGTCCATGAAAAAGACATTGCTTGGATGGCAACATATGTCGCTCCAAAACCTGTATGTACCTTTCAGCATTAATGGTGCCTTCACAGATGTGTAAGTTACCCATGTCTTGGGCACTAATACACCCCCATACCATCACACATGCTGGCTTTTACACTTTCTCGCCTATAACAGTCCGGGTGGTTCTTTTCCTCTTTTGGTCCGGAGGACACGACGTCCACAGTTTCCAAAAACAATTTGAATTGTGGACTCATCAGACCACAGAACACTTTTACAATTTGCATCAGTCCATCTTAGATGGGCTCGGGCCCAGCGAAGCCGGCGACGTTTCTGGGTGTTGTTGATAAATGGCTTTCGCTTTGCATAGTAGAGTTTTAACTTGCACTTACAGATGTAGCGACCAACTTACAGATGTAGCGACCAACTATTCCAAAGCAATTAAAAATAGCAATACTGAAGTAAACACAGGAAAACAAAAATCTCCAAACTCCTCCAAATGTGCCGGTGGCCCTGTGACATGTTAGCCAAACAGGAAGTCAGTCATTCCAGATTTGATTCACACTTAAAATCACACTCACATGGAAGTCTCCTGCTCAAAAGCAGAACAAGTCTAAATCTTTATAAATAACTCTTTTTCAACGTCCTCAACAGAGGACAAGTGGCACCAACATGATATTAAATATCAAATCATATTTTGGTGTGCAGCCGGACTGATGCTCTCAGGCGGCAAGATACTGTAACTCTAATAAACTCTTCTTCTTCCAAAAAGCCTGCATTATTGATGGTACCATAGCCCAGGACCAGAACGTGGGACTTGCAATTCTCTGCCAGAACACCGGGGGCAGTGTTTCCCTGAAAGTGACTCTCGTAGACATGTGGACAGAAATGACCACGTGGAAAAATTGGTTCATGAATCTGCAGAAAATAACACAAGAAGAAACATGAATTGGACATCATGTGGACTAAGAAACCAACCAAAAAAATAAATAAAATAAAATAAAAATCAATGAATCAAACAAAATATATCCATATTGGTGTATGCATACCGACTTGTTATTATCTTCCATTATCATGTTATACTTGTTGAAACCTCCTCTCTGAGCTGCCACCTTACCGTGGTAGAGGAGTTTGCGTGTCTCAATGATCCTAGGAGCTATGTTGTCCGGGGGCTTCCATGCCCCCCGGTAGGGTCTCCCAAGACAAACAGGTCCTAGGTGAGGGATCAGACAAAGAGCAGCTCGAAGACTTCTATGGAAATACAAGAACCGAGACTCAGATTTCCCTCGCCCGGACGCGGGTCACCGGGGCCCCCCTCTGGAGCCAGGCCCGGAGTTGGGGCACGACGGCGAGCGCCTGGTGGCCGGGCCTGTCCCCATGGGGCCCGGCCGGGCACAGCCCGAAGAGGCAACGTGGGTCCCCCCTCCAATGGGCTCACCACCCATAGCAGGGGCCATAGAGGTCGGGTGCAATGTGAGCTGGGCGTCAGCCGAAGGCAGGGCACTTGGCGGTCCGATCCTCGGCTACAGAAGCTAGCTCTTGGGACGTGGAACGTCACCTCGCTGGGGGGGAAGGAGCCTGAGCTAGTGCGCGAGGTGGAGAAGTTCCGGCTAGACATAGTCGGACTCACTTCGACGCACAGCAAGGGCTCTGGAACCAGTTCTCTCGGGAGGGGATGGACTCTCTTCCACTCTGGCGTTGCCGGCAGTGAGAGGCGACGGGCTGGGGTGGAAATTCTTGTTGCCCCCCGGCTCAGAACCTGCATGTTGGAGTTCAACCCGGTGGACGAGAGGGTAGCTTCCCTCCGCCTTCGGGTGGGGGGACGGGTCCTGACTGTTGTTTGCGCTTACGCGCTAAGCAGCAGCTCAGAGTACCCACCCTTTTTGGATTCACTCGAGGGAGTACTTGAGGGTGCTCCCCCGGGTGATTCCCTCGTTCTACTGGGGGACTTCAACGCTCATATTGGCAACGACAGTGAAACCTGGAGAGGCGTGATTGGTAAGAATGGCCGCCCGGATCTGAACCCGAGTGGTGTGTTGTTATTGGACTTTTGTGCCCGTCACGGATTGTCCATAACGAACACCATGTTCAAGCATAAGGGTGTCCATATGTGCACTTGGCACCAGGACACCCTGGGCCGCAGTTCCATGATCGACTTTGTAGTTGTGTCATCGGATTTGCGGCCTCAAGTTTTGGACACTCGGGTGAAGAGAGGGGCGGAGCTTTCTACCGATCACCACCTGGTGGTGAGTTGGCTGCGATGGTGGGGGAGGATGCCGGACAGACCTGGCAGGCCCAAACGCATTGTGAGGGTTTGCTGGGAACGTCTGGCAGAGTCTCCTGTCAGAGAGAGTTTCAATTCCCACCTCCGGAAGAACTTTGAACATGTCGCGAGGGAGGTGCTGGACATTGAGTCCGAGTGGACCATGTTCCGCACCTCTATTGTTGAGGCGGCTGATTGGAGCTGTGGCCGCAAAGTAGCTGGTGCCTGTCGTGGCGGTAATCCTAGAACCCGTTGGTGGACACCGGCGGTGAGGGATGCCGTCAAGCTGAAGAAGGAGTCCTATCGGGTTCTTTTGGCTCATAGGACTCCTGAGGCAGCGGACAGGTACCGACAGGCCAAGCGGTGTGCGGCTTCAGCGGTCGTGGAGGCAAAAACTCGGACATGGTAGGAGTTCTGGGAAGCCATGGAAAACGACTTCCGGACGGCTTCGAAGCGATTCTGGACCACCATCCGCCGCCTCAGGAAGGGGAAGCAGTGCACTATCAACACCGTGTATAGTGAGGATGGTGTTCTGCTGACCTCGACTGCGGATGTTGTGGATCGGTGGAGGGAATACTTCGAAGACCTCCTCAATCCCACCAACACGTCTTCCTATGAGGAAGCAGTGCCTGGGGAATCTGTGGTGGGCTCTCCTATTTCTGGGGCTGAGGTTGCTGAGGTAGTTAAAAAGCTCCTCGGTGGCAAGGCCCCGGGGGTGGATGAGATCCGCCCGGAGTTCCTTAAGGCTCTGGATGCTGTGGGGCTGTCTTGGTTGACAAGACTCTGCAGCATCGCGTGGACATCGGGGGCGGTACCTCTGGATTGGCAGACCGGGGTGGTGGTTCCTCTCTTTAAAAAGGGGAACCGGAGGGTGTGTTCTAACTATCGGGGGATCACACTCCTCAGCCTTCCCGGTAAGGTCTATTCAGGTGTACTGGAGAGGAGGCTACGCCGGATAGTCGAACCTCGGATTCAGGAGGAACAGTGTGGTTTTCGTCCTGGTCGTGGAACTGTGGACCAGCTCTATACTCTCGGCAGGGTCTTTGAGGGTGCATGGGAGTTTGCCCAACCAGTCTACATGTGCTTTGTGGACTTGGAAAAGGCATTCGACCGTGTCCCTCGGGAAGTCCTGTGGGGAGTGCTCAGAGAGTATGGGGTAACGGACTGTCTGATTGTGGCGGTCCGCTCCCTGTATGATCAGTGTCAGAGTTTGGTCCGCTATGCCGGCAGTAAGTCGGACACGTTTCCAGTGAGGGTTGGACTCCGCCAAGGCTGCCCTTTGTCACCGATTCTGTTCATAACTTTTATGGACAGAATTTCTAGGCGCAGTCAAGGCGTTGAGGGGATCCGGTTTGGTGGCTGCAGGATTAGGTCTCTGCTTTTTGCAGATGATGTGGTCCTGATGGCTTCATCTGGCCAGGATCTTCAGCTCTCACTGGATCGGTTCGCAGCTGAGTGTGAAGCGACTGGGATGAGAATCAGCACCTCCAAGTCCGAGTCCATGGTTCTCGCCCGGAAAAGGGTGGAGTGCCATCTCCGGGTTGGGGAGGAGATCTTGCCCCAAGTGGAGGAGTTCAAGTACCTCGGAGTCTTGTTCACGAGTGAGGGAAGAGTGGTTCGTGAGATCGACATGTGGATCGGTGCGGCGTCTTCAGTAATGCGGGCGCTGTATCGGTCCGTTGTGGTGAAGAAGGAGCTGAGCCGCAAGGCAAAGCTCTCAATTTACCGGTCGATCTACGTTCCCATCCTCACCTATGGCCATGAGCTTTGGGTTATGACCGAAAGGACAAGATCACGGGTACAAGCGGCCGAAATTAGTTTCCTCCGCCGGGTGGCGGGTCTCTCCCTTAGAGATAGGGTGAGAAGCTCTGTCATCCGGGAGGAGCTCAAAGTAAAGCCACTGCTCCTCCACATCGAGAGGAGCCAGATGAGGTGGTTCGGGCATCTGGTCAGGATGCCACCCGAACGCCTCCCTAGGGAGGTGTTTAGGGCACGTCCGACCGGAAGGAGGCCACGGGGAAGACCCAGGACACGTTGGGAAGACTATGTCTCCCGGCTGGCCTGGGAACGCCTCGGGATCCCCCGGGAAGAGCTAGACGAAGTGGCTGGGGAGAGGGAAGTCTGGGCTTCCCTGCTTAGGCTGCTGCCCCCGCGACCCGACCTCGGATAAGCGGAAGAAGATGGATGGATGGATGGATGGATGGACTTGTTGAAACTTGGACTATATAACCAACATATAGAACCAACATATATAGAGTCTTTGTTTGTTTACTAACTACTAAAAGACAAGTTGTCTAGTATGTTCACTATTTTATTCAAGGACTAAATTGCAATAATAAACATATGTTTCATGTACCCTAAGATTTGTTGTTAAAATAAAGCCAATAATGCCATTGTTTTGTGATCCCCTTTATCTAGCAAAGTATCGAAAAGTATCGAAATATATTTTAGTACCGGTACCAATATATTGGTACCGGTACTAAAATATATTTTGATACTTTTCGGGGACAGCCCTACATACAATAATCCAAAACAGTTGCCTATGCTAAATGTGTATGGAGGCTATCATACGTCAACAGTGCCATGTGGTCCTGGTTAAAAACAAGTGGGACACACCTAGTCTAGCGTGAGTACGACCTTAACCCTGACTAATTACCAAATATGCTATTTGCTTAGTCTGATCCAGGTGGTGTTTTTAGTAGATCAGTACTAACTGGTTAGTCAGATCCAGGTGGTGTTTTTGGTAGATCAGTACTAACTGGTTAGTCAGATCCAGGTGGTGTTTTTGGTAGATCAGTACTAACTGGTTAGTCAGATCCAGGTGGTGTTTTTAGTAGATCAGTACTAACTGGTTAGTCAGATCCAGGTGGTGTTTTTGGTAGATCAGTACTAACTGGCTAGTCAGATCCAGGTGGTGTTTTTGGTAGATCAGTACTAACTGGTTGGTCAGATCCAGGTGGTGTTTTTAGTAGATCAGTACTAATTCGTTAGTTAGATCCAGGTGGTGTTGTTGGTAGATCAGTACTAACTGGTTAGTCAGATCCAGGTGGTGTTTTTGGTAGATCAGTACTAACTGGTTAGTCAGATCCAGGTGGTGTTTTTGGTAGATCAGTACTAACTGGTTAGTCAGATACAGGTAGTGTTTTTGGTAATAATAATAATAATAATAGATTTTATTTGTAAAAAAAAAAAAAAATACAATAAAAAAATAAAATAAATTAAAAAAATTTAAAAAAAATTAAAAATTTAAAAAATACAATAAAATAAAAAAACACTTTACATTGAGTAAACAACCTCAAAGTGCAACAGTGTATTAAAATAAAAAAATGAAATTACAAAATAAAAAGATAATAAAAAAATAAAAATAAAAACTAGAACAGCCAAATAGCTAAAAGTAGTATGCATATATCTAAAAAAAAAAAGGCTTTTTTTTTTAAAAAAGAAGGGTTTTTAAGCCTTTTTTAAAGCATCCACAGTCTGTGGTGCCCTCAGGTGGTCAGGGAGAGCGTTCCACAGACTGGGAGCGGCGGAGCAGAAAGCCCGGTCTCCCATTGTTCGTAGCTTTGTCCTCTGAGGTTGGAGGAGGTTAGCCTGTCCAGAGCGGAGGTGTCGTGTGGAGGATTTGGGGGTGAGTAGTTCTTTGAGGTAGAGGGGGGCATTTCCATGGAGGCACTGGTGGGTTAGCAGGGAGACTTTGAATTCAATCCTGGTAGATCAGTACTAACTGGTTAGTCAGATCAAGGTGGTGTTTTTGGTAGATCAGTACTAACTGGTTAGTCAGATCCAGGTGGTGTTTTTGGTAGATCAGTACTAACTGGTTAGTCAGATCCAGCTGGTGCTTTGGGTAGATCGGTACTAACTGGTTAGTCAGATCCAGCTGGTGTTTTTGGTATATCAGTACTAACCGGTTAGGCAGATCCAGGTGGTGTTTTAGTAGATCAATACTAACTGGTTAGTCAGATCCAGGTGGTGTTTTTGGTAGATCAGTACTAACTGGTTAGTCAGATCCAGGTGGTGTTTTTGGTAGATCAGTACTAATTCGTTAATTAGATCCAGGTGGTGTTTTTGGTAGATCAGTACTAACTCGTTAGTCAGATCCAGGTGGTGTTTTCGGTAGATCAGTACTAACTGGTTAGTCAGATCCAGGTGGTGTTTTTAGTAGATCAGTACTAACTGGTTAGTCAGATCCAGGTGGTGTTTTTGGTAGATCAGTACTAACTGGTTAGTCAGATCCAGGTGGTGTTTTCGGTAGATCGGTACTAACTGGTTAGTCAGATCCAGGTGGTGTTTTTGGTAGATCGGTACTAACTGGTTAGTCAGATCCAGGTGGTGTTTTTGGTAGATCAGTACTAATTCGTTAGTTAGATCCAGGTGGTGTTTTTGGTAGATCAGTACTAACTGGTTAGTCAGATCCAGGTGGTGTTTTTAGTAGATCAGTACTAACTGGTTAGTCAGATCCAGGTGGTGTTTTTGGTAGATCAGTACTAACTGGTTAGTCAGATCCAGGTGGTGTTTTCGGTAGATCGGTACTAACTGGTTAGTCAGATCCAGGTGGTGTTTTTGGTAGATCGGTACTAACTGGTTAGTCAGATCCAGGTGGTGTTTTTGGTAGATCAGTACTAATTCGTTAGTTAGATCCAGGTGGTGTTTTTGGTAGATCAGTACTAACTGGTTAGTCAGATCCAGGTGGTGTTTTTGGTAGATCAGTACTAACTGGTTAGTTAGATCCAGGTGGTGTTTTTGGTAGATCAGTACTAACTGGTTAGTCAGATCCAGGTGGTGTTTTTGGTAGATCAGTACTAATTCGTTAGTTAGATCCAGGTGGTGTTTTTGGTAGATCAGTACTAACTGGTTAGTCAGATCCAGGTGGTGTTTTTGGTAGATAGGTACTAACTGGTTAGTCAGATCCAGGTGGTGTTTTTGGTAGATCAGTACTAACTGGTTAGTTAGATCCAGGTGGTGTTTTTGGTAGATCAGTACTAACTGGTTAGTTAGATCCAGGTGGTGTTGTTGGTAGATCAGTACTAACTGGTTAGTCAGATCCAGGTGGTGTTTTTGGTAATAATAATAATAATAATAATAGATTTTATTTGTAAAAAAAAAATACAATAAAAAAATAAAATAAATAAAAAAATTTAAAAAAAATTAAAAAATTAAAAAAATTAAATAAAATAAAAAAAACACTTTACATTGAGTAAACAACCTCAAAGTGCTACAGTGTATTAAAATAAAAAATTTAAATTACAAAATAAAAAGATAATAAAAAAATAAAAATAAAAACTAGAACAGCCAAATAGCTAAAAGTAGTATGCATATATCTAAAAAAAAAAAAAAGGCTTTTTTTAAAAAAAGAAGGGTTTTTAAGCCTTTTTTTAAAGCATCCACAGTCTGTGGTGCCCTCAGGTGGTCAGGGAGAGCGTTCCACAGACTGGGAGCGGCGGAGCAGAAAGCCCGGTCTCCCATTGTTCGTAGCTTTGTCCTCTGAGGTTGGAGGAGGTTAGCCTGTCCAGAGCGGAGGTGTCGTGTGGAGGATTTGGGGGTGAGTAGTTCTTTGAGGTAGAGGGGGGGCATTTCCATGGAGGCACTGGTGGGTTAGCAGGGAGACTTTGAATTCAATCCTGGTAGATCAGTACTAACTGGTTAGTCAGATCAAGGTGGTGTTTTTGGTAGATCAGTACTAACTGGTTAGTCAGATCCAGGTGGTGTTTTTGGTAGATCAGTACTAACTGGTTAGTCAGATCCAGGTGGTGTTTTTGGTAGATCAGTACTAACTGGTTAGTCCCATCCAGGTGGTGTTTTTGGTAGATCAGTACTAACTGGTTAGTCAGATCCAGGTGGTGTTTTTGGTAGATCAGTACTAACTGGTTAGTCCCATCCAGGTGGTGTTTTTGGTAGATCAGTACTAACTGGTTAGTCAGATCCAGGTGGTGTTTTTGGTAGATCAGTACTAACTGGTTAGTCAGATCCAGGTGGTGTTTTTGGTAGATCAGTACTAACTGGTTAGTCAGATCCAGCTTGTGCTTTGGGTAGATCGGTACTAACTGGTTAGTCAGATCCAGGTGGTGTTTTCGGTGGATCAGTACTAACTGGTTAGTCAGATCCAGGTGGTGTTTTTGGTAATAATAATAATAATAATAATAATAGATTTTATTTGTAAAAAAAAAAATACAATAAAAAAATAAAATAAATTAAAAAAATTAAAAAAAATTAAAAAAAATTTAAAAATTTAAAAAATACAATAAAATAAAAAAAACACTTTACATTGAGTAAACAACCTCAAAGTGCTACAGTGTATTAAAATAAAAAATTTAAATTACAAAATAAAAAGATAATAAAAAAATAAAAATAAAAACTAGAACAGCCAAATAGCTAAAAGTAGTATGCATATATCTTAAAAAAAAAGGCTTTTTTAAAAAAAAGAAGGGTTTTTAAGCCTTTTTTAAAGCATCCACAGTCTGTGGTGCCCTCAGGTGGTCAGGGAGAGCGTTCCACAGACTGGGAGCGGCGGAGCAGAAAGCCCGGTCTCCCATTGTTCGTAGCTTTGTCCTCTGAGGTTGGAGGAGGTTAGCCTGTCCAGAGCGGAGGTGTCGTGTGGAGGATTTGGGGGTGAGTAGTTCTTTGAGGTAGAGGGGGGCATTTCCATGGAGGCACTGGTGGGTTAGCAGGGAGACTTTGAATTCAATCCTGGTAGATCAGTACTAACTGGTTAGTCAGATCAAGGTGGTGTTTTTGGTAGATCAGTACTAACTGGTTAGTCAGATCCAGGTGGTGTTTTTGGTAGATCAATACTAACTGGTTAGTCAGATCCAGGTGGTGTTTTTGGTAGATCAGTACTAACTGGTTAGTCAGATCCAGGTGGTGTTTTTGGTAGATCAGTACTAACTGGTTAGTCAGATCCAAGTGGTGTTTTTGGTAGATCAGTACTAACTGGTTGGTCAGATCCAGGTGGTGTTTTTGGTAGATCAGTACTAACTGGTTAGTCAGATCCAGGTGGTGTTTTTGGTAGATCAGTACTAACTGGTTAGTCCCATCCAGGTGGTGTTGTTGGTAGATCAGTACTAACTGGTTAGTCAGATCCAGGTGGTGTTTTTGGTAGATCAGTACTAACTGGTTAGTCCCATCCAGGTGGTGTTGTTGGTAGATCAGTACTAACTGTCCTACAGCAGCTGGTGGGTGCAGTTGACTTGTTGACATTACATTCAGACAGTTCATTAAGGGTGGACAAAAGAGGAATGCAGTCCTCCTTCATGCGTGGTGCGGCAGTAACAGGACTGAACATGCTGCCTCCGCAGGAACCACATGAGATGTGGCGTGCGCTCAGAAGACCAACCCACGCTTTGTTTACGTCCCGAGACACCAATACGTCGTTGTCCTTGTCAGCATTTTCCTCTGATTTGAAGGAAGTGGGACTTGTCGTCGCAGGGTCCTCGTTTCCGGCGAGCGCCACCATTAAACGAATGTTCCGGGTCTGCCGTGACCACGTGGTTAGACCGAAGGAAAACATGATTTGCTGGTACATGTTTTGACTGATTGTTGTTCTCCGGTGCAGAAGATCAGGACTCGCCTCAGGGGGAGATGGCTGGTTTTGAACGCCCTACCAAACGCAACCCTCCTCGGGAATCAAACCCAAAACCTCGCCTATGAAAATCCAGCCTGATTGAGACATATCCACATAAACTCAGTAATGTGATCTTTGCATGTAGTCATTGGGTTTACCATGTTTTTAATCAATTGACATAAATGTACAAAAGCCCAACGAAGCCGGCGACGTTTCTGGGTGTTGTTGATAAATGGCTTTGGCTTTGCATAGTAGAGTTTTAACTCGCACTTACAGATGTAACGACCGACTGTAGTTGCTGACCGTGGTTTTCTGAAGTGTTCCTGAGCCCATGTGGTGATATCCTTTACACACCGATGTCGCGTTTTGATGCAGTACCGCCTGAGGGATCGAAGGTCCGTAATATCATCGCTTACGTGCAGTGATTTCTCCAGATTCTCTGGACCTTTTGATGATATTACGGAGCGTAGATGGTGAAATCCCTAAATTCCTTGCAATAGCTGGTTGAGAAATGTTGTTCTTAAACAATTTGCTCGCGCATTTCTTGACAAAGTGGTGACCCTCGCCCCCGTCCTTGTTTGTGAATGACTGAGCATTTCATGGAAGCTGCTTTTATACCCAATCATGGCACCCACCTGTTCCCAATTAGCCCGTTCACCTGTGGGATGTTCCAAATAAGTGTTTGATGAGCATTTCTCAACTTTATCAGTCTTTTTTGCCACTAGTGCCAGCTTTTTTTAAACATGTTGCAAGGCATCAAATTCCAAATGAGCTAATATTTGCAAAAAATAACAAAGTTTACCAGTTCGAACATGAAATATCTTGTCTTTGCAGTCTATTCAACTGAATATAAGTTGAAAAGGATTTGCAAATCATTGTATTCTGTTTTTATTTACCATTTACACAACGTGACAACTTCACTGCTTTTGGCTTTTGTATATAAAAAAAAATCTGTTCTCACTTTGACATTAAACATGCTTTTTTTTATTTAAAAAAAATCTAAATTACATTGACCATGATTTCATTTATACAACCAATAAAATGGATACATGTCCATTATAGGCCCTTTTATTTAGCATAGATCAGTGTTTCTTAACCATAGGGCCGAGGCCTATTGTTGTGCCACTTGTGGCAGTAATGACAATCCGTCCGTCCATTTTCTACCGCTTGTCCCTCTCGGGACATTCGGACGGAAGGCGGGGTACACCCTGGACAATTAGCCACCTCATCGCAGGTGACCAACACAGACAGACAGTCTTGAGCTAAAATCATAGACAAGTTTCTTAAGTGCAAAAATTATGACTAAAGTGGTGAAGCTGTATTTTCATTTGCACTTTAATTTGATTGACAGTTGAGTTAAACGACATGTTCATTATTAATGTACTTTATTTTAGCACAATAGTTGCATGTAAATGTGTTTTTTGTCAGTTATTTACAAGTTCCTTCTTATGCATGGTATTTAGTTAGTACCTATTTTTCTAATCAGCCTGACCTAAGCCTAAAGTTTGTGTGTTAAATAAATAATAATCTTTGTGATTAACACAACATTTTATATAATTTAACGAGGTTGTATACTTTAAGAAGTTTAGATATAATTATTGAATAGGATTCAAATCAAGGGGAAGATTACTAATTCAGTGGTAATTAGGGATGTCCGATAATGGCTTTTTGCCGATATCCGATATGCCGATATTGTCCAACTCTTTAATTACCGATACCGATATCAACCGATACCGATATCAACCGATATATACAGTCGTGGAATTAACACATTATTATGCCTAATTTGGACAACCAGGTATGGTGAAGATAAGGTGCTTTTTAAAAAAATGAATCAAATAAAATGAGATAAATAAATTAAAAACATTTTCTTGAATAAAAAAGAAAGTAAAACAATATCAAAACAGTTACATAGAAACTAGTAATTAATGAAAATTTGTAAAATTAACCGTTAAACGTTAGTATTACTAGTGGACCAGCAGCACGCACAATCATGTGTGCTTACGGACTGTATCCCTTGCAGACTGTATTGATATATATTGATATATAATGTAGGAAGCAGAATATTGATAACAGAAAGAAATGGGGGGAGGGAGGTTTTTTGGGTTGGTGCACTAATTGTAAGTGTATCTTGTGTTTTTTATGTGGATTTAATAAAAAGAAAAAAAAAAAAAAAAAAGGAAAAAAAAAGAAAAAACGATACTGATAATAAAAAAAACGATACCGATCATTTCCGATATTACATTTTAACGCATTTATCGGCCGATAATATCGGCAGACCGATATTATCGGGCATCTCTAGTGGTAATATTTAAAAGTGGGATCCGGGCCCCTTTGTAGTGGAAAAATTGGGGCCCCGAGGTCTAAAAAGGTTAAGAACCCTTGGCCTAGATCAGTGGTTCTCAAACTTTTTTCACCAACTACCACCTCAGAAAAAAAACGGTGTCTCTCCAAGTACCACCGTTAGGACGAACATTAAGATACAGTAGCGTGGTAGGCCTTACACACAGTTCGAACAGTAACACCGTGTTTGAATAAAAGGGTGTACCATAATCAAGTGATTCTTTGGACGGAGCCCATGTACCACTAGTGGTGTGCGTACTACAGTTTGAGAATCACAAGAAAGCTCAGACCAGGTTGGTCTTATCTCGTGTTTTAGCAGTTATTTATTATGGGTAAACAACACTGAGGGCAGCTACCCAACAGCTAAGCACACGATAGCACACAAGCTAGACGTAAGTGTCCTTAATTGAAAAAAAAAAAAGCACATTTTTCACGGAAAAATTAGCCGATACTGATCAGTGGCCGACCACCCGGCACATCTCGAGATTTTTGTCCAGTGGAAAATAATTAAGCATTGAGTTGATTAGAGAAAAAAAGAAGCCATTGAGCTTGAAATAAAACAAGCTCAAACATTTCCTCTCGTTCCACTCGTCTTTTCTTTGCATGACTTGAGAGTATTTGGGTACAAAGCTGAGCTTATTTGCAAGGTCAGCCAGTTAAAACCAGTCAGTTCTCCTAATGGGGCTGCACCTGCAGCTCAGCACCCACCCACTGGGTTCTCTCATTCCTGGTTGTTACATAACCAATGCCTCCGACTATTATGTCTTTATAAATACACTGGGTGTGTGCCTCCATCTATTATGTCTGTATAAATATACTGTATGTGTGCCTCCATCTGTTATGTCTGTATAAGTATATGTGTATTATTTTAAATGGCCTGCTATGTATATCTAACAACTAGGGGCCTATTCAAGCATGTTGTTGTCATTCCTCCATAGCCCTCTGAGTATAATTGCCGTATCCTTTCAGAAAATACTTTGCGTTTGGAAAAACTAATACGTTATATAATATTTTATAATGGCGCAACTGTATAGACTGTATTTATATTATTCACATGTGAATAATGTTGTATAATAGACTGAATTTATATTATTCACATGTGAATTATGCTGTATAATAGACTGTATTTACATTATTCACATGTGAATAATGCTGTATAATAGACTGTATTTATATTATTCACATGTGAATAATGCTGTATAATAAACTGTATTTATATTATTCACATGTGAATAATGCTGTATAATAGACTGCATTTATATTATTTACATGTGAATAATGCTGTATAATAAACTGTATTTATATTATTCACATGTGAATAATGTTGTATAATAGACTGTATTTATATTATTCACATGTGAATAATGCTGTATAATAGACTGTATTTATATTATTCACATGTGAGTAATGCTGTATAATAGAATGTATTTATATTATTCACATGTGAATAATGCTGTATAATAGACAGTATTTATATTATTCACATGTGAATAATGCTGTATAATAGACTGTATTTATATTATTCACATGTGAATAATGCTGTATAATAAACTGTATTTATATTATTCACATGTGAATAATGCTGTATAATAGACTGTATTTATATTATTCACATGTGAGTAATGCTGTATAATAGACTGTATTTATATTATTCACATGTGAATAATGCTGTATAATAAACTGTATTTATATTATTCACATGTGAATAATGCTGTATAATAGACTGTATTTATATTATTCACAAGTGAATAATGCTGTATAATAGACTGCATTTATATTATTCACATGTGAATAATGCTGTATAATAGACTGCATTTATATTATTCACATGTGAATAATGCTGTATAGTAGACGGTGTTTATATTATTCACATGTGAATAATGCTGTATAAGAGACAGTATTTATATTATTCACATGTGAATAATGCTGTATAATAGACTGTATTTATAATATTCACATGTGAATAATGCTGTATAATAGACTGCATTTATATTATTCACATGTGAATAATGCTGTATAATAGACTGTGTTTATATTATTCACATGTGAATAATGCTGTATAATAGACTGCATTTATATTATTCACATGTGAATAATGCTGTATAGTAGACGGTGTTTATATTATTCACATGTGAATAATGCTGTATAAGAGACAGTATTTATATTATTCACATGTGAATAATGCTGTATAATAGACTGTATTTATAATATTCACATGTGAATAATGCTGTATAATAGACTGCATTTATATTATTCACATGTGAATAATGCTGTATAGTAGACGGTGTTTATATTATTCACATGTGAATAATGCTGTATAAGAGACAGTATTTATATTATTCACATGTGAATAATGCTGTATAATAGACTGTATTTATAATATTCACATGTGAATAATGCTGTATAATAGGCTGTATTTATATTATTCACATGTGAATAATGCTGTATAATAGACTGCATTTATATTATTCACATGTGAATAATGCTGTATAATAGACTGCATTTATATTATTCACATGTGAATAATGCTGTATAATAGACTGTATTTATATTATTCACATGTGCATAATGCTGTATAATAGACTGTATTTATATTATTCACATGTGAATAATGCTGTATAATAGACTGTATTTATATTATTCACATGTGAATAATGCTGTATAATAGACTGTATTTATATTATTCACAAGTGAATAATGCTGTATAATAGACTGTATTTATATTATTCACATGTGAATAATGCTGTATAATAGACTGCATTTATATTATTCACATGTGAATAATGCTGTATAATAGACTGCATTTATATTATTCACATGTGAATAATGCTGTATAGTAGACGGTGTTTATATTATTCACATGTGAATAATGCTGTATAAGAGACAGTATTTATATTATTCACATGTGAATAATGCTGTATAATAGACTGTATTTATAATATTCACATGTGAATAATGCTGTATAACAGACTGCATTTATATTATTCACATGTGAATAATGCTGTATAGTAGACGGTGTTTATATTATTCACATGTGAATAATGCTGTATAATAGACAGTATTTATATTATTCACATGTGAATAATGCTGTATAATAGACTGTATTTATATTATTCATATGTGAATAATTCTGTATAATAGACTGTATTTATATTATTCACATGTGAATAATGCTGTGTAATAGACTGTATTTATATTATTCACACGTGAATAATGCTGTATAAGAGACAGTATTTATATTATTCATATGTGAATAATGCTGTGTAATAGACTGTATTTATATTATTCACACGTGAATAATGCTGTATAAGAGACAGTATTTATATTATTCCCATGTGAATAATGCTGTATAATAGACTGTATTTATATTATTCACATGTGAATAATGCTGTATAATAGACTGTATTTATATTATTCACATGTGAATAATGCTGTTTAATAGACTGTATTTATATTATTCACATGTGAATAATGCTGTTTAATAGACTGTATTTATATTATTCACATGTAAAAAAATACCTAAGTGTTTATTGTGAGCGAACTGTGGTGCTGACTTTGTATTCTATTCTATATTCTATGCTTTTGATGAAAAGCGGGCCAGAAAACAACATTAAATTATATATTTTTAAAATAATGAATAATACAACATTTAAAATATTAAAAAATATTTTCTTAGTATGTGGCAGTCTGTAAAGGTTTGGAGATCATTAATTAAAGACCTGATTGTTTGTGTTTGCCACTTTTTTCCCATTTGTATTTATTTATTTGTTTGTTTATTTACTTATTTACACTGTGTGTTTTTATTCATATTAACTTTATCTATTACTGTGTATGTATGTTGTCACTCGTTGCACTGAACGCAGTATGAGAAATATATTTTTGTATAAGCGGTAGAAATGGATGGATGGATGAGAGACATACTTTTGTATGAGAAACATAAGTTCATAGGAGAGACGAAGGTTGGTATGAAAAACGTCATTTCGTATAAGAAACAATTTCGTATGAGAAATGCGAGTTTGTATGAGAAACATCATTTCATGTAACAAAAATATTTTTTTACGAGAAACGTAAGTTTGTGAAAGAAATGTCATTTCGTATTAGAAACGTAATTTCATATGAGCAACTTAAGTTTGTATGAGGAACATCAAGTTATCCAAGTCACTCATCGCTGTTATTTTTTTTGGTCTATATTAACCGATTCTGTGCATATGTAGTGATATTATTCCATACTCAGCAAAATACCGTTGCCAGGAAAAAAAATCAAGTAATCTGCAGCGTTCTGGGAAAAGCTCCTTTAGGCTGATTATTGGCCTTCTGCATGTGCTGCATGTGATGATACATGACAGAATTTGCACTTAATTCCCCCCCACTGAGCTCACACGCTCTTTATTCCCCCTAAACCTCCTCGCTAATGATTCCGTTAGGTAAGATGAGGTGTTGTGTAACTTCTGATGATACATGCCGGTTGGATGTTTCAACTCTCACTGCTCACTGGTCTGTGACAGTGCACACACACACACACACACACACACACACACACACACACACACACACACACACACACACACACACACACACACACACACACACACACACACACACATGCACATTCTTGTAATTCTTACCTTCTTGAGACCTCCGAAAAATGCCCACCTCTTTAGGACCACCCTTTCTAGATATATATAAAGATTTGTATTTACAACATCAATAATATGTACATACTATGCAGACGTAAAAAAGCTTGTTGTGAAAAATGAGTTGGAATTTCACAAGAAAAATGTCACAATTTCACAATAAAAACTTGGAATTTTGGCAGCGTTATAATAAAAGTTGTAATTTTACTCCAAAAATGCCACTATTTTACAAGAACAACCGAAAAATTGGCAATATTGGGATAAAAGTCTGAATTTTATATGACAGATGTCACCATTTTGCATTAAAAAGTAATAACTTTACATTAAAAAGTAATGCTTTTCAATTAAAAAGTATTAATTTTACGAGAAAATATTGCAATATAAATTGTTCCCAGTTTTATAAGAAAAAGTCAACACATTGTGAGAAAAATACTGCTTTTAGTTTTTAAAAAAAATCTGAATTTTTTTGTTTGTAATTGTTTTCTAATCTTCATTATTTACTTCAAGTTATTACAGTATGTCTCTACAGACATTTATTTTTATTCTTTTTTATTTACATTTTGGCCAAAGGGGGTGCTTCAATTTCTTACACTCACTTGTTATTACATATGTTGACCAGAGGGGGAGCAGTTTTAAAACCAACACACGGTCAATTTGAAAAATCCCTCCTTTTTGGGACCACCTTATTGCCATAATATTGCAGTCTACACGTATCTCTTATGTATGACTGCCATCATATTGCAGTCTACACGTATCTCTTATGTTTGACTGCCATCATATTGCAGTCTACACGTATCTCTTATGTATGACTGCCATCATATTGCAGTCTACACGTATCTCTTATGTTTGACTGCCATCATATTGCAGTCTACACGTATCTCTTATGTATGACTGCCATCCTATTGCAGTCTACACGTATCTCTTATGTTTGACTGCCATCATATTGCAGTCTACACATATCTCTTATGTGTGACTGCCATCATATTGAAGTCTACACATATCTCTTATGTGTGACTGCCATCATAGTGCAGTCTACACGTATCTCTTATGTGCGACTGCCATCATATTGCAGTCTACACGTATCTCTTATGTGCGACTGCCATCATATTGCAGTCTACACGTATCTCTTATGTGCGACTGCCATCATATTGCAGTCTACATGTATCTCTTATGTATGACTGCCATCATATTCAATCAATCAATCAATCAATGTTTATTTATATAGCCCTAAATCACTAGTGTCTCAAAGGGCTGTACAAGCCACAACGACATCCTCGGTGTCGAGTGGGTCTGACATAATATTGTGAAAGTCCAACACATCAGCGAAAGTCCAGTCCATGGTGGGGCCAGCGGGAACCATCCCGAGTGGAGACGGGTCAGCAGCGTAGAGATGTCCCCATCTGATGGACAGGCTAGCGGTCCACCCCGGAGCAGAGTAGAAAAGAAAAGAAAAGAAACGGCAGATCAACTGGTCTAAAAAGGGAGTCTATTTAAATGCTAGAGTATACAAATGAGTTTTAAGATGAGACTTAAATGCTTCTACTGAGGTAGCATCTCTAACTGTTACCGGGAGGGCATTCCATAGTATTGGAGCCCGAATAGAAAACGCTCTATAGCCCGCAGACTTTTTTTGGGCTCTGGGAATCACTAATAAGCCGGAGTTCTTTGAACGCAGATTTCTTGCCGGGACATATGGTACAATACAATCGTCAAGATAGGCAGGAGCTTGACCGTGTAGTATTTTATACGTAAGTAGTAAAACCTTAAAGTCGCATCTTAGGTGCACAGGAAGCCAGTGCAAGTGAGCCAGTATAGGCGTAATATGATCAAACTTTCTTGTTTTTGTCAAAAGTCTAGCAGCCGCATTTTGTACCATCTGTAATCTTTTAATGCTAGACATAGGGAGGCCCGAAAATAATACGTTACAGTAATCGAGACGAGATGTAACGAACGCATGGATAATGATCTCAGCATCGCTTGTGGACAAAATGGAACGAATTTTAGCGATATTACGGAGATGAAAGAAGGCCGTTTTAGTAACACTCTTAATGTGTGACTCAAACGAGAGAGTTGGGTCGAAGATAATACCCAGATTCTTTACCGAGTCGCCTTGTTTAATTGTTTGGTTGTCAAATGTTAAGGTGGTATTATTAAATAGATGTTGGTGTTGAGCAGGACCGATAATCAGCATTTCCGTTTTCTTAGCGTTGAGTTGCAAAAAGTTAGCGGACATCCATTGTTTAATTTCATTAAGACACGCCTACAGCTGACTACAATCCGGCGTGTTGGTCAGCTTTAGGGGCATGTAGAGTTGAGTGTCATCAGCATAACAGTGAAAGCTAACACCGTATTTGCGTATAATGTCACCTAGCGGCAGCATGTAAATACTAAAGAGTGCAGGGCCAAGAACTGAACCCTGGGGAACTCCGCACGTTACCTTAACATAGTCCGAGGTCACATTGTTATGGGAGACACACTGCATCCTGTCAGTAAGATAAGAGTTAAACCAAGACAAGGCTAAGTCTGACATACCAATACGTGTTTTGATACGCTCTAATAAAATATTATGATCAACAGTATCGAAAGCGGCGCTAAGATCAAGAAGCAGCAACATAGATGAAGCATCAGAATCCATCGTCAGCAATAGATCATTAGTCATTTTTGCGAGGGCTGTCTCCGTAGAGTGATTTGCCCTGAAACCGGATTGAAAAGGTTCACAGAGATTGTTAGTCACTAAGTGTTCATTTAGCTGCTGTGCGACAATTTTTTCGAGAATTTTCGAGATAAACGGTAGGTGGGACACCGGCCGGTAGTTCACCATGAGGTCAGGATCGAGGTTAGGTCTTTTGAGTAGAGGATGAATAACCGCTTTTTTGAATGCTAGAGGAACAGTACCAGAGGAAAGTGATAGGTTTATAATATTTAACACTGATGGACCTAATAAAACAAAAAGCTCCTTGATAAGTTTCCCAGGAATTGGGTCAAGTAAACATGTTGTTTGTTTTGTCCCATTTACACATTTTAACAATTCCTCCAATGTTATTTCATCAAAGAGAGAGAAACTATTTTGGAGGGCAATGTCCGTCGTATATACAGTCATATTTGTGTTAATAGAACCCAGTTGTGGCTGGGATGCATTGTCTTTAATCTCTTTTCTGATGAGTTCAATTTTCTTATTAAAGAAATTCATAAAGTCATCTGCTGAGTGGGTGGAGCTACTGGGAGGAGTCCCTTGTTGGGTTAGCGATGCTACTGTACTAAACAAAAATTTAGGATCATTTTTGTTGAGGTGGATGAGATTTGAGTAATATTTAGCTTTAGCTGAGGTAAGCATGCGTTTATAAGTTATTAAACTATCACTCCATGCTTGATGGAAAACCTCAAGTTTAGTCGCACGCCATTTGCGTTCCAGCTTTCTACATGATAATTTCTGGGCTTTAGTTTCTTCTGTAAACCATGGGGTAAGCCTTTTAGGGGCCCTTTTTAGCTTTAGCGGTGCTACAATATCAATGGTGTCGCGCAGGGCGTCGTTAAAGTTGTTAGTGAGGTTATCAATAGAGCCCACATAATTTGGGAATGATGCCATTACTGAAGGCAGTAGGTCAGTAAGAGTCGTCGTTGTGGCAGTATTAATGTTGCGGCTGCTATAGTAGTTATTATTATTATTATTAGTTTGTTGACAATGAGTCAGAACTTCGAATTTTATAAGGTAATGATCGGACATTACTTTAGTGTACGGGAGTATCGTAACTTTAGAGGTGGTGACACCCCTGACAAGCACTAGATCTATCGTATTACCGTTGCGATGCGTGGGTTCATTTATTATTTGTGTAAGACCACAGCTATCAATTATAGTCTGGAGCGCCACGCATGGAGGGTCCGATGGGGTATTCATATGGATGTTAAAGTCTCCCATTATGATTATATTGTCGGCGTGCGTCACTAGATCAGCAACGAACTCTGAAAATTCATTGATAAAGTCCGAATAGGGCCCAGGGGGGCGGTAGATGACAGCCAGGTGGAGAGGCAGCGGTGTGACAAACCTCATAGTGAGCACCTCAAACGAGTTATATTTATTATTTAGGTCCGAGGTAAGGCTAAAGTTTTTGTTGTATATTAGTGCAACACCCCCACCCCTTTTAATGGGGCGGGCAATATGCGTTCCCGCATAGCCAGGAGGAGACGCCTCACCCAGCGCAAAAAATTCGTCTGGTTTGAGCCAGGTCTCGGCTAAACCAACGACATCAAGATTGTTGTCTCTGATGACTTCATTAACTAATAACGTTTTGGAAGACAATGACCTTATGTTTAAAAAGCCCATATTATAGGTAGTGGGCTGTTTTGAGGAGTTTTTGTTGAAAGTATCCGTAGTAGCAATATTAATAATGTTACGTTTATTATGCATAGTGCACTTTAAATAATTTCGACCATATCTAGGAATTGATATGACAGGAATTTTTAGATTGTTTGCCACCTCAGTAAAATGCATGTCCACCTCTGACGCAGAAAAAACATTATGTGAGTTGTATATTATTCTAAGAGAATTGCTATGTGTGCAGGGATTATCCAGCCTGGCGCTGGCTAGTTCTAGCTTAACAGACTCCTTATTAGCGCTTCTTTGTGGATTAGCATTTAGCTTTTTCGTTAGCCCCGCTAACAACAAAGCATTTAGCTCTACACGTATCTCTTATGTATGACTGCCATCATATTGCAGTCTACACGTATCTCTTATGTGTGACTGCCGTCATAGTGCAGTCTACACGTATCTCTTATGTGTGACTGCCATCATAATGCAGTCTACACATATCTCTTATGTGTGACTGCCATCATAGTGCAATCTACACATATCTCTTATGTGTGACTGCCATTATAGTGCAGTCTACACGTATCTCTTATGTATGACTGCCATCATATTGCAGTCTACACTTATCTCTTATGTGTGACTGCCATCATATTGCAGTCTACACATATCTGTTATGTGTGACTGCCATCATATTGCAGTCTACACGTATCTCTTATGTGTGACTGCCATCATATTGCAGTCTACACGTATCTCTTATGTGTGACTGCCATCATATTGCAATCTACACATATCTCTTATGTGTGACTGCCATCATATTGCAGTCTACACGTATCTCTTATGTATGACTGCCATCATATTGCAGTCTACACGTATCTCTTATGTATGACTGCCATCATATTGCAGTCTACACTTATATATTATGTGTGACTGCCATCATATTGCAGTCTACACATATCTGTTATGTGTGACTGCCATCATATTGCAGTCTACACATATCTCTTATGTATGACTGCCATCTTATTGCAGTCTACACGTATCTCTTGTGTTTGACTGCCATCATATTGCAGTCTACACGTATCTCTTATGTGTGACTGCCATCATATTGAAGTCTACACATATCTCTTATGTGTGACTGCCATCATAGTGCAGTCTACACGTATCTCTTATGTGCGACTGCCATCATAGTGCAGTCTACACATATCTCTTATGTGTGACTGCCATCATAGTGCAGTCTACACGTATCTCTTATGTATGACTGCCATCATATTGCAGTCTACACGTATCTCTTATGTGTGACTGCCATCTACTGGTCACACTTATCATTTCACCATGTGCCAAATAAAATAGCTTTGAGGTCGGTAAGCACAACAAGAATTATGCCGTACATTAGGCGCACCGGGTTATAAGGCGCACTGTCGAGTTTTGAGAAAATTAAAGGATTTTAGGTGCGCCTTATAGTCCGGAAAATACAGTATTAACCCTGAGTCACTCCTATACAGTAAACTTTCATTAAGAAATTGGCAGATGGTGACATTATGTCCGCTGATATTCCAAATAAGGGTGACATGAATATGAGTCATTACCATCTTCTACAACCCGTACAACCACGGGGGGAGGGGCTTCTGAGAATGAAGAGCATATGAGCGGGCTATTTTTGTGCAATACATTTTCCATTCCGCTCTGTCCTTGACTGGCCGGACGCCCTACAATAGTCCACCCTAAGTGTGTGTCCTCGTTGCTGACATAAAGGAAGTGACCTCATTTCTACAACTGATCTGACGGCTTTCTTTCCACTCCTCCGTCAGCACGAGGCGCATCAAACAGCAACTCCTTTCTTGTATTAACTCCACCACGCCTGGGTGCCTGCAACACCGAACGTAAGAAGGGAAAGATATGATGTCGTGCGATTCTACACCGATTGCTAAATGAGCATAATTTGTGCGTTTACCCAATGCGGGTGTACCTAAAAAACACTAGTCAAACTAGTGGAATAATCCACCATCATAAAGGTGCGTACCCATTCAATTGGCCCATTTTTTGTTTGTTTGTTTATTCGTGAATGGCGTCGCCATGGTAACACGAAACGTTCCCACCTTAAAGTACCCCCGTCGGCACGACCGAGACCTTTCCGACGGTATAACATATGTGGGGGTTCGTCGGCCGGTTCGTCTCGTATTAAACTATAATAAAATGCAGTTTATGTTTATGTTTATGTTTATGTTAGCGTGCTAACATAATCATGCTAAAGTTACGGTGCGTAAAAGTATGGCTAAACTACAAGAGGAGGTAATCTCGCGATTTGGAGCGTTCTGCTAGAACAGGGGTCGGCAACCCAAAATGTTGAAAGAGCCATATTGGACCAAAAATACAAAAACAAATCTGTCTGGAGCCGCAAAAAATTAAAAGCCATATTACATGTGTCATGAGATATACATTTAATTAAGAGGACTTAAAGGAAACTAAATGACTTTAAATATACCTACAAATGAGGCATAATGATGCAATATGTACATATCGCTAGCCTAAATAGCATGTTAGCATCGATTAGCTTGCAGTCATGCAGTGACCAAATATGTCTGATTAGCACTCCACACAAGTCAATAACATCAACAAAACTCACCTTTGTGCACTCATGCACAACAAAATGAGACAGAAAAAGTGGCATAAAACACGTCCTAGAAAGTCGGAGAAAGTTATACATGTAAACAAACTATACGGTGAGTTCAAGGACCGCCAAAATAAGTAGGACAAAACGGCGCTCGCCAAATACTCGAATCAGTGATTGATTGATTGATTGATTGAGACTTTTATTAGTAGGTTGCACAGTGAAGTACATATTCCGTACAATTGACCACTAAATGGTAACACCCGAATAAGTTTTTCAACTTGTTTAAGTCGGGGTCCACTTAAATTGATTCATTATGCAGATATATACTATCATATATACTATCATCATAATACAGTCATCACACAAGATAATCACAATGAATTATTTACATTATTTACAATCAGGGGTGTGGAGGGGGGAGGGGTAGGATATGGACATCAAGTAGTGGACAGAGAGAGAGAGAGAGAGAGAGAGAGAGAGAGAGAGAGAGAGAGAGAGAGAGAGAGAGAGAGAGAGAGAGAGAGAGAGAGAGAGAGAGAGAGAGAGATCAGAAGGCATAAGAAAAAGTATCTGCATTTGATTGTTTACATTTGATTATTAGCAATCCGGTGAAGCATGTTTAATATAAACAGTGTGATTTATAACAATTAAAAATAGATTTTTTTCCCCTCATCTTTTTCCATTCTTCATACATTTTTGAAAAACCTCCAGAGAGCCACTAGGGCGGCGCTAAAGAGCCGCATGCGGCTCTAGAGCCGCGGGTTGCCGACCCCGTGCTAGAATAATCCGCCATTATAAAGCTTTTAAAAAAGGCTTGAAAGCCCTTCTTTTTAAAAAAAAAAAAAAAAAAGCCTTTTTTTTAGATATATGCATACTAGTTATAGCTATTTGGCTGTTCTAGTTTTTATTTTTATTTATTTATTTATGATCTTTTTTCTTCTTTTTTTAATACACTGTAGCACTTTGAGATTGTTTACTCAATATGAAGTGCTTTTTACAAATAAAATATATTATTATTATTATTATTATTATTATTAAAAGGTGCGTACCCATTCAATTGGCCCATTTTTTTTTTTGTGGTTTATTTGTGAATGGCGTCGCCATGGTAACACAAAACGTTCCCACCTTAAAATACCCCCGTCGGCACGACCGAGACCTTTTTGATGGCGTATTATATGTGGGGGTTCTTCGGCCGGTTCGTCTCGTATTAAACTATAATAAAATGCAGTTTATGTTATGTTTATATTTATGTTTATGTTTATGCGTGCAAACATAAACATGCTAAAGTTACAGTGCGTGAAAAAGTATGGCTGAGCTACAAGAGGAGGTAATCTCGCGGTTTGGAGCGTTCTGCCGGAATAATCCGCCATCATAAAGGTGCGTACCCATTCAATTGGCCCCATTTTTATTTGTTTGTTTATTCGTGAATAGCGTCGCCATGGTAACACGAAACGTTCCCACCTTAAAGTACCCCCGTCGGCACGACCGAGACCTTTCCGACGGTATAACATATTTGGGGGTTCGTTGGCCGGTTCGTCTCGCATTAAACTATAATAAAATGCAAGTTATGTTTATGTTTATGTTAGCATGCTAACATAAACATGCTAAAGTTACAGTGCGTGAAAAAGTATGGCTGAGCTACAAGAGGAGGTAATCTCGCGGTTTGGAGCGTTCTGCCGGAATAATCCGCCATAATAAAGGTGCGTACCCATTCAGTTGGCCCCATTTTTATTTGTTTGTTTATTCGTGAATAGCGTCGCCATAGTAACCCGAAATGTTCCCACCTTAAAGTACTCCCGTCGGCACGACCGAGACCTTTCCGACGGTATAACATATGTGGGGGTTCGTTGGCCGGTTCGTCTCGCATTAAACTATAATAAAATGCAGTTTATGTTATGTTTATGTTTATGTTTATGTTAGCGTGCTAACATAAACATGCTAAAGTTACAGTGCGTGAAAAAGTATGGCTGAGCTACAAGACGAGGTAATCTTGCGGTTTGGAGCGTTCTGATGGAATAATCCGCCATCATAAAGGTGCGTACCCATTCAATTGGCCCCATTTTTATTTGTTTGTTTATTCGTGAATAGCGTCGCCATGGTAACGCGAAATGTTCCCACCTTAAAGTACCCCCGTCGGCCCGACCGAGACCTTTCCGACGGTATAACATATGTGGGGGTTCGTCGGCCGATTCGTCTCGTATTAAATAAATAATAAAAGTTGAAGTATGAGCAATAATAATATGGGCTGCTTGCATTGAAGCAGGCCCATAATATGTTACTGGAAGACATAAAAAAAAAAGAAAAAAAGACAGACATCTCTTCAAGACCCTGAGAGTAAATGTACAGCACACACCTGACAGATCTAGAGCCAGCATGACTGGCTGCTAATCAGGTTAAAGATAGCTGGTTTGGTGACCTACTGTACAGACTACATGAACTCAATCCCTCACCTGACAGGCCTTGATTGCTGCTACACACACACACACACACACACACACACACACACACACACACACACACACACACACACACACACACCCCTGGCGACCGGTGTAATGGACGTCAAGTGGATCTAACATAATAGTGTGAGAGTCCAGTCCATAGTGGATCTAACATAATAGTGTGAGAGTCCAGTCCATAGTGGATCTAACATAATAGTGTGAGAGTCCAGTCCATAGTGGATCTAACATAATAGTGTGAGAGTCCAGTCCATAGTGGATCTAACATAATAGTGTGAGAGTCCAGTCCATAGTGGATCTAACATAATAGTGTGAGAGTCCAGTCCATAGTGGATCTAACATAATAGTGTGAGAGTCCAGTCCATAGTGGATCTAACATAATAGTGTGAGAGTCCAGTCCATAGTGGATCTAACATAATAGTGTGAGAGTCCAGTCCATAGTGGATCTAACATAATAGTGTGAGAGTCTAGTCCATAGTGGATCTAACATAATAGTGTGAGAGTCCAGTCCATAGTGGATCTAACATAATAGTGTGAGAGTCTAGTCCATAGTGGATCTAACATAATAGTGTGAGAGTCCAGTCCATAGTGGATCTAACATAATAGTGAGAGTCCAGTCCATAGTGGATCTAACATAATAGTGGGAGTCCAGTCCATAGTGGATCTAACATAATATTGTGAGAGTCCAGTCCATAGTGGATCTAACATAATAGTGTGAGAGTCCAGTCCATAGTGGATCTAACATAATAGTGGGAGAGTCCAGTCCATAGTGGATCTAACATAATAGTGGGAGTCCAGTCCATAGTGGATCTAACATAATAGTGTGAGAGTCTAGTCCATAGTGGATCTAACATAATAGTGGGAGAGTCCAGTCCATAGTGGATCTAACATAATAGTGAGAGTCCAGTCCATAGTGGATCTAACATAATAGTGTGAGAGTCCAGTCCATAGTGGATCTAACATAATATTGTGAGAGTCCAGTCCATAGTGGATCTAACATAATAGTGTGAGAGTCCAGTCCATAGTGGATCTAACATAATAGTGTGAGAGTCCAGTCCATAGTGGATCTAACATAATAGTGTGAGAGTCCAGTCCATAGTGGATCTAACATAATAGTGTGAGAGTCCAGTCCATAGTGGATCTAACATAATAGTGTGAGAGTCCAGTCCATAGTGGATCTAACATAATAGTGTGAGAGTCTAGTCCATAGTGGATCTAACATAATAGTGTGAGAGTCCAGTCCATAGTGGATCTAACATAATAGTGAGAGTCCAGTCCATAGTGGATCTAACATAATAGTGGGAGTCCAGTCCATAGTGGATCTAACATAATATTGTGAGAGTCCAGTCCATAGTGGATCTAACATAATAGTGTGAGAGTCCAGTCCATAGTGGATCTAACATAATAGTGGGAGAGTCCAGTCCATAGTGGTTCTAACATAATAGTGGGAGTCCAGTCCATAGTGGATCTAACATAATAGTGTGAGAGTCTAGTCCATAGTGGATCTAACATAATAGTGGGAGAGTCCAGTCCATAGTGGATCTAACATAATAGTGAGAGTCCAGTCCATAGTGGATCTAACATAATAGTGGGAGAGTCCAGTCCATAGTGGATCTAACATAATATTGTGAGAGTCCAGTCCATAGTGGATCTAACATAATAGTGAGAGTCCACTACATAGTGGATCTAACATAATAGTGAGAGTCCAGTCCATAGTGGATCTAGTTAATAGTGTGAGAGTCCAGTCCATAGTGGATCTAGTTAATAGTGTGAGAGTCCAGTCCGTAGTGGATCTAACATAATAGTGTGAGAGTCCAGTCCATAGTGGATCTAACATAATAGTGTGAGAGTCCAGTCCATAGTGGATCTAACATAATAGTGTGAGAGTCCAGTCCATAGTGGATCTAACATAATAGTGTGAGAGTCCAGTCCATAGTGGATCTAACATAATAGTGTGAGAGTCTAGTCCATAGTGGATCTAACATAATAGTGTGAGAGTCCAGTCCACAGTGGATCTAACATAATAGTGAGAGTCCAGTCCATAGTGGATCTAACATAATAGTGGGAATCCAGTCCATAGTGGATCTAACATAATAGTGTGAGAGTCTAGTCCATAGTGGATCTAACATAATAGTGTGAGAGTCCAGTCCATAGTGGATCTAACATAATAGTGAGAGTCCAGTCCATAGTGGATCCAACATAATAGTGTGAGAGTCCAGTCCATAGTGGATCTAACATAATAGTGTGAGAGTCCAGTCCATAGTGAATCTAACATAATAGTGTGAGAGTCCAGTCCATAGTGGATCTAACATAATAGTGTGAGAGTCCAGTCCATAGTGGATCTAACATAATAGTGTGAGAGTCCAGTCCATAGTGGATCTAACATAATAGTGAGAGTCCAGTCCATAGTGGATCTAACATAATAGTGTGAGAGTCCAGTCCATAGTGGATCTAACATAATAGTGTGAGAGTCCAGTCCATAGTGGATCTAACATAATAGTGAGAGTCCGGTCCATAGTGGATCTAACATAATAGTGTGAGAGTCCAGTCCATAGTGGATCTAACATAATAGTGGGAGAGTCCAGTCCATAGTGGTTCTAACATAATAGTGGGAGTCCAGTCCATAGTGGATCTAACATAATAGTGTGAGAGTCTAGTCCATAGTGGATCTAACATAATAGTGTGAGAGTCCAGTCCATAGTGGATCTAACATAATAGTGAGAGTCCAGTCCATAGTGGATCTAACATAATAGTGTGAGAGTCCTGTCCATAGTGGATCTAACATAATAGTGTGAGAGTCCAGTCCATAGTGGATCTAGTTAATAGTGTGAGAGTCCAGTCCATAGTGGATCTAACATAATAGTGTGAGAGTCCAGTCCATAGTGGATCTAACATAATAGTGTGAGAGTCCAGTCCATAGTGGATCTAACATAATAGTGTGAGAGTCCAGTCCATAGTGGATCTAACATAATAGTGTGAGAGTCCAGTCCATAGTGGATCTAACATAATAGTGTGAGAGTCTAGTCCATAGTGGATCTAACATAATAGTGTGAGAGTCCAGTCCATAGTGGATCTAACATAATAGTGAGAGTCCAGTCCATAGTGGATCTAACATAATAGTGTGAGAGTCCAGTCCATAGTGGATCTAACATAATAGTGTGAGAGTCCAGTCCATAGTGGATCTAACATAATAGTGTGAGAGTCTAGTCCATAGTGGATCTAACATAATAGTGTGAGAGTCCAGTCCTTAGTGGATCTAACATAATAGTGAGAGTCCAGTCCATAGTGGATCTAACATAATAGTGGGAGTCCAGTCCATAGTGGATCTAACATAATATTGTGAGAGTCCAGTCCATAGTGGATCTAACATAATAGTGTGAGAGTCCAGTCCATAGTGGATCTAACATAATAGTGGGAGAGTCCAGTCCATAGTGGTTCTAACATAATAGTGGGAGTCCAGTCCATAGTGGATCTAACATAATAGTGAGAGTCCAGTCCATAGTGGATCTAACATAATAGTGAGAGTCCAGTCCATAGTGGATCTAACATAATAGTGTGGGAGTCCAGTCCATAGTGGATCTAACATAATATTGTGAGAGTCCAGTCCATAGTGGATCTAACATAATAGTGTGAGAGTCCAGTCCATAGTGGATCTAGTTAATAGTGTGAGAGTCCAGTCCATAGTGGATCTAACATAATAGTGTGAGAGTCCAGTCCATAGTGGATCTAACATAATAGTGTGAGAGTCCAGTCCATAGTGGATCTAACATAATAGTGTGAGAGTCCAGTCCATAGTGGATCTAACATAATAGTGTGAGAGTCCAGTCCATAGTGGATCTAACATAATAGTGTGAGAGTCTAGTCCATAGTGGATCTAACATAATAGTGTGAGAGTCCAGTCCATAGTGGATCTAACATAATATATATATATATATATATATATATATATACTACCGTTCAAAAGTTTGGGGTCACATTGAAATGTCCTTATTTTTGAAGAAAAAGCACTGTACTTTTCAATGAAGATAACTTTAAACTAGTCTTAACTTTAAAGAAATACACTCTATACATTGCTAATGTGGTAAATGACTATTCTAGCTGCAAATGTCTGGTTTTTGGTGCAATATCTACATGGGTGTATAGAGGCCCATTTCCAGCAACTATCACTCCAGTGTTCTAATGGTACAATGTGTTTGCTCATTGGCTCAGAAGGCTAATTGATGATTAGAAAACCCTTGTGCAATCATGTTCACACATCTGAAAACAGTTTAGCTCGTTACAGAAGCTACAAAACTGACCTTCCTTTGAGCAGATTGAGTTTCTGGAGCATCACATTTGTGGGGTCAATTAAACGCTCAAAATGGCCAGAAAAAGAGAACTTTCATTTGAAACTCGACAGTCTGTTCTTGTTCTTAGAAATGAAGGCTATTCCACAAAATTGTTTGGGTGACCCCAAACTTTTGAACGGTAGTGTATATATATATATTAGAGATGTCCGATAATATCGGTCTGCCGATATTATCGGCCGATAAATGCGTTAAAATGTAATATCGGAAATGATCGGTATCGTTTTTTTTATTATCAGTATCGGTTTTTTGGGTTTTTTTTTTTGTTTTTTTGTTTTTTTTAATTAAATCCACATAAAAAACACAAGATTCACTTACAATTAGTGCACCAACCCAAAAAAACTCCCTCCCCCATTCACACTCATTCACACTCATTCACACAAAAGGGTTGTTTCTTTCTGTTATTAATATTCTGGTTCCTACATTATATATCAATATTTATCAATACAGTCTGCAAGGGATACAGTCCGTAAGCACACATGATTGTGCGTGCTGCTGGTCCACTAATAGTACTAACCTTTAACAGCTAATTTTACTCATTTTCATTAATTACTAGTTAGAATTATGCCGTATGTTAGGCGCATCGGGTTATAAGGCGCACTGTCGAGTTTTGAGAAAATTAAAGGATTTTAGGTGCTCCTTATAGTCCGGAAAATACAGTATCAACCCTGAGTCACTCCTATACAGTAAACTTTCATTAAGAAATTGGCAGATGGTGACATTATGTCCGCTGATATTCCAAATAAGGGTGACATGAATATGAGTCATTACCATCTTCTACAACCCGTAAAACCACGGGGGGGGAGGGGCTTCTGAGAATGAAGAGCATATGAGCGGGCTATTTTTGTGCAATATATTTTCCATTCCGCTCTGTCCTTGACTGGCCGGACGCCCTACAATAGTCCACCCTAAGTGTGTGTCCTCGTTGCTGACATAAAGGAAGTGACCTCATTTCTACAACTGATCTGACGGCTTTCTTTCCACTCCTCCGTCAGCACGAGGCGCATCAAACAGCAACTCCTTTCTTGTATTAACTCCACCACGCCTGGGTGCCTGCAACACCGAACGTAAGAAGGGAAAGATATGATGTCGTGCGATTCTACACCGATTGCTAAATGAGCATAATTTGTGCGTTTACCCAATGCGGGTGTACCTAAAAAACACTAGTCAGACTAGTGGAATAATCCACCATCATAAAGGTGCGTACCCATTCAATTGGCCCATTTTTTGTTTGTTTGTTTATTCGTGAATGGCGTCGCCATGGTAACACGAAACGTTCCCACCTTAAAGTACCCCCATCGGCACGACCGAGACCTTTCCGACGGTATAACATATGTGGGGGTTCGTCGGCCGGTTCGTCTCGTATTAAACTATAATAAAATGCAGTTTATGTTTATGTTTATGTTTATGTTAGCGTGCTAACATAATCATGCTAAAGTTACGGTGCGTAAAAGTATGGCTGAGCTACAAGAGGAGGTAATCTCGCGATTTGGAGCGTTCTGCTAGAACAGGGGTCGGCAACCCAAAGTGTTGAAAGAGCCATATTGGACCAAAAATACAAAAACAAATCTGTCTGGAGCCGCAAAAAATTAAAAGCCATATTACATGTGTCATGAGATATACATTTAATTAAGAGGACTTAAAGGAAACTAAATGACTTTAAATATACCTACAAATGAGGCATAATGATGCAATATGTACATATAGCTAGCCTAAATAGCATGTTAGCATCGATTAGGTTGCAGTCATGCAGTGACCAAATATGTCTGATTAGCACTCCACACAAGTCAATAACATCAACAAAACTCACCTTTGTGCACTCATGCACAACCTTAAAAGTGTGGTGGACAAAATGAGACAGAAAAAGTGGCATAAAACACGTCCCAGAAAGTCGGAGAAAGTTATACATGTAAACAAACTATACGGTGAGTTCAAGGACCGCCAAAATAAGTAGGACAAAACGGCGCTCGCCAAATACTCGAATCAGTGATTGATTGATTGATTGATTGAGACTTTTATTAGTAGGTTGCACAGTGAAGTACATATTCCGTACAATTGACCACTAAATGGTAACACCCGAATAAGTTTTTCAACTTGTTTAAGTCGGGGTCCACTTAAATTGATTCATTATACAGATATATACTATCATATATACTATCATCATAATACAGTCATCACACAAGATAATCACAATTAATTATTTACATTATTTACAATCAGGGGTGTGGAGGGGGGAGGGGTAGGATATGGACATCAAGTAGTGGACAGAGAGAGAGAGAGAGAGAGAGAGAGAGAGAGAGAGAGAGAGAGATCAGAAGGCATAAAAAAAGTATCTGCATTTGATTGTTTACATTTGATTATTAGCAATCCGGTGAAGCATGTTTAATACAAACAGTGTGATTTATAACAATTAAAAATAGATTTTTTTCCCCTCATCTTTTTCCATTCTTCATACATTTTTGAAAAACCTCCAGAGAGCCACTAGGGCGGCGCTAAAGAGCCGCATGCGGCTCTAGAGCCGCGGGTTGCCGACCCCCGTGCTAGAGTAATCCGCCATTATAAAGCTTTTAAAAAAGGCTTGAAAGCCCTTCTTTTTTTTTTTTTTTAAAAAAGCCTTTTTTTAGATATATGCATACTAGTTATAGCTATTTGGCTGTTCTAGTTTTTATTTTTATTTATTTATTTATTATCTTTTTTTTCTTTTTTTAATACACTGTAGCACTTTGAGATTGTTTACTCAATATGAAGTGCTTTTTACAAATAAAATATATTATTATTATTATTATTATTATTATTAAAAGGTGCGTACCCATTCAATTGGCCCATTTTTTTTTTTGTGGTTTATTTGTGAATGGCGTCGCCATGGTAGCACAAAACGTTCCCACCTTAAAATACCCCCGTCGGCACGACCGAGACCTTTTTGATGGCGTATTATATGTGGGGGTTCTTCGGCCGGTTCGTCTCGTATTAAACTATAATAAAATGCAGTTTATGTTATGTTTATATTTATGTTTATGTTTATGCGTGCTAACATAAACATGCTAAAGTTACAGTGCGTGAAAAAGTATGGCTGAGCTACAAGAGGAGGTAATCTCGCGGTTTGGAGCGTTCTGCCGGAATAATCCGCCATCATAAAGCTGCGTACCCATTCAATTGGCCCCATTTTTATTTGTTTGTTTATTCGTGAAAAGCGTCGCCATGGTAACACGAAACGTTCCCACCTTCAAGTACCCCCGTCGGCACGACCGAGACCTTTCCGACGGTATAACATATGTGGGGGTTCGTCAGCCGGTTCGTCTCGCATTAAATAAATAATAAAAGTTGAAGTATGAGCAATAATAATATGGGCTGCTTGCATTGAAGCAGGCCCATAATATGTTACTGGAAGACATAAAAAAAAAGAAAAAAAGACAGACATCTCTTCAAGACCCTGAGAGTAAATGTACAGCACACACCTGACAGATCTAGAGCCAGCATGACTGGCTGCTAATCAGGTTAAAGATAGCTGGTTTGGTGACCTACTGTACAGACTACATGAACTCAATCCCTCACCTGACAGGCCTTGATTGCTGCTACACACACACACACACACACACACACACACACACACACACACACACACACACACACACACACACACACACACACACACACACACACACACACACACACACACACACACAAACCGGGCGACCGGTGCAATGGACGTCAAGTGGATCTAACATAATAGTGTGAGAGTCCAGTCCATAGTGGATCTAGTTAATAGTGTGAGAGTCCAGTCCATAGTGGATCTAACATAATAGTGTGAGAGTCCAGTCCATAGTGGCTCTAACATAATAGTGTGAGAGTCCAGTCCATAGTGGATCTAACATAATAGTGTGAGAGTCCAGTCCATAGTGGATCTAACATAATAGTGGGAGTCCAGTCCATAGTGGATCTAACATAATAGTGTGAGAGTCCAGTCCATAGTGGATCTAACATAATAGTGTGAGAGTCCAGTCCATAGTGGATCTAACATAATAGTGTGAGAGTCCAGTCCATAGTGGATCTAACATAATAGTGTGAGAGTCCAGTCCATAGTGGATCTAGTTAATAGTGTGAGAGTCCAGTCCATAGTGGATCTAACATAATAGTGTGAGAGTCCAGTCCATAGTGGATCTAACATAATAGTGTGAGAGTCCAGTCCATAGTGGATCTAGTTAATAGTGTGAGAGTCCAGTCCATAGTGGATCTAGTTAATAGTGTGAGAGTCCAGTCCATAGTGGATCTAACACAATAGTGTGAGAGTCCAGTCCATAGTGGATCTAACATAATAGTGTGAGAGTCCAGTCCATAGTGAATCTAACATAATAGTGTGAGAGTCCAGTCCATAGTGGATCTAGTTAATAGTGTGAGAGTCCAGTCCATAGTGGATCTAACATAATAGTGTGAGAGTCCAGTCCATAGTGGATCTAACATAATAGTGTGAGAGTCCAGTCCATAGTGGATCTAGTTAATAGTGTGAGAGTCCAGTCCATAGTGGATCTAGTTAATAGTGTGAGAGTCCAGTCCATAGTGGATCTAACATAATAGTGTGAGAGTCCAGTCCATAGTGGATCTAACATAATAGTGTGAGAGTCCAGTCCATAGTGGATCTAACATAATAGTGTGAGAGTCCAGTCCATAGTGGATCTAGTTAATAGTGTGAGAGTCCAGCCCATAGTGGATCTAACATAATAGTGTGAGAGTCCAGTCCATAGTGGATCTAACATAATAGTGTGAGAGTCCAGTCCATAGTGGATCTAGTTAATAGTGTGAGAGTCCAGTCCATAGTGGATCTAGTTAATAGTGTGAGAGTCCAGTCCATAGTGGATCTAACATAATAGTGTGAGAGTCCAGTCCATAGTGGATCTAACATAATAGTGTGAGAGTCCAGTCCATAGTGGATCTAACATAATAGTGGGAGTCCAGTCCATAGTGGATCTAACATAATAGTGTGAGAGTCCAGTCCATAGTGGATCTAACATAATAGTGTGAGAGTCCAGTCCATAGTGGATCTAACATAATAGTGTGAGAGTCCAGTCCATAGTGGATCTAACATAATAGTGTGAGAGTCCAGTCCATAGTGGATCTAACATAATAGTGGGAGTCCAGTCCATAGTGGATCTAACATAATAGTGTGAGAGTCCAGTCCATAGTGGATCTAACATAATAGTGTGAGAGTCCAGTCCATAGTGGATCTAACATAATAGTGTGAGAGTCCAGTCCATAGTGGATCTAACATAATAGTGTGAGAGTCCAGTCCATAGTGGATCTAGTTAATAGTGTGAGAGTCCAGTCCATAGTGGATCTAACATAATAGTGTGAGAGTCCAGTCCATAGTGGATCTAACATAATAGTGTGAGAGTCCAGTCCATAGTGGATCTAGTTAATAGTGTGAGAGTCCAGTCCATAGTGGATCTAGTTAATAGTGTGAGAGTCCAGTCCATAGTGGATCTAACATAATAGTGTGAGAGTCCAGTCCATAGTGGATCTAACATAATAGTGTGAGAGTCCAGTCCATAGTGAATCTAACATAATAGTGTGAGAGTCCAGTCCATAGTGGATCTAGTTAATAGTGTGAGAGTCCAGTCCATAGTGGATCTAACATAATAGTGTGAGAGTCCAGTCCATAGTGGATCTAACATAATAGTGTGAGAGTCCAGTCCATAGTGGATCTAGTTAATAGTGTGAGAGTCCAGTCCATAGTGGATCTAGTTAATAGTGTGAGAGTCCAGTCCATAGTGGATCTAACATAATAGTGTGAGAGTCCAGTCCATAGTGGATCTAACATAATAGTGTGAGAGTCCAGTCCATAGTGGATCTAACATAATAGTGTGAGAGTCCAGTCCATAGTGGATCTAGTTAATAGTGTGAGAGTCCAGCCCATAGTGGATCTAACATAATAGTGTGAGAGTCCAGTCCATAGTGGATCTAACATAATAGTGTGAGAGTCCAGTCCATAGTGGATCTAGTTAATAGTGTGAGAGTCCAGTCCATAGTGGATCTAGTTAATAGTGTGAGAGTCCAGTCCATAGTGGATCTAACATAATAGTGTGAGAGTCCAGTCCATAGTGGATCTAACATAATAGTGTGAGAGTCCAGTCCATAGTGGATCTAACATAATAGTGTGAGAGTCCAGTCCATAGTGGATCTAGTTAATAGTGTGAGAGTCCAGTCCATAGTGGATCTAACATAATAGTGTGAGAGTCCAGTCCATAGTGGATCTAACATAATAGTGTGAGAGTCCAGTCCATAGTGGATCTAACATAATAGTGTGAGAGTCCAGTCCATAGTGGATCTAACATAATAGTGTGAGAGTCTAGTCCATAGTGGATCTAACATAATAGTGAGAGTCCAGTCCATAGTGGATCTAACATAATAGTGTGAGAGTCCAGTCCATAGTGGATCTAACATAATAGTGTGAGAGTCCAGTCCATAGTGGATCTAATATAATAGGGTGAGAGTCCAGTCCATAGTGGATCTAACATGATAGTGAGAGTCCAGTCCATAGTGGATCTAACATAATAGTGTGAGAGTCCAGTCCATAGTGGATCTAACATGATAGTGAGAGTCCAGTCCATAGTGGATCTAACATAATAGTGTGAGAGTCTAGTCCATAGTGGATCTAACATAATAGTGTGAGAGTCCAGTCCATAGTGGATCTAACATAATAGTGTGAGAGTCCAGTCCATAGTGGATCTAACATAATAGTGTGAGAGTCCAGTCCATAGTGGATCTAACATGATAGTGAGAGTCCAGTCCATAGTGGATCTAACATAATAGTGTGAGAGTCCAGTCCATAGTGGATCTAACATAATAGTGTGAGAGTCCAGTCCATAGTGGATCTAACATAATAGTGTGAGAGTCCAGTCCATAGTGGATCTAACATAATAGTGGGAGTCCAGTCCATAGTGGATCTAACATAATAGTGTGAGAGTCCAGTCCATAGTGGATCTAACATAATAGTGAGAGTCCAGTCCATAGTGGATCTAACATAATAGTGTGAGAGTCCAGTCCATAGTGGATTTAACATAATAGTGTGAGAGTCCAGTCCATAGTGGATCTAACATAATAGTGTGAGAGTCCAGTCCATAGTGGTTCTAACATAATAGTGGGAGTGCAGTCCATAGTGGCTCTAACATAATAGTGAGAGAGTCCAGTCCATAGTGGATCTAACATAATAGTGTGAGAGTCCAGTCCATAGTGGATCTAACATAATAGTGTGAGAGTCCAGTCCATAGTGGATCTAACATAATAGTGTGAGAGTCCAGTCCATAGTGGATCTAACATAATAGTGTGAGAGTCCAGTCCATAGTGGATCTAACATAATAGTGGGAGTCCAGTCCATAGTGGCTCTAACATAATAGTGAGAGAGTCCAGTCCATAGTGGATCTAACATAATAGTGTGAGAGTCCAGTCCATAGTGGATCTAACATAATAGTGTGAGAGTCCAGTCCATAGTGGATCTAACATAATAGTGTGAGAGTCCAGTCCATAGTGGATCTAGTTAATAGTGTGAGAGTCCAGTCCATAGTGGTTCTAACATAATAGTGGGAGTCCAGTCCATAGTGGCTCTAACATAATAGTGAGAGAGTCCAGTCCATAGTGGATCTAACATAATAGTGTGAGAGTCCAGTCCATAGTGGAGCTAACATAATAGTGTGAGAGTCCAGTCCATAGTGGATCTAACATAATAGTGTGAGAGTCCAGTCCATAGTGGATCTAACATAATAGTGTGAGAGTCCAGTCCATAGTGGATCTAACATGATAGTGAGAGTCCAGTCCATAGTGGATCTAGCATAATATTGTTAGAGTCCAGTCCATAGTGGATCTAACATAATAGTGTGAGAGTCCAGTCCATAGTGGATCTAACATAATAGTGAGAGTCCAGTCCATAGTGGCTCTAACATAATAGTGAGAGTCCAGTCCATAGTGGCTCTAACATAATAGTGGGAGTCCAGTCCATAGTGGATCTAACATAATAGTGGGAGTCCAGTCCATAGTGGATCTAACATAATAGTGTGAGAGTCCAGTCCATAGTGGATCTAACATAATAGTGGGAGTCCAGTCCATAGTGGATCTAACATAATAGTGGGAGTCCAGTCCATAGTGGATCTAACATAATAGTGGGAGTCCAGTCCATAGTGGATCTAACATAATAGTGGGAGTCCAGTCCATAGTGGATCTAACATAATAGTGTGAGAGTCCAGTCCATAGTGGATCTAACATAATAGTGGGAGTCCAGTCCATAGTGGATCTAACATAATAGTGGGAGTCCAGTCCATAGTGGATCTAACATAATAGTGGGAGTCCAGTCCATAGTGGCTCTAACATAATAGTGGGAGTCCAGTCCATAGTGGCTCTAACATAATAGTGGGAGTCCAGTCCATAGTGGCTCTAACATACTAGTGGGAGTCCAGTCCATAGTGGATCTAACATAATAGGGGGAGTCCGGTCCATAGTGGCTCAAACATAATAGTGGGAGTCCAGTCCATAGTGGCTCTAACATAATAGTGGGAGTCCAGTCCATAGTGGCTCTAACATAATAGTGGGAGTCCAGTCCATAGTGGCTCTAACATAATAGTGGGAGTCCAGTCCATAGTGGATCTAACATAATAGTGGGAGTCCAGTCCATAGTGGATCTAACATAATAGTGAGAGTCCAGTCCATAGTGGATCTAACATAATAGTGAGAGTCCAGTCCATAGTGGATCTAACATAATAGTGGGAGTCCAGTCCATAGTGGATCTAACATAATAGTGAGAGTCCAGTCCATAGTGGCTCTAACATAATAGTGGGAGTCCAGTCCATAGTGGATCTAACATAATAGTGAGAGTCCAGTCCATAGTGGATCTAACATAATAGTGGGAGTCCAGTCCATAGTGGATCTAACATAATAGTGGGAGTCCAGTCCATAGTGGATCTAACATAATAGTGGGAGTCCAGTCCATAGTGGATCTAACATAATAGTGGGAGTCCAGTCCATAGTGGATCTAACATAATAGTGTGAGAGTCCAGTCCATAGTGGATCTAACATAATAGTGTGAGAGTCCAGTCCATAGTGGATCTAGTTAATAGTGTGAGAGTCCAGTCCATGGTGGATCTAACATAATAGTGTGAGAGTCCAGTCCATAGTGGATCTAACATAATAGTGGGAGTCCAGTCCATAGTGGATCTAACATAATAGTGTGAGAGTCCAGTCCATAGTGGATCTAACATAATAGTGGGAGTCCAGTCCATAGTGGATCTAACATAATAGTGTGAGAGTCCAGTCCATAGTGGATCTAACATAATAGTGGGAGTCCAGTCCATAGTGGGGCCAGCAGGAGATCATCTTGAGTGGAGACAGGTCAGCAGCGCAGAGACGTCCCCAACTGATGCACAGATGAGTGGTCCACCCTGGGTTCCGACTTTGGACAGCACTTCATCTGAATAACGGCAGATCAACTGGTCTAAAAAGGGGAGTCTATTTAAAGGCTAGAGTATACAAATGAGTTTTAAGATGGGACTTAAAGGCCCTTAATCGCAGGGCTGCACCGACCACAATAACATCACTGGTCTGAACCCACATCCGGGCAAGGAAAAACTCAAAACCCCAAATGGGAAAATCAACCACTGTTGATTGGTTCAGAAACCACTGACTTCATTGATCACTATCTTGATGATTATTGAAATCCAAGGTGATGGTGTGTACATTTTGTCAAGGCTAAAAATGTACACATATTTTCCTGTTAGGGTTGTATGGTATACCGGTACTAGTATAGTATCGCGGTACTCATGAATCAAAAAGGGTACTATACTCTGTTTGACACGTACCGGTTGCTGGTTTTACGAGCAGAGGAGCATGTTCGGCAGCGCACAATCACAGAGTACTTACAGAAAAGGGAGAATGGACGCATTTTGGCTTAAAAACTGACGATAAAGGTGAAGTTATAACACTGAAACACCCTCAGGAAGAGGTGCTTTAAGACATGGCCAGCTAGCTAGTGTCAGAATAATTGTATCTAAGTTATCACAAAACTTTGTGTTTCAATGAGTTCCCGGCGAGCAGACAAAAGTTGTCTTTAATCCTACAAAGCAGGAGGCTTGTAAAACTCCACTGTGTAGGATGGGAAGCAACATGAAGTTGTTCTGTTTCTTTCGTGTATTGTAATCAACAGAAAGATATTGTCTTAACCCAAGAACTACACAGCGAAGAGGAAGCAGGACCTGACTCCCCTCAAGGCGACCTTTTGTTTGAACTGTTTTATGACCTTTTCTGTGAACTGTTTACAAACTTTTCTTTGAACTGTTCTGCAACCAAAGGCGATGGCTGTTTACGACCCCCCGTCCCTTAGAAACAGCTGTTGCCATGTAATCAGGGAAAGTCCAAATAAAAGAGAAGGCGTACAATCTTTCGCCAGAGCGTGATGGAGACTGTACAAGAGTACAGCCCAGACGCGCTCTCCTCAATTGAGCCAAATTTAATTCTGTCTCTGTTTAATTCCTTGCTTCTTGTCTCGTTTAATAGATGTCATCAGTGTTTGAACCTGACAGCTAGCAGCGAACATCCATCCGCAGTCTGCAGTGTTTTGGCTACTTCTAAATCACTAATCCTCGCCTCCATGGCGACAAATAAAGTACGTTTCTTACAAGTACCATTATCACTGGAGGACGAGGAATAGCTAAACATGCTTCACTACACACCGTAGGAGGATACAATAGCTCTTGGCATTCTCTCCATTAACTTCAAGCACACCTGTGAAGTGAAAACCATTTCAGGTGACTACCTCTTGAAGCTCATGGAGAGAATGCCAAGAGTGTGGAAAGCAGTAATCAGAGCCAAGGGTGTGCTATTTTGAAGAAACTAGAATATAAAACATGTTTTCAGTTATTTCACCTTTTTTTTTTTTGTTAAGTACATAACTCCACATGTGTTCATTCATAGTTTTGATGTGACAATCTACAATGTAAATAGTCATGAAAATAAAGAACACACATTGTATGAGAAGGTGTGTCCTATATATATATATATATATATATATATATATATATATATATATATATATATATATATATATATATATATATATATATATATATATACACTACCGTTCAAAAGTTTGGGGTCACATTGAAATGTCCTTATTTTTGAAGGAAAAGCACTGTACTTTTCAATGAAGATAACTTTAAACTAGTCTTAACTTTAAAGAAATACACTCTATACATTGCTAATGTGGTAAATGACTATTCTAGCTGCAAATGTCTGGTTTTTGGTGCAATATCTACATAGGTGTATAGAGGCCCATTTCCAGCAACTATCACTCCAGTGTTCTAATGGTACAATGTGTTTGCTCATTGGCTCAGAAGGCTAATTGATGATTAGAAAACCCTTGTGCAATCATGTTCACACATCTGAAAAGAGTTTAGCTCGTTACAGAAGCTACAAAACTGACCTTCCTTTGAGCAGATTGAGTTTCTGGAGCATCACATTTGTGGGGTCAATTAAACGCTCAAAATGGCCAGAAAAAGAGAACTTTCATCTGAAACTCGACAGTCTATTCTTGTTCTTAGAAATGAAGGCTATTCCACAAAATTGTTTGGGTGACCCCAAACTTTTGAACGGTAGTGTATATATATATATATTAGAGATGTCCGATAATATCGGTCTGCCGATATTATCGGCCGATAAATGCGTTAAAATGTAATATCGGAAATGATCGGTATCGGTTTTTTTATTATCAGTATCGGTTTTTGGGGTTTTTTTTTTTGTTTTTTTGTTTTTTTTAATTAAATCCACATAAAAAACACAAGATTCACTTACAATTAGTGCACCAACCCCAAAAAACTCCCTCCCCCATTCACACTCATTCACACTCATTCACACAAAAGGGTTGTTTCTTTCTGTTATTAATATTCTGGTTCCTACATTATATATCAATATTTATCAATACAGTCTGCAAGGGATACAGTCCGTAAGCACACATGATTGTGCGTGCTGCTGGTCCACTAATAGTACTAACCTTTAACAGTTAATGTTACTCATTTTCATTAATTACTAGTTTCTATGTAACTGTTTTTATATTGTTTTACTTTCTTTTTTATTCAAGAAAATGTTTTGAATTTATTTATCTTATTTTATTTGATTCATTTTTTTAAAAAGTACCTTATCTTCACTATACCTGGTTGTCCAAATTAGGCATAATAATGTGTTAATTCCACGACTGTATATATCGGTCGATATCGGTATCGGTTGATATCGGTATCAGTAATTAAAGAGTTGGACAACATCGGCATATCGGATATCGGCAAAAAGCCATTATCGGACATCCCTAATATATATATATATATATATATATATATATATATATATATATATATATATATATATATATATATATATATATATATATATATATATATATATATATATATATATACATATAAAAATATATAATACTTTGTGTCAGCATACTGTTTTGTACTTGGTTTTTTGTACTCAAATTTCCCACATTTTGGGTCATTCTGTGCTATTTGGGTTAATTGAGTAAACAATCGATGATGAATTAATTTGATTAATCGCGTTAAATTTGACCGCCCGAATACAAACACAGAGCCATGTTGACATTTTAAAAGTGTTTGTTTTATTTCATAATCAGTCCACAACTGTGACTGAACCCCCTTCAGTCAAGTCAAGTCCACTTTATCTATATAGCACGTTTACAACAACTTTTAAATTGAACCAAAGTGCTTTACAGGTTAAAAAAGCATAGAGCAAAAAAAACCAAAACAAAACCAAAAACAAACAAACAACATAAACAATGAATGAGCTACAGTAAACAAGCTTAACCTTCAGCCCGTTAATGTACGCATGATTGCTGTAATTTGTCCTGCATGAGTCAGCTTCCACGCATTTAAAGCAGACAAATCAACTAATGTGACACTGTGAACACAAACCTCTATAGTCCAAACAAAGATAACGACTGGTTATTTATGTGCAAGGAGCATGCTGTGCAGTGACGCCAAAGGTTGTCAGCGAGTCACATCAACACATCCGCCTGGACTTCACATGCACTCATGTGCTTTACACTTTGCCCTCATTTCAATTGCATGCAAATCTGTGGCGTCAAAGTGGTATGTCCGGACCCGCCATTGGGGTGTAGGGAGCAAGACGACTTATTCAATGTAAAGAAACAGAGAACCGGGGGCAGACTTAATATTGAGCAAACACAGGCCTGTGTCCACAAACCATCATATAAACCAGTGGTCCCCAACCACCGGGCCGCGGCCCGGTACCGGTCCGTAGACCGATTGGTACCGGGCCGCGGCCGCACAAGAAATTTAATTTTTTTTTTTTTTTTAATTTTTTGTATTAAATCAAGATAAAAAACACAATATATACATTATATATGTCCGTGGGACAAATTTTCAAGCGTTGACCGGTCCCCAGCTACAAAAAGGTTGGGGACCACTGATATAAACCATCTCTCATTCAGACACGGCTACCGTCAAGAGCTCTCTTTTTCCTACCAGTCACACAGTTACCACCTTAACAATAATAACGCTACATGTCACATTTGGTCCAAATGCGCAAACACAATAATGTCGAAAAAACGGCTTACAACAGTGATTTTCCAGCCTAAGATCCCTGGTCTCAGCCAAAAACCAAAGCAAGATTGTCAAATATGTTTATATATATATATATATATATATATATATATATATATATATATATATATATATATATATATATATATATATATATATATATATATATATATATATATATATATATATATATATATATATATATATACATATATATATATATATATATATATATATATATATATATATATATATATATATATATATATATATATACAGCTAGTATATCCATCCATCCATTTTCTACCACTTGTCCCTTTTTTGGGGTCGCGGGGGGTGCTGTTGCCTAGCTCAGCTGCATTTAGGGCGGAAGGCGGGGTGCACCCTGGACAAGTCACCTCCTCATCGCGGGGCAATGTAATACAACAGTAATATGTAATATGCAATGTAATATAACAGTAACATGTAATAAAACAGTAATATGTCATATAACAGTAATATGTCATGTAATAAAACAGTAATATGTAATGTAACAGTAATATGTAATGTAACAGTAATATGTAATAAAACAGTAATATGTAATGTAATAAAACAGTAAGATGTAATTAAATAGTAATATGTAATGTAATAAAACAGTAATATGAAATGTAACAGTAATATGTAATATAACAATAATATGTCATGTAATAAAACAGTAATATGTAATAAAACAGTAATATGTATTGTATTAAAATAGTAATATGTAATAAAACAGTAATATGTAATATGCAATGTAATATAACAGTAACATGTAATAAAACAGTAATATGTCATAAAACAGTAATATGTCATGTAATAAAACAGTAATATGTAATGTAACAGTAATATGTAATAAAACAGTAATATGTAATGTAATAAAACAGTAATATGTAATAAAATAGTAATATGTAATGTAATAAAACAGTAATATGTAATGTAACAGTAATATGTAATATAACAGTAATATGTCATGTAATAAAACAGTAATATGTAATAAAACAGTAATATGTATTGTATTAAAATAGTAATATGTAATAAAACAGTAATATGTAATATGCAATGTAATATAACAGTAACATGTAATAAAACAGTAATATGTCATAAAACAGTAATATGTCATGTAATAAAACAGTAATATGTAATGTAACAGTAATATGTAATAAAACAGTAATATGTAATGTAATAAAACAGTAACATGTAATTAAATAGTAATATGTCATGTAATAAAACAGTAATATGTAATGTAACAGTAATATGTAATATAACAGTAATATGTCATGTAATAAAACAGTAATATGTAATAAAACAGTAATATGTATTGTATTAAAATAGCAATATGTAATAAAACAGTAATATGTAATATGCAATGTAATATAACAGTAACATGTAATAAAACAGTAATATGTCATAAAACAGTAATATGTCACGTAATAAAACAGTAATATGTAATGTAACAGTAATATGTAATAAAACAGTAATATGTAATGTAATAAAACAGTAATATGTAATTAAATAGTAGTATGTCATGTAATAAAACAGTAATATGTAATGTAACAGTAATATGTAATATAACAGTAATATGTCATGTAATAAAACAGTAATATGTATTGTATTAAAATAGTAATATGTAATAAAACAGTAATATGTAATATGCAATGTAATATAACAGTAACATGTAATAAAACAGTAATATGTCATAAAACAGTAATATGTCATGTAATAAAACAGTAATATGTAATGTAACAGTAATATGTAATAAAACAGTAATATGTAATGTAATAAAACAGTAACATGTAATTAAATAGTAATATGTCATGTAATAAAACAGTAATATGTAATGTAACAGTAATATGTAATATAACAGTAATATGTCATGTAATAAAACATTAATATGTAATAAAACAGTAATATGTATTGTATTAAAATAGTAATATGTAATAAAACAGTAATATGTAATATGCAATGTAATATAACAGTAACATGTAATAAAACAATAATGTCATAAAACAGTAATATGTCATGTAATAAAACAGTAATATGTAATGTAACAGTAATTTGTAATAAAACAGTAATATGTAATGTAATAAAACAGTAATATGTAATAAAATAGTAATATGTAATGTAATAAAACAGTAATATGTAATGTAACAGTAATATGTAATATAACAGTAATATGTCATGTAATAAAACAGTAATATGTATTGTATTAAAATAGTAATATGTAATAAAACAGTAATATGTAATATGCAATGTAATATAACAGTAACATTTAATAAAACAGTAATATGTCATAAAACAGTAATATGTCATGTAATAAAACAGTAATATGTAATGTAACAGTAATATGTAATAAAACAGTAATATGTAATGTAATAAAACAGTAACATGTAATTAAATAGTAATATGTCATGTAATAAAACAGTAATATGTAATGTAACAGTAATATGTAATATAACAGTAATATGTCATGTAATAAAACAGTAATATGTAATAAAACAGTAATATGTATTGTATTAAAATAGTAATATGTAATAAAACAGTAATATGTAATATGCAATGTAATACAACAGTAACATGTAATAAAACAGTAATATGGCATAAAACAGTAATATGTCACGTAATAAAACAGTAATATGTAATGTAACAGTAATATGTAATAAAACAGTAATATGTAATGTAATAAAACAGTAAAATGTAATTAAATAGTAATATGTCATGTAATAAAACAGTAATATGTAATGTAACAGTAATATGTAATATAACAGTAATATGTCGTGTAATAAAACATTAATATGTAATAAAACAGTAATATGTATTGTATTAAAATAGTAATATGTAATAAAACAGTAATATGTAATATGCAATGTAATAAAACAGTAACATGTAATAAAACAGTAATATGTCATAAAACAGTAATATGTCATGTAATAAAACAGTAATATGTAATGTAACAGTAATATGTAATAAAACAGTAATATGTAATGTAATAAAACAGTAATATGTAATTAAATAGTAATATGTCATGTAATAAAACAGTAATATGTAATGTAACAGTAATATGTAATATAACAGTAATATGTCATGTAATAAAACAGTAATATGTAATAAAACAGTAATATGTATTGTATTAAAATAGTAATATGTAATAAAACAGTAATATGTAATATGCAATGTAATATAACAGTAACATGTAATAAAACAGTAATATGTCATAAAACAGTAATATGTCATGTAATAAAACAGTAATATGTAATGTAACAGTAATATGTAATAAAACAGTAATATGTAATGTAATAAAACAGTAACATGTAATTAAATAGTAATATGTCATGTAATAAAACAGTAATATGTAATGTAACAGTAATATGTAATATAACAGTAATATGTCATGTAATAAAACATTAATATGTAATAAAACAGTAATATGTAATAAAACAGTAATATGCAATGTATTAAAACAGTAATATGTAATAAAACAGTAATATGTAATAAAACAGTAATATGTAATGTAATAAACAATAATATGTAATATAAAGACATGCACCTGGGGATAGGCTGATTGGCAACACTAAATTGGCCCTAGTGTGTGAATGTGAGTGTGAATGTTGTCTGTCTATCTGTGTTGGCCCTGCGATGAGGTGGCGACTTGTCCAGGGTGTACCCCGCCTTCCGCCCGATTGTAGCTGAGATAGGCTCCAGCGCCCCCCGCGACCCCGAAGGGAATAAGCGGTAGAAAATGGATGGATGGATGGATGTAATATAACAGTAATATGTAATGTGATCAAATATATATATATATATATATATATATATATATATATATATATATATATATATATATATATATATATATATATATATATATATATATATATATATATATATATATATATATATATATATATATATATATATATATATATATATATATATGTGCATATATATATATACACGTATGTATATATTTGTGTATATATATATATATATGTGTATATATGTATATATATGTGTATATATATATATATACAGTATATATATATACATATACACATATACACATATATACTTATACAGATATATACATATACATATACACATACAGTGTAATGAAATCCCTTTTAAAAAATGGTCGCATGCGACTAATTTACCAGTTGATCAAGTCATGGAAAGTGACGCCAGAGCCGACGGTTCTTTTTGCAATAACCAAGCGTCGCTCAATTGAAGTTCTATTATCTTTCATTTCACCTCCAGCATAAAAAAAAAGTGTCTGAAATAGCAACAGCTCTGTTTCATTCAAGTGTTTGTTGTTTTAGCGATGGATTAAAGACACCGGAAGCACACTCGCTGGTCATTGATGGGAAGAGGTTACTCTGAGGTAAGAGTTTATCAGCAGGGCAGGAAATTGTGCGTCAAGGACTTTTGATTCAGCTGCGGTACTTACTCAATCAGTGTGTAAATAACACAAACTTTAGAGCTTATAATGGAGGAAGATTACCGACCACAGAACAGGAAGTGTTGCACAAAATACACCCGATAGACAAAAATAACCTAAGAAATACTTTTGTCCCTATGGTGTGCAGTAAAAACTGGATATCGACGTCATATCCCACAATCACAACTGGAGGCATCTTCGGTAGCAATGAACTCATTGTTGTGTGCAAGGCATGCTAAACATTTGAATAAGCTCCCACACCTCCCGAAGGAGGTCAACTGCAATTCTCCGGGATCTACTCTGGCTGCCCATTCTGCCTCATTTGGACGTGACCTGGTCCGTAAACACCCGCCAGTTGTGCATGTTGTTCGCAATAACGTTCTAAAGGAGGGTTTTAAAACTAATATACGGCCTCGGGTGGTGTCTGGAATGTTAATAAAAAGGATATATTCTACAGACAGAATGCAACAGGAATGAACACTTTATCCCACGCTTACATCTCATTGTGCCACAGGAGAATGTTTTCGCGGTACCAGTGGAGTGGATTAATTATACGCTTAATTGTGTTTCATTGCGTCCATTAAAGCAGTGTTTTTCAACCTTTTTTGAGCCAAGGCACATTTTTTGCGTTGAAAAAAATGCGGAGGCACACCACCAGCAGAAATCATTAAAAAACAAAACTCAGTTGACAGTAAAAAGTCGTTGTCGCAATTGTTGGATATGACTTTAAGCCATAACCAAGCATGCATCAATATAGCTCTTGTCTCAAAGTAGGTGTACTGTCACCACCTGTCACATCATGCCCTGACTTGTTTGGATTTTTTTGCGGTTTTCCTGTGTGTAGTGTTTTAGTTATTGCCTTGCGCTCCTATTTTGGTGGCTTTTTCTCTTTTTTTAGTAATTTCCTGTAGCAGTTTCATGTCTTCCTTTGAGCGATATTTCCCGTATCTACTTTGTTTTTATCCTTCTTTGTGGAGACATTGTCGATTGTCATGTCATGTTCGGATTGTACATTGTGGACGCCGTCTTTGCTCCACAGTAAGTCTTTGCTGTCGTCCAGCATTCTGTTTTTGTTTACTTTGTAGCCAGTTCAGTTTTAGTTTCGTTCTGCGTAGCCTTCCCTAAGCTTCAATGCCTTTTCTTAGGGGCGCTCACCTTTTGTTTACTTTTTGTTTAAGCATTAGACACCTTTTTACCTGCACGCTGCCTCCCGCTGTTTCCGACATCTACAAAGCAATTAGCTACCGGCTGCCACCTACTGATATGGAAGAGTATTACACGGTTACTCTGCCGAGCTCTAGACAGCACAGACACTCAACAACAACACATATTTTGCAGACTATAATTACTGGTTTGCAAAAAATATTTTTTACCCCAAATAGGTGAAATTAGATCATCTCCCACAGCACACCAGACTGTATCTCAGTGGTTGAAAAACACTGCATTAAACCATATCTAATTGTATTTACAATCCGTAAAAGTATGCAAAAAATATCGTCTTAACGTCACAGAATGCCACAAACTCAGTCTCATTTTGAATATTCCGCTCCGAATATCTTCGGCAATTTCCGTAGATTCTCCGTCACGGTCGTAGCGCTTCTGCACTCTGACCATATTGTCAGATCCGTCATACTGGAAATATGCAAAAATTGGACGTAGATGTTCTCCTTATCACTCATTAGAGTGATGTATCAGATATATCAGATTGTAGGTGGGTTTATTTTGTACCCCTTTGTACCTATGTCGATCGAAAGGGGGTGCGATGTTCATATGTTGTCAATATTCAGTGTTTTATCGTTCATAGAAAAATGTTAAATTCCATTACGTTCTTTAAGGCGGTCTGTCATAACGTTTTTAGCATTCAATCAGACATCATTGTGAGGTTTTGTATTAGTGTTCCTAAAAATAGATGTACCGGCCCCCAGACACATTTTTTTCTCTAAATGTGGCCCCCGAGTCAAAATAATTGCCCAGGCCTGGGTTAGAGTGATATATCAGATATATCAGATTGTAGGCGGGTTTATTTTGTACCCTTTGCATTCATATTTCACTGTTTGTTTCATTTTTGTTGCGTTTCACTTGGTTGTAAAATATGTCGATTGAAAGGGGGTGTGACGTTCATATGTTGTCAATATTCAGTGATTTATCATTCATAGAAAAATTTAAAATTCTATTACCTTTTTTAAGACGGTCTGTCATAACATTTTTAGCATTCAATCAGGCATTATTGTGAGGTTTTGTATTAGTGTTCCTAAAAATAGATATACCGGCCCCCAGACACATTTTTTTCTCTAAATGTGGCCCCCCAGTCAAAATAATTGCCCAGCCCTGGGTTAGAGTGATATGTCAGATATATCAGATTGTAGGTGGGTTTATTTTGTACCCTTTGCGTTCATATTTCACTGTTTGTTGCATTTTTGTTGCTTTTCACTTGATTGTAAAATATGTCGATATAAAGGGGGTGCGACGTTCAGATTTTGTCAATATTCAGTGTTTTATCGTTCATAGAAACATTTTAAATTCTATTACGTTTTTTAAGGCGGTCTGTCATAACCTTTTTAGCATTCAATCAGACATTATTGTGAGGTTTTGTATTAGTGTTCCTAAAAATAGATATACCGGCCCCCAGACACATTTTTTTCTCTAAATGTGGCCCCCGAGTCAAAACAATTGCCCAGCCCTGGGTTAGACTCATATATCAGATTGTAGGTGGGTTTATTTTGTACCCTTTGCGTTCATATTTCACTGTTTGTTGCATTTTTGTTGCGTTTCACTTGATTGTAAAATATGTCGATCGAAAGGGGGTGTGACGTTCATATTTTGTCAATATTCAGTGTTTTATCGTTCATAGAAAAATTAAAAATTCCATTATGTTTTTTAAGGCGGTCTGTCATAACCTTTTTAGCATTCAATCAGACATTATTGTGAGGTTTTGTGATAGTGTTCCTAAAAATAGATATACCGGCCCCCAGACACATTTTGTTCTGTAAATGTGGCCCCCGAGTCAAAATAATTGCCCAGCCCTGGGTTAGAGTGATATATCAGATATATCAGATTGTAGGTGGGTTTATTTTGTACCCTTTGCGTTCATATTTCACTGTTTGTTGCATTTTTGTTGCGTTTCACTTGATTGTAAAATATGTCGATCGAAAGGGGGTGCGGCGTTCATATGTTGTCAATATTCAGTGTTTTATCGTTCATAGAAAAATTAAAAATTCCATTATGTTTTTTAAGGCGGTCTGTCATAACCTTTTTAGCATTCAATCAGACATTATTGTGAGGTTTTGTATTAGTGTTCCTAAAAATAGATATACCGGCCCCCAGACACATTTTTTTCTGTAAATGTGGCCCCCGAGTCAAAATAATTGCCCAGCCCTGGGTTAGAGTGATATATCAGATATATCAGATTGTAGGTGGGTTTATTTTGTACCCTTCGCGTTCAGATTTCACTGTTTGTTGCATTTTTGTTGCGTTTCACTTGATTGTAAAATATGTCGATCGAAAGGGGGTGCGACGTTCATATGTTCTCAATATTCAGTGTTTTATCGCTCATAGACATTTTTTAAATTCTATTACGTTTTTTAAGGCGGTCTGTCATAACGTTTTTAGCATTCAATCGGACATTATTGTGAGGTTTTGCATTAGTGTTCCTAAAAATAGATATACCGGCCCCCAGACACATTTTTTTCTCTAAATGTGGCCCCCGAGTCAAAATAATTGCCCAGGCCTGGGTTAGAGTGATATATCAGATATATCAGATTGTAGGTGGGTTTATTTTGTACCCTTCACGTTCATATTTCACTGTTTGTTGCATTTTTGTTGCGTTTCACTTGATTGTAAAATATGTCGATATAAAGGGGGTGCGACGTTCATATTTTGTCAATATTCAGTGTTTTATCGTTCATAGAAAAATTTAAAATTCTTTTACCTTTTTTAAGGCGGTCTGTCATAACGTTTTTAGCATTCAATCAGACATTATTGTGAGGTTTTGTATTAGTGTTCCTAAAAATAGATATACCGGCCCCCAGACACATTTTTTTCTCTAAATGTGGCCCCCGAGTTAAAATAATTGCCCAGGCCTGGGTTAGAGTGATATATCAGATTGTAGGTGGGTTTATTTTGTACCCTTTGCGTTCATATTTCACTGTTTGTTGCATTTTTGTTGCGTTTCACTTGATTGTAAAATATGTCGATATAAAGGGGGTGCGACGTTCATATTTTGTCAATATTCAGTGTTTTATCGTTCATAGAAAAATTAAAAATTCCATTACGTTTTTTAAGGCGGTCTGTCATAACCTTTTTAGCATTCAATCAGGCATTATTGTGAGGTTTTGTATTAGTGTTCCTAAAAATAGATATACCGGCCCCCAGACACATTTTTTTCTCTAAATGTGGCCCCCCAGTCAAAATAATTGCCCAGCCCTGGGTTAGAGTGTCCGCCCTGAGATGGGTAGGTCGTGAGTTCAAACCCTGGCCGAGTCATACCAAAGACTATAAAAATGGGAGCCATTACCTCCCTGCTTGGCACTCAGCATCAAGGGTTGGAATTGAGGTGCTGCTCACTGCTCCCCTCACCTCCCAGGGGGGTGAACAAGGGGATGGGTCAAATGCAGAGGACAAATTTCACCACACCTAGTGTGTGTGTGACAATCATTGGTACTTTAACTTTACTTTTTTGTTGTTTGGTGATGGCATCGTTTTGTCCATTACACACCTGAGTGGCATTGGCGGTGCTAAAGTAGCCAATTAAAAGCTGGTAAAAGCTGACTGTTCTCCCTTTCCCTCCTGTGGTTTCTTCATCATGGAGACCAGGGGGTCCCCACGGGACTCCCGTGCCGACGGGTAACCAAACACCCGCCTTTTTGTTTTGCAAACGAGGCGAGGCGGGTGCGTCGCAGATCTTCGGTTTCAGCGACATTGTCGAATCGGGGGGGTGAGAAGGAACCACGGCGAGGCAAAGTTGTTTGCCTTTAAATCGGAAAGGAAGAGAGAGAGGTGTGTGCACAGGCTGCGGTGGCAGATATCTGGATGCTGGGCTGCAGACAAATAGTCTCCCGTCGCAGATTGGAAATATATGACAGGCTGTATCGGAGGAGAGATGAAGACGGGCAAGAAATCCATCATAGGTAGGTGCACCTTTGAGTCGTCGTCCGTGTAATCAGATTGCGTGGGTGGTGGAATACACGCATGCACCTTGAGACCGGCCCAGGCATGTTTACCCTGCGTGGGAGCCAGTTACATAAGGGACTGCATTCAAAGGCCTTCCTCCACTCCGTTTAGCCTCAGTGCAAGTCGTACACCATTCCTCACCTGAGGCTTTAGCAAAGGACGCGGGGATTTTTTGCCGTGACAAACACTTTGCACGCCAACTAGAAAGTGGAACGAGCTAATGTCCTGATTAGAACCCGTTCAAATTGATTAGAGGAATGTTTTTGCAAAAAGGGGCAGTTAGATGCGAGCCCGGTGAACTCTGCCCGGCAACAAGTGGCTGCACGCATGTGTGATCTGACCGGGGGGAAACACTCTGAGAGACGTGAGGAGTGCGCAATTTAGCAAATCTTTGCCGCGCACAAAATAAAATACAATTTTGAACACTAAACAATATACAAAACCCAAAACCAGTGAAGTTGGCACCTTGTATAAATTGTAAATAAAAACAGAACATCCATCTTAAAGGCCTACTGAAATGAATTTTTTTTATTGAAACGGGGATAGCAGATCCATTCTATGTGTCATACTTGATCATTTCGCGATATTGCCATATTTTTGCTGAAAGGATTTAGTAGAGAACATCGACGATAAAGTTCCCAACTTTTGGTCACTGATAAAAAAAAAGCCTTGCCTGTACCGGAAGTAGCGCGACGTCGCAGGTTGAAGGGCTCCTCACATTTCCCCATTGTTTACACCAGCAGCGAGAGCGATTCGGACCGAGAAAGCGGCAATTACCCCATTAATTTGAGCCAGGATGACAGATTCGTGGATGAGGAACGTGAGAGTGAAGGACTAGAGTGCAGTGCAGGACGTATCTTTTTTCGCTCTGACCGTAACTTAGGTACAAGCTGGCTCATTGGATTCCACACTTTCTCTTTTTTCTATTGTGGATCACGGATTTGTATTTTAAACCACCTGGGATACTATATCCTCTTGAAAATGAGAGTCGATAACGCGAAATGGACATTCACAGTGACTTTTATCTCCACGACAATACATCGGCGAAGCACTTTAGCTACGGACCTAACGTGATAACATCGGGCTTAACTGCAGATAGAAACAAAAGAAATAAACCCCTGACTGGAAGGATAGACAGAAGATCAACAATACTATTAAACCATGGACATGTAACTACACGGTTAATGCTTTCCAGCCTGGGGAAGCTTAACAATGCTGTTGCTAACGACGCCATTGAAGCTAACTTAGCAATGGGACCTCACAGAGCTATGATAAAAACATTAGCGCTCCACCTACACCAGCCAGCCCTCATCTGCTCATCAACACCCATGCTCACCTGCGTTCCAGCGATCGACGGAGCGACGAAGGACTTCACCCGATCATCGATGCGGTCGGCGGCTAGCGTCGGATAGCACGTCTGCTATCCAAGTCAAAGTCCTCCTGGTTGTGTTGCTGCAGCCAGCCGCTAATACACTGATCCCACCTACAACTTTCTTCTTTGCAGTCTTCATTGTTCATGAAACAAATTGCAAAAGATTCACCAACACAGATGTCCAGAATACTGTGGAATTTTGAGATGAAAACAGAGCTTTTTGGATTGGATACAATGGTGTCCGAATACTTCAACGATTGACGTCACGCGCATACGTCATCATACATAGACGTTTTCAACCGGAAGTTTAGCGGGAAATTTAAAATTGCACTTTATATTTATATTGGCATGTGTTGCAATGTTAAGATTTCATCATTGATATATAAACTATCAGACTGCGTGGTCGGTAGTAGTGGCTTTCAGCAGGCCTTTAAATCCGATATATATGAAAATAGCTTGAATATAGAGGCAACTTGTTTTCCCACTCTACTGGTACAGTGTGCACGTCTGATGTGCTCCACTCAAAGTGACTTTTTGCGTTTGCTCAGACACAAAAAACATTAGAAGGGACATTGATGACGACCCAAATATCATTTGCAACTCTACTGAGCCTTCGTTTATCTTGTGGCGCGAGTCTTTTATTAGAACTTTTTGTAGTTCATAACAAGTTAACGCTAATTTCCTTTAACTGCACAATTTTTTGACGTCAGGAAGTTGTATTGTCATGATCGCACATGACAGTTTTGACCTTGTTCGCTATTTTCCCGTGTTTCGTATCACTTCCTATCCTCGCGCTCTTATTTTGGTTCTACTTTCTTTTTGGATTCTTTATTTTGCTGCAATTTCCGCTCTGTTTCTTGCCAGCACCCCCCGTGTTCCATTATTTAATCTGGCCTACAGGTGTCAAACTCAAGGCCCGGGGGCCAGATGTGACCCGCCACTTCATTTTATTTGGCCCTCGAAAGCCTGGAAATACAATGTATCAATAAAGTACTTTTCTTATTAAATGTATTATTTATTTCTATTTTGGGAGAAAAAATATATATATACTCCATTTAATCGCAAATTATGTTAACTTAAATATTGTCTAATTATGATATAATATATTATCAAACATTCAAACCATTTTTTAAATAGAAATAAATACTATTAATAATGATTTCAAAGCATGTTATCCATGAAATTGTGCAATGTAAAAGTAGCAATAAATGTCATGGTAAAATTGTGAAATTTACTGTGGTTTTTACAGCATTTTTCTCTAAATGAAAAAAAAAAGTACTTTTTTTTACTGTAATAAACTGTGTGGTTTTGGCATTTACAGTAATACACCAAAAAATCTACAAAAAACAAAAAAACACAAAAAAACTTTTCCAAAAATTTTATTGTAAAACTGCAGGTTTTTTTATTTACAGTAAAAAACAAATGTACATTTTACAGTAAAATTCTGGCAACTGAGCTGCCTTTTTTACCATAAAAACAGTAGTAGTGTTTTTCCATTTACAGTAATATACACTACATTTTGAGGTGAAATTATTGCAACTTATCAATTTTTTTTTACATTTTTGTTTAAAAAAAATCTACTAATAAAACGTATTAAAAAATGGTGTAATAATAGTATTCACTGTTAGATGCGGCATAACTGCGATGTGGCCCTCGGTGAAAACCACTTTGACATCTCTGATCTAGTCTATTTTGTTTCACCTTTAGCTCTTTTACTTTATACCCTGACAAGGTTTTTTCTGTCCGTGCATTCCCGTGCTGCACTGGATTTGTTTTGCACAACCGGTGTATTTTTAATTGAACGAACTTCTTGCCTGTTCTTCGCCTTCCTTGCTCTGCGTCCTGGAGTCCAAACCAACAGCGGCAACACAACATAACACGCACGCCACGTCCCGTGTGGACGAAAACTAAGAAAATCAAATGGATTGTAAAAAAAAGAGCCAGGAGGGCAATGAAAAAGGCTTTTTGTTTTCAAAGTAAAGCGTTGCAGTCTGACATAATTGATTTTGTATTATTTTCTATTTTACACTGTGTCATCGAGATAAGCTAGCGGGACGAAAAGGCAACTCCAGGGCTGAAAATGTGTACAAACATCATTACAATATGAGATTTTAGAACTGTAAATCATGTTGTTCCATCAGTCCCATTAAACATAAACTAGTATTGAGTGTGAACATACAATTGCTTGACTTAGTATAAATTGGCATTCACTCTTCAAACAGTCATTGCATGCGCCCCATTTACTTGTTACAGTTATTGTCTCAATCAACCCTCACATCAGCTGTTTGCCAATATGATAGATTTGTAAGGACAATAACCCTCAGCTGACTGCAGACTGGATTTAATGGTGATGAAATATGCTGATATGCTATATTGGATTAGTTATTATTACTTTTTTTATAGCATATTAAGCACATGCCCTGTCAGATGTTTCTCTTTTAGACTGAAGTCACGCGTCTGATGCAATGTGTGTCTGAGACGTCACGTAAGAAATAAAACATCATTATATAATAAAATAAATATTTACGGAAATGCGGGAAATGAAGATAAGTCATCTTGGAAGACGTTTCGCCGCTCATTCGAGTAGGCTTCATCAGTTTGTGCTTATAGACTTAGATTGGTTAGATCTAGTCCTAGACTAGACTAGACTAGACCGACTAGACTAGACTAGACCGGTAGGCTTCAGCAGTTCGTGCTTATAGACTTAGATTGGTCAGAAGACTTATCTTCATTTTTATAAAGGTTCTCATTCATCCAGGTCATTGTCATCTCAGGGCATTGAATCGATCGCAACTGGACTGCTTGGTTTGTCTTGGAAGACTTAAATTGGTCAGAACTAGTCCAAGACTAGACTAGTCCGAGTAGGCTTCATCAGTTTGTGCTTATAGACTGAGATTGGTCAGAAGACTTATCTTCATGTCTATGAAGGTTCTCATTCATCCAGGTCATTGTCATCTCAGGGCATTGAATCGATCGCAACTGGACTGATTGGTTTGTCTTGGAAGACTTAGATTGGTCAGATCTAGTCCTAGACTAGACTAGACCGAGTAGGTTTCATCAGTTCGTGCTTGTGGACTTAGATTGGTCAGAAGACTTATCTTCATGTCTATGAAGGTTCTCATTCATCCAGGTCATTGTCATCTCAGGGCATTGAATCGATCGCAACTGGACTGATTTGTTTGTCTTGGAAGAATTATATTGGTCTGAACTAGTCCTAGACTAGACCGAGTAGGCTTCATCAGTTTGGGCTTATATACTGAGATTGGTCAGAAGACTTATCTTCATTTTTATAAAGGTTCTCATTCATCCAGGTCATTGTCAACTCAGGGCGTTCAATCGATCGCAACTGGACTGCTTGGTTTGTCTTGGAAGAATTAGATTGGTCAGCTCTAGTCCTAGCCTAGACTAGACCGAATAGGCTTCATCAGTTCTTGCTTATAGACTTAGCTTGGTCAGAAGACTTACTGTATCTTCATGTCTATGAAGGTTCTCATTCATCCAGGTCATTGTCATCTCAGGGCGTTCGATCGATCGCAACTGAACTGCTTGGTTTTTCTTGGAAGACTTAGATTGGTCAGATCTAGTCCTAGACTAGACTAGACCAAGTAGGCTTCATCAGTTCGTGCTTGTGGACTTAGATTGGTCAGAAGACTTATGTCCATGTCCATGAAGGTTCTCAATCATCCAGGTCATTGTCATCTCAGGGCATTGAATCGATCGCAACTGGACTGATTTGTTTGTCTTGGAAGAATTATATTGGTCTGAACTAGTCCTAGACTAGACCGAGTAGGCTTCATCAGTTTGGGCTTATATACTGAGATTGGTCAGAAGACTTATCTTCATTTTTATAAAGGTTCTCATTCATCCAGGTCATTGTCAACTCAGGGCGTTCAATCGATCGCAACTGGACTGCTTGGTTTGTCTTGGAAGAATTAGATTGGTCAGCTCTAGTCCTAGCCTAGACTAGACCGAGTAGGCTTCATCAGTTCTTGCTTATAGACTTAGCTTGGTCAGAAGACTTACTGTATCTTCATGTCTATGAAGGTTCTCATTCATCCAGGTCATTGTCATCTCAGGGCATTCAATTGATCGCAACTGGACTGCTTGGTTTGTCTTGGAAGACTTAGATTGGTCAGATCTAGTCCTAGACAAGACTAGACCGAGTAGGCTTCAGCAGTTCGTGCTTATAGACTTAGATTGGTCAGAAGACTTATCTTCATGTCTATGAAGCTTCTAGTTTCTGACCAATCTAAGTCTATAAGCACAAACTGCTGAAGCCTACTCGGTCTAGTCTAGTCTAGGACTAGATCTGACCAATCTAAGTCTTCCAAGAAAAAACAAGCAGTTCAGTTGCGATCGATCGAACGCCCTGAGATGACAATGACCTGGATGAATGAGAACCTTCATAGACATGAAGATAAGTCTTCTGACCAATCTAAGTCTATAAGCCCAAACTGATGAAGCCTACTCGATCTCGTCTAGTCTAGTCTAGAACTAGACCTGACCAATCTAAGTCTTCCAAGACAAAGCAAGCAGTCCTGTCGCGATCGATTGAAGGCCCTGAGATGACAATGACCTGGATGAATGAGAACCTTCATAGACATGAAGATAAGTCTTCTTATATCTCATCTGGGAATTTAGAAGGGAAGCAAACACAATCAGGGTGTCAACTCGCACTACAAAAAAGAAATTGCCTTGAAACGAGCTATTAAAAACGCACCTTAATTAGATCCTGTTTGATCAAAGTGTATAAAAAAATAATACACTTGTTTGTATTAGCGGTGGAATTAAAACAAAGTAAGAATAAAATAAAAATGAGAGCAGAAATGGACAAAGAAAAAGGTTGTAAATGCCACAGTCGCTATATAAATATACGTATATAGTTCAGGCCAAAAGTTTGGACACACCTTCTCATTCAACAGTTTTCTTTATTTTCATGACTATTTACATTGTAGATTGTCACTGAAGGCATCAAAACTAAGAATGAACACATGTGGAGTTAAAAGGTGAAACAAATGAAAATATGTTTTATATTCTAGTGTCTTCAAAACAGCCACCCTTTGCTCGGATTACTTTTTTCGCACACTCTTGGCATTCTCTCCATGAGCTTCAAGAGGTAGTCACCTGAAATGGTTTTCACTATTTGCTATCCGTGGCATTGGTCATCTCTTCCGTTATTTCCATTAATGCCATTGATGTTGACATGTAATCCTTTGGACCCGACAGCTACTAACTCCATGTTATTAGCATGTAGCATTCTCTTGCTTTACCCACAATCAGGGCCGGCCCGTGGCATAGGCCGTATAGGCAAATGCTAAGGGCGCCGTCTATCAGGGGGCGCCACGCCAGTGCCACAAATGTTGGAAAAAAAAATAAAAAAAAATTTGGTACTATTATTTCTAAATACAAAAGATAATCCCACGTTAATTAAAATGCAAAGTAAAGCCTATTTAATAGAAATATTATTTGTTACAACATTACGCCCTCCCCCCTATCCCGCCGCACGGTGCGCCCCCTCCCTTCCCGTATCATGACTCTTACCACATCAAAAAATCAACACAAGATGTCAAAACGGCCAAAACTGTCAGGTGCCCAGGGAAGAAAAAAGAGAAAAGAAGAGGAGAAACGAGAAAAAGACAGAGGTAGCAGGTAGGTAACGTTAGCCTACATGAAATTATTTGTCTGTTACAGAATGTGATAGTAACCTGGCTTTTTAGCATTAAGCTAATGTTACATGATTCGGCAATTGCTAATCAATAAATAGCTAGTTCTGTTTTAACGTCGGGTTAATATTGTGGAGGGGGCTAAATTGTTATGGAAAATAATAATGTAACGTTAGGTAATTACAGTACTCCCACCTTACATTCCTCAGGGACATTTGTATTAGATCTTTTAAGCAGGTGTTTTTTGTTTACATTGTTATTGCCTTCTGGTTAGCTAATGTTTGCCCTGCAGGTAATAGTCACTTTTCCACCCCTTTATATATTAGGTATAGTTGTAAGCCTAGTTGTTAAAGTGCACATCATTAATGTTAATTAAGCAATATCACATGAGAGGGAATGCTGTTTCTTAATTTGAGCACTGCTGTGATTCGGTTAAAGATAATCATAACATAACATTGTCATATAATATGTTAATTTGCTTTCTTTAAGTAAAAAAAAAGGTCAAAGACAAAGCTATTCGGTTTCTTGTGAGTATATACACTTCACTGCCGATGTGGGGGGGGTGGGGGGGGGGGGTGCGCAGAGCAAATAGAGGAAAAAAAAGATGATTTTTGCAGGCGAGTACAGCGCAGAGCTGTCGTGACTGCGTGGGTGTGAAGCGGAAGGCTCACGATCTCCCCTGCACCATCCAAAACAGACTATTAAATTACCAACACGGTCATTAGCCAGCAGCCCTTCTGCTCAGCATGCGTGACTCCTTCCTCTACCTTCTGCCGTCTCATACCCACAACACTGGGCCAACCCAATTAAAGTCTCCTTGGAGGAGATGAATCCCATCTTGTGTCTCCTACATGCTAACTGGCTATATGAACAACATTAGCAGACAACATAGGTTGTTGGTGCTATTCTGTGGACAAGTACATAACCCAAAAGCATTTGTAAATGGTAAATAAAAACAGAATACAATGATTTGCAAATCCATTTCAACTTATATTCAATTGAATAGACTGCAAAGACAAGATATTTAATGTTCCAACTAACAAACAATCATTAACTTAGAATTTAATGGCAGCAACACATTTAAAAAAAGGGGCATTTTTACCACTGTGTTACATGGCCTTTCCTTTTAACAACACTCAGTAAATGTTTGGTAACTGAGGAGACACATTTTTGAAGCTTCTCAGGTGGAATTCTTTCCCATTCTTGCTTGATGTACAGCTTAAGTTGTTCAACAGTCCGGGGGTCTTCGTTGCGGTATTTTAGGCTTCATAATGCACCACACATTTTCAATGGGAGACAGGTCTGGACTACAGGCAGGCCAGTCTAGTACCCGCACGCTTTTACTATGAAGCCACGTTGATGTAACACGTGGCTTGGCATTGTCTTGCTGAAATAAGCAGGGGCGTCCATGAAAATGACATTGCTTGGATGTCAACATATGTCGCTCCAAAACCTGTATGTACCTTTCAGCATTAATGGTGCCTTCACAGATGTGTAAGTTACCCATGTCTTGGGCACTAATACACCCCCATACCATCACACATGCTGACTTGTACACTTTGCGTCTAGAACAGTCCGGATGGGGGTATGTGGGATGTTCCAACTAAGTGTTTGTTGAGCATTCCTCAACTTTCTCAGTCTTTTTTGCGACTTGTGCCAGCTTTTTTGAAACATGTTGCAGGCATCAAATTCCAAAATGAGCTAATATTTGCCAAAAGTAACAAAGTTTAGCAGTTGGAACATTGAATATCTTGTCTTTGCAGTCTATTCAATTGAATATATGTTGAAAAGGATTTGCAAATCATTGTACTCTGTTTTTATTCAGGATGTGGCTTGGCCTTGTCTTGCTGAAATAAGCAGGGGTGTCCATGAAAAAGACCTGGCTTGGATTGCAACATATGTTGCTCCAAAACCTGTATGTACCTTTCAGCATTAATGGTGCCTTCACAGATGTGTAAGTTACCCATGCCTTGGGCACTAATACACCCCCATACCATCACAGATGCTGGCTTTTACACTTTGCGCCTATAACAGTCCGGATGGTTCTTTTCCTCTTTGGTCCGGAGGACACGACGTCCACAGTTTCCAAAAACAATTAGAAATGTGGACTCGTCAGACCACAGAGCAATTTTCCACTTTGTATCAGTCTATCTTAGATGAGCTCGGGCCCAGCGAAGCCGGCGGCGTTTCTGGGTGTTGTTGATAAATAGCTTTCGCTTTGCATAGTAGAGTTTTAACTTGCACTTACAGATATAGCGACAAACTGTAGTTACTGACAGTGGTTTTCTGAAGTGTTCCTGAGCTCATGTGGTGATATCCTTTACACACTGATGTCGCTTTTTGATGCAGTACCGCCTGAGGGATCGAAGGTCATTCAATGTTGGTTTTCGGCCTTTTTCCAGATTCTCTGAACCTTTTGATGATATTACGGACCGTCGATGGTGAAATCCCTAAATTCCTTGCAATAGCTGGTTGAGAAATGTTGTTCTTAAACAATTTGCTCAGGCATTTGTTGACAAAGTGGTGACCCTCGCCCCATCCTTGTTTGTGAATGACTGAGCATTTCATGGAAGCTGCTTTTATACCCAATCATGGCACCCACCTGTTCCCAATTAACCTGTTCACCTGCGGGATGTTCCAAATAAGTGTTTGATGAGCATTCCTCAACTTTCTCAGTCTTTTTTGCCACTTGTGCCAGCTTTTTTGAAACATGTTGCAGGCATCAAATTCCAAATGAGCTAATATTTGCAAAAAATAACAACGTTTACCAGTTCGAACGTTAAATATCTTGTCTTTGCAGTCTATTCAATTGAATATGAGTTGAAAAGGATTTGCAAATCATTGTATTCTGTTTTTATTTACCATTTACACAACGTGACAACTTCACTGGTTTCGGGTTTTTTATTACGGTGGCTACTAGTGCTGAATGCGTTCTCGTGCAAGGGGAATCCCTTTTTAGTTTCACGGGTAAAAGTGGCATAAACGAGGCGAAACGAGCAAGAAGGCGCCAGCTGCACTGTGATAATTAACGGCCCCGGTGTGACAGTTCAAGAGCTTTCCCTGGCTTGCTAGGCAGAGGATCCTCGTTATCCTTAACTGCTTGTCAGAAAGTGAGAGTCGGGGCCTGACTTTCACGCATCAGTCACAAGACAGCCAAGGATGGCAGGAAACAGAAGCGATGTGACAAACGACTGTGCTGGAGGTGGAGGGACATTTGACAAGGTACCATAAGTCCCTGGTAACTTAGCATAGACACTGTAAAATCACAGACTCTGGAGAAAAAAATGGTACATCAATGATTTGTAACTAGGTAGTAGGGTTGTACCGTATACCATTACTAGTATAGTATCGCAGTACTAATACATCAAAAACAGTACTATACTCTGTTTGAAAAGTACCGATTCGCCATATTTTTTTTTTAACGGGCATGAAGGCGCGCGTCACGTCATGACATTGCTGGCTTTACGAGCAGAGGAGCATGTTCGGCAGCGCACAATCACAGAGTACTTACAAGCAGACACAGTGTGTAGACAGAAAAGGGAGAATGGACGCATTTTGGCTTACAAACTAAAGATAAAAGTAATAACACTGAAACGCCCTCAGGAAGAGGTGCTTTAAAACATGGCTGGCTAGCTAGCGGCTAACATCCATCCGCAGTCTGCAGTGTTTTAGCTACTTCTAAATCACTAATCCTCGTCTCCATGGCGACAAATAAAGTAAGTTTCTTACAAGTAGCATTATCACTGCAGGACGTGGAATAGCTAAACATGCTTCACGACACACAATGTAAACAAATGCCATGAGTGGATCTACACCTGACATCCACTGTAATGATACCAAGTACAATAGCGTATCTAGTCGATACTACTATGATTACATCGGTATTTTTTATCGTCACAAAATATTTTTCCTTTTTTTAAAATGTATATTATGTTTATAAACTCAGGAAATACGTCCCTGGACACATGAGGACTTTGAATATGACCATTGTATGATCCTGTAACTACTTGGTATCGGATTGATACCCTAAATGTGTGGTATCATCCAAAACTAATGTAAAGTATCAAAGAAGAGAAGAATAAGTGATTATTACATTTTAACAGAAGTGTAGATAGAACATGTCGAAACGGAAAATAAGCAGATATTAACAGTAAATGAACAAGTAGATTAATAATCGATTTTACAGCTTGTCCTTTATAATGTTGACAAAATAATAGAAGGAGAAATAACACAATATGTTACAGCAGACAAATTAAGAGCCTTTGTTTGTTTACTTACTACTAAAAAAAAGTTGTCTAGTACGTTCACTATTTTATTTAAGGACTAAATTGCAATAATAAACATATATTTAATGTACCCTAAAATGTTTTGTTGAAATAAAGCCAATTATGCCATTTTTTTGTGGCCCTGTTTATAAAGAAAAGTATCAAAAAGTATTGAAATACATTTTAAAGTTAAAGTTAAAGTACCCATGATTGTCACACACAGGTGTGGCGAAATTATTCCCTGCATTTGACCCATCACCCTTGAAATCATTGCACGTAAGCGATGATATTACGGACCTTCGATCCGTCAGGCGCGACTGCATCAAAAAGCGACATCAGTGTGTAAAGGATATCACCACATGGGCTCAGGAACACTTCAGAAAATCACTGTCAGTAACTACGGTTGGTCGCTACATCTGTAACTGCAAGTTAAAACTCTACTATGCAAAGCCAAAGCCATTTATCAACAACACCCAGAAACGCCGCCGGCTTCGCTGGGCCCGAGCTCATCTAAGATGGACTGATACAAAGTGGAAAAGTGTTCTTGGATCTGATGAGTCCACATTTTAAATTGTTTTTGGAAACTGTGGACGTCGTGTCCTCCGGACCAAAGAGGAAAAGAACCATCCGGATTGTTCTAGGCGCAAAGTTGAAAGCCATCTGTGATGGTATGGGGGTGTATTAGTGCCCAAGACCTGGGTAACTTACACATCTGTGAAGGCACCATTAATGCTGAAAGGTACATACAGGTTTTGGAGCAACATATGTTGCCATCCAAGCAACGTTATCATGGACGCCCCTGCTTATTTCAGCAAGACAATGCCAAGCCACGTGTTACAACAGTGTGGCTTCAGAGTAAAAGAGTGTGGGTACTAGACTGGCCTGCATGTAGTTCAGACATGTGTCCCATTGAAAATGTGTGGCACATTATGAAGCCTAAAATACCACAACTATCCGGACTGTTATAGGCGCAAAGTGTAAAAGTCAGCATGTGTGATGGTATGGGGGTGTATTAGTGCCCAAGGCATGGGTAACTTACACATCTGTGAAGGCATACTTGCCAACCCTCCCGATTTTTCCGGGAAACTCCCGAATTTCTCCCCGGACAACAATATTGGGGGGCGTGTCTTAAAGGCACTGCCTTTAGCGTCCGCTTTTCCTCCATGCAAACAGCGTGCCGGCCCAGTCACAAAATATATGCGGCTGTAACACACACATAAGGAAATGCAAGGCATACTTGGTCAACAGCCATACAGGTCACACTGAGGGTGGCCGTATAAACAACTTTAACACAGTTATAAATATGCGCCACACTGTGAACCCACACCAAACAAGAATGACAAACACATTTCGGGAGAACATCCGCACCGTAACACAACACTGTAAAAAAAAATCCTATTTTTATGGTTAATTTACTCTAAATTTCTGCTGTAATTTTTCAATTTTTTTAAAATAGTTTATAAAACTGTAGAGTTGAAGACATTGTCTGTAAATAAACAATCCGCCTGTTATTTTAAGTAATGTGCCAGTAGTGACAAACTATGTATATTTCTATTTTTTTTTTACAGAAAAATACCAAATTAATCATACATAGCATTTTCTGTTTTCTTAAATTACTTTCAAATTCATGTAAAATGACAGTATTTATCTTTCATTGAATATTTAGCTTGTTCTATAAAAGTCTATGTCCGTACTAACAATCTAGAATAAAGGTATTTTTCTGCAGAACTGTTTGCGTCGTCACTTTATTAAAGGTGGTCGATTTTAACAATTCAGAAAAAATCTGTAAAATAATGGTATTTTTCTGTGGAACTGCCAGCATTGTCACTTCACTAAAGGTGTTTGGTCGTAATAATTTGGAAAAACTCTGTAGAATAAAGGTATTTTTCTGCAGAACTGTTTGCATCGTCACTTACCTACTCAGTGGCCTAGTGGTTAGAGTGTCCGCCCTGAGATCGGTAGGTTGTGAGTTCAAACCCCGGCCGGGTCATACCAAAGACTATAAAAATGGGAGCCATTACCTCCCTGCTTGGCACTCAGCATCAAGGGTTGGAATTGGGGGTTAAATCACCAAAAATGATTCCCGGGCGCGGCTACGCTGCTGCCCACTGCTTCCCTCACCTCCCAGGGGGTGAACAAGGGGATGGGTCAAATGCAGAGGACAAATTTCACCACACCTAGTGTGTGTGACAATCATTGGTACTTTAATTTAATTAATTTAACTTTATTAAAGATGGTTGATCTTAACAATTCAGAAAAAATCTTTAAAATGAAGGTATTTTTTACGGATGTCCGATAATGGCTTTTTGCCGATATCCGATATTCCGATATTGTCCAACTCTTTAATTACCGATACCGATATCAACCGATACCGATATCAACCGATATATGCAGTCGTGGAATTAACACATTATTATGCCTAATTTGGACAACCATGTATGGTGAAGATAAGGTACTTTTTTTTTAAAAATAATAAAATAAGATAACTAAATTAAAAACATTTTCTTGAATAAAAAAGAAAGTAAAACAATATAAAAACAGTTACATAGAAACTAGTAATTAATGAAAATGAGTAAAATTAACTGTTAAAGGTTAGTACTATTAGTGGAGCAGCAGCACGCACAATCATGTGTGCTTACGGACTGTATCCCTTGCAGACTGTATTGATATATATTGATATATAATGTAGGAACCAGAATATTGATAACAGAAAGAAATGGGGGGAGGGAGGTTTTTTGGGTTGGTGCACTAATTGTAAGTGTATCTTGTGTTTTTTATGTTGATTTAATTTAAAAAAATAAAAATAAAAAAAAACGATACAGATAATAAAAAAAACGATACCGATCATTTCTGATATTACATTTTAACGCATAAAAAAATACTAGGGATGTCCGATAATATCGGCCTGCCGATATTATCGGACATCCCTAGTATTTTTCTGTGCAACTGCCAGCATTGTCACTTCACTAAAGGTGTTTGGTCGTAATAATTTGGAAAAACTCTGTAGAATAAAGGTATTTTTCTGCAGAACTGTTTGCATCGTCACTTTATTAAAGGTGGTTGATCTTAATAATTTAGTAAAAATCTGTATGAGTACGATATTTTTCCGCAAAACGTTTCATGAAAAGTTCTGTAAATATAATGTTTTTGATCATTATTTGGTTTACAGTGTTTTACTTTAATTTTCTGGTTTTCGTTTGGCAGCCGTAGCTGCCAGTAGATGACTGTTTTTTTACAGAATTTTTTTTTTTACAGTGAACATAAACACAACAGAACAAATACCCAGAACCCCTTGCAGCACTAACTCTTCCGGGGCGCTACAATATACACCCCCCGCTACCACCAAACCCCCCCCCGCCCCCAAATCACTGTATTGTAGCGGTTGATTTAAGGACATAATTCAGCACACCTGTTTACTTGACTTTGCCCTCATTATTCACTGCCATTGTTCTATTGTGCACATGACAAGGTTGTTCTTGTTTACATTCATATATGCAGTTGAGAGTGAGTCATTCAGCGCGGCCCCTTTAGGTGGCCGTTAGGAGATTCTCCCAAAGGTGGGGGTTTGTTGTTGTCCCCGCCATTTTGGAGGGTGTGTGACGTAAGCGTTCATTCATTCTGGTAGTTGGAGGAATAAACGCCGCACACGTTTTTGTGTGTGAAACAATACTTCAAGTTGTCTGGCTTTCACGCTACAAGCACAACAGTATTCAACTTCACTGCTTTGGGGTTCTGTAGATCTACTGATGTAATGAGTGGTGCGTTTTTGGCCTTTGCTTGTGTTTTGTGCGTCTGCCTGTTTTGACGTTAACAGGAAAAATACCTTTCGCGAGTCGTCGCAATCCTTAAAGGCCTACTGAAAGCCACTACTACTGACCACGCAGTCTGATAGTTTATATATCAATGATGAAATCTTAACATTGCAACACATGCCAATACGGCCGGGTTAACTTATAAAGTGCAATTTTAAATTTCCCGCTAAACCTCCGGTTGAAAACGTCTATGTATGATGACGTATGCGCGTGACGTCACTAGTTAAACGGAAGTATTGGTATCCCATTGTATACAATACAAAAAAGCTCTGTTTTCCTCTCAAAATTCCACAGTATTCTGGACATCTGTGTTGGTGAATCTTTTGCAATTTGTTTAATGAACAATGGAGACTGCAAAGAAGAAAGTTGCAGGTGGGATCGGTGTATTAGCGGCTGGCTGCAGCAACACAACCAGGAGGACTTTGACTTGGATAGCAGACGCGCTAGCCGACGCTAGCCGACGCTAGCCGACGCTAGCCGACGCTAGCCGCCGACCGCACGGATGATCGGGTGAAGTCCTTCGTCCTTCCGTCGATCGCTGGAACGCAGGTGAGCACGGGTGTTGATGAGCAGATGAGGGCTGGCTGGCGTAGGTGGAGCGCTAATGTTTTTATCATAGCTCTGTGAGGTCCCGTTGCTAAGTTAGCTTCAATGGCGTCGTTAGCAACAGCATTGTTAAGCATCGCCAAGCTGGGAATTATTAACCGTGTATTTACAGGTCCATGGCATACTTGCCAACCTTGAGACCTCCAATATCGGGAGGTGGGGGGTAGGGGGTGGGGGGCGTGGTTGGGGGCGTGGTTATTTACAGCTAGAATTCACAAACTCGAGTATTTCATATATATTTTGTATATATATATATATATATATATATATATATATATATATTTATTTATTTATTTATTTATTTATTTATTTTATTTACATAAAAGAAATACTTGAATTTCAGTGTTCCGGTGGCTATCCATTAGATGGCAGTATTGTCCTGTTTAACTTCTCCGTTCATGATGAGTATATCATTTCGGCCACCGTGTTCAATGGAGAAGTCTGTTCTACATATTTACAGGCAACATACACCTTCCCCTTCGAACTGTCCTGGATGAACTGAAATTCTTGTTTCCATTCGTTTGAATTCGTTAGGCAAGCTGTTTATATTGTGGGAAAGCGGACGTGAGAACAGGCTGTCCCCACTCAGTCTCAGGTCCGCATTGAGCTGGAGGGGGCGTGGCCTCCAGCTCCGGCTGAATACCGGGAGTTTGTCGGGAGAAAATCTCTGCCGGGAGGTTGTCGGGAGAGGCGCTGAATACCGGGATTCTCCCGCTAAAAACGGGAGGGTTGGCAAGTATGGTCCATGGTTTAATAGTATTGTTGATCTTCTGTCTATCCTTCCAGTCAGGGATTTATTAATTTTGTTTCTATCTGCATTTGAGCCCGATGCTATCACGTTAGCTCAGTAGCTAAAGAGCTTCGCCGATGTATTGTCGTGGCGATAAAAGTCACTGTGAATGTCCATTTCGCGTTCTCGACTCTCATTTTCAAGAGGATATAGTATCCGAGGTGGTTTAAAATACAAATCCGTGATCCACAATAGAAAAAGGAGAAAGTGTGGAATCCAATGAGCCAGCTTGTACCTAAGTTACGGTCAGAGCGGAAAAAAGATACGTCCTGCACTGCGCTGTAGTCCTTCACTTTCACTTTCCTCATCCACGAATCTTTCAACCTCGCTCGAATTAATGGGGTAATCGTCGCTTTCTCGGTCCGAATCTCTCTCGCTGCATTGTAAACAATGGGGAAATGTGAGGAGTCCTTCCTCCGGTGACGTCACGCTACTTCCGGTACAGGCAAGGCTTTTTTTTATCAGCGACCAAAAGTTGGAGACTGGAATTATTAACCGTGTATTTACATGTCCATGGTTTAATAGTATTGTTGATCTTCTGTCTATCCTTCCAGTCAGGGATTTATTTATTTTGTTTCTATCTGCATTTGAGCCCGATGCTATCACGTTAGCTCCCTAGCTAAAGAGCTTCGCCGATGTATTGTCGTGGAGATAAAAGTCACTGTGAATGTCCATTTCGCGTTCTCGACTCTCATTTTCAAGAGGATATAGTATCCGAGGTGGTTTAAAATACAAATCTGTGATCCACAATAGAAAAAGGAGAAAGTGTGGAATCCAATGAGCCAGCTTGTACCTAAGCTACGGTCAGAGCGAAAAAAGATACGTCCTGCACTGCACTGTAGTCCTTCACTCTCACTTTCCTCATCCACAAATCTTTCACCCTCGCTCAAATTAATGGGATAATCGTCGCTTTCTCGGTCCGAATCTCTCTCGCTGCATTGTAAACAATGGGGAAATGTGAGGAGTCCTTCCTCCGGTGACGTCACGCTACTTCCGGTACAGGCAAGGTTTTTTTTTAATCAGCGACCAAAAGTTGCGACCTTTATCGTCGTTGTTCTCTACTAAATCCTTTCAGCAAAAATATGGCAATATCGCGAAATGATCAAGTATGACACATAGAATGGATCTGCTATCCCCATTTAAAGGCCTTTAATCGGGGAATGCCACTCGAACAAACAATGCGAATGGAAAAAAGCAAAAGAGGCGTGTCTTAGCACATGACAACAACATTGCACACATGAATAATTCCAAGAGAGGAGGCTCGGTGTCATGTTGTGGGATCGGACGTGTGTTTCTTTGGTGTAAACCGAGCTGAGTGTTTGCTTGCTCAGCCTTTCAGCTCGGCTGCACCTGCGAGTATCGGACCGTTTGGCCCACGGTGCATTTCACTTCCTCCTTCCACAAGTCTCACTTCCTTTCACGTGTGTGATACCGTCACACGCACGACAAAAGAAGCACCATGCAAACACAAAGATGAGGGTTTTCAACTTGCAGATGAATGACACGCTTAAAAACCCGCATCATTCACTGGCTCGTTGCTATGTGCAAATATGTCGCTCCACTCGGGGAAAGAGTGATCTGCATCACGGCACACTTATGTAACTTGCAAGGTTAGTGGACCACATCCACAGCAGCTGGACTGCCTCGGCTTAGAGGAGCATGGCGTCATCCTGGGATTTCTCTGAATTTATGTAAGCCACCTTGACCTCTCATGATGGAAGGTGATTGCCATGAATATATATTAGGTGTTGCAGTCAAACCAGATCTGGCCCTCCACGTCATTTTATATGGCACGTCAAATCCTGTGTCAACAAAGTACTTTTTGTATTTTATATATACCGGGTTGGTAGAGTGGTAGAGCAACTTGAGGGTTCCACGTTCGATGCCCGCTTCCGCCATCCTGGTCACTGCCGTTGTGTCCTTGGGCAAGACACTTTACCCACCTGCTCCCAGTGCCACCCACACTGGTTTGAATGTAACTCAGATATTGGGTTTCCCTATGTAAAAGTGCTTTGAGTCAATTAAATGTCAATTAAATGTAATTAAGTTTAATTAAATTAAATTAAAATAAATGTAATTTTTTTTATTACATTTAATTTAATTTAATTTAATTACATTTATTTCAATTCTTTTTGGCGTCGTTACAAATACAAAACTCACATTTGGAGATACATAAAAAACATAAAAGTTAAATTAAATGTAATTAAGTTTAATTAAATTAAATTAAAATAAATGTAATTTTATTTGATTACATTGAATTAAATTTAATTGAATTACATTTAATTCAATTCTTTTTGGCGTCGTTACAAATACAAAACTCAATTTAGAGATACATAAAAAACATAAAAGTTAAATTAAATGTAATTAAGTTTAATTAAATTAAATTAAAATAAATGTAATTTTATTTGATTACATTGAATTAAATTTAATTGAATTACATTTAATTCAATTCTTTTTGGCGTCGTTACAAATACAAAACTCACATTTGGAGATACATAAAAAACATAAAAGTTAAATTAAATGTAATTAAGTTTAATTAAATTAAATTAAAATAAATGTAATTTTATTTGATTACATTGAATTAAATTTAATTGAATTACATTTAATTCAATTATTTTTGGCGTCAGTACAAATACAAAACTCACATTTGGAGATACATAAAAAACATAAAAGTTAAATGAAATGTAATTAAGTTTAATTAAATTAAATTCAAATAAATGTAATTTTATTTGATTAAATTGAATTAAATTCAATTGAATTACATTTAATTCAATTCTTTTTGGCGTCGTTACAAATACAAAACTCTAACTCACATTTGGAGATACATAAAAAACATAAAAGTTAAATGAAATGTAATTAAGTTTAATTAAATTAAATTAAAATAAATGTAATTTTATTTGATTAAATTGAATTAAATTCAATTGAATTACATTTAATTCAATTCTTTTTGGCGTCGTTACAAATACAAAACTCTCATTTGGAGATACATAAAAAACATAGAAGTTAAATTAAATGTAATTAAGTTTAATTAAATTAAATTAAAATAAATGTAATTTTATTTTATTACATTTAATTTAATTTAATTTAATTGAATTACATTTAATTCCATTCTTTTTGGCGTCGTTACAAATACAAAACTCACATTTGGAGATACATAAAAAACATAAAAGTTGAATTAAATGTAATTAAGTTTGATTAAATTAAATTAAAATAAATGTAATTTTATTTTATTACATTTAATTTAATTTAATTTAATTACATTTAATTCAATTATTTTTGGCGTCATTACAAATACAAAACTCACATTTGGAGATACATAAAAAACATAAAAGTTAAATTAAATGTAATTAAGTTAATTAAATTAAATTAAAATAAAGGTAATTTTATTTGATTAAATTGAATTAAATTTAATTGAATTACATTTAATTCAATTCTTTTTGGCGTCGTTACAAATACAAAACTCACATTTGGAGATACATAAAAAACATAAAAGTTCAATTAAATGTAATTAAGTTTAATTAAATTAATTTCAAATAAATGTAATTTTATTTGATTAAATTGAATTAAATTTAATTTAATTACATTTAATTCAATTCTTTTTGGCGTCATTACAAATACAAAACTCACATTTGGAGCTACATAAAAAACATAAAAGTTAAATTAAATGTAATTAAGTTTAATTAAATTAAATTCAAATAAATGTAATTTTATTTGATTAAATTGAATTAAATTTGATTGAATTACATTTAATTCAATTCTTTTTGGCGTCGTTACAAATACAAAACTCACATTTGGAGATACATAAAAAACATAAAAGTTAAATTAAATGTAATTCAATTAAATTAAATTAAATTAAAATAAATGTAATTTTATTTTATTACATTTAATTTAATTTAATTGAATTACATTTAATTCAATTCTTTTTGGCGTCGTTACAAATACAAAACTCACATTTGGAGATACATAAAAAACATAAAAGTTCAATTAAATGTAATTAAGTTTAATTAAATTAAATTAAAATAAATGTAATTTTATTTTATTAAATTGAATTAAATTTAATTGAATTACATTTAATTGAATTACATTTAATTCAATTATTTTTGGCGTTGTTACAAATACAAAACTCACATTTGGAGATACATAAAAAACATAAAAGTTCAATTAAATGTAATTAAGATTAATTAAATTAAATTAGAATAAATGTAATTTTATTTTTTTACATTTAATTTAATTTAATTTAATTACATTTAATTCAATTATTTTTGGCTTTGTTACAAATACAAAACAGTATTGCTCGGTTGGTAGAGTGGCCGTGCCAGCAACTTGAGGGTTCCAGGTTCGATCCCCGCTTCCGCCATCCTAGTCACTGCCGTTGTGTCCTTGGGCAAGGCACTTTACCCACCTGCTCCCAGTGCCACCCACAATGGTTTAAATGTAACTCAGATATTGGGTTTCACTATGTAAAAGCGCTTTGAGTCACTAGACATAAAAACCATACAAGTTCAATTAAATGTAATTAAGTTTAATTAAATTAAATTAAAATAAATGTAATTTTATTTCATTACATTGAATTTAATTTAATTTAATTACATTTAATTCAATTCTTTTTGGCGTCGTTACAAATACAAAACTCACATTTGGAGATACATAAAAAACATAAAAGTTAAATTAAATGTAATTAAGTTTAATTAAATCAAATTAAAATAAATGTAATTGTATTTGATTAAATTGAATTAAATTTAATTGAATTACATTTAATTCAATTCTTTTTGGCGTCATTACAAATACAAAACTCACATTTGGAGATACATAAAAAACACAAAAGTTAAATTAATTGTAATTAAGTTTAATTAAATTAAATTCAAATGAATGTAATTTTATTTGATTAAATTGAATTAAATTTAATTGAATTACATTTAATTCAATTCTTTTTGGCGTCGTTACAAATACAAAACTCACATTTGGACATACATAAAAAACATAAAAGTTAAATTAAATGTAATTAAGTTTAATTAAATTAAATTAAAATAAATGTAATTTTATTTGATTACATTGAATTAAATTTAATTGAATTATATTTAATTCAATTATTTTTGGCGTCGTTACAAATACAAAACTCACATTTGGAGATACATAAAAAACATAAAAGTTCAATTAAATGTAATTAAGATTAATTAAATTAAATTACAATAAATGTAATTTTATTTTTTTACATTTAATTTAATTTAATTGAATTACATTTAATTCAATTATTTTTGGCTTTGTTACAAATACAAAACAGTATTGCTCGGTTGGTAGAGTGGCCGTGCCAGCAACTTGAGGGTTCCAGGTTCGATCCCCGCTTCCGCCATCCTAGTCACTGCCGTTGTGTCCTTGGGCAAGGCACTTTACCCACCTGCTCCCAGTGCCACCCACACTGGTTTGAATGTAACTCAGACATTGGGTTTCACTATGTAAAAGCGCTTTGAGTCACTAGAGAAAAGCGCTATATAAATATAATTCACTTCACATATTTCCATTTTGGCGGACCAAAATACACGTACGGCATGAGCTTCTAAATTTTAAAATGATCTAATAATGCAATAAATATTATACTATCATACAAAACCCAAAACCAGTGAAGTTGTCACGTTGTGTAAATGGTAAATAAAAACAGAATACAATGATTTGCAAATCCTTTTCAACTTATATTCAATTGAATAGACTGCAAAGACAAGATATTTAATGTTCACACAGAGAAACTTCTTTTTTTTTTGCAAATAATCATTAACTTAGAATTTAATGGCAGCAACACATTGCAAAAAAGTTTGCACAGGGGCATTTTTACCACTGTGTTACATGGCCTTTCCTTTTAACAACACTCAGTAAAGGTTTGGGAACTGAGGAGACACATTTTTGAAGCTTTTCAGGCGGAATCCCCCCCGCCCGCATAGAAGTCTCGTCGTGACATTGCTGGTTTTACGAGCAGAGGAGCATGTTCGGCAGCGCACAATCACAGAGTACTTACAAGCAGACACAGTGTGTAGACAGAAAAGGGAGAACGGACGCATTTTGGCCTAAAAACTGACAATGAAGGTGAAGTTATAACACTGAAACGCCCTCAGGAAGAGGTGCTTTAAGACATGGCTAGCTAGCTAGCGGCTAACATCCATCCGCAGTCTGCAGTGTTTTAGCTACTTCTAAATCACTAATCCTCGTCTCCATGGCGACAAATAAAGTAAGAGGAATTGCTAAACATGCTTCACTACACACCGTAGATCCCCTGCATCAAAATATAAACAAACGCCAATGGTGGATCTACACCTGACATCCACTGTAATGATACCAAGTACAAGCACGTATCGAGTCGATACTACTATGATTACGTCGATATTTTTGGGCATCACATCTTCTTTCATTTTTTTAAAATGTATACACTACCGTTCAAAAGTTTGGGGTCACATTGAAATGTCCTTATTTTTGAAGGAAAAGCACTGTACTTTTCAATGAAGATAACTTTAAACTAGTCTTAACTTTAAAGAAATACACTCTATACATTGCTAATGTGGTAAATGACTATTCTAGCTGCAAATGTCTGCCCATTTCCAGCAACTATCACTCCAGTGTTCTAATGGTACAATGTGTTTGCTCATTGGCTCAGAAGGCTAATTGATGATTAGAAAACCCTTGCGCAATCATGTTCACACATCTGAAAACAGTTTAGCTCGTTACAGAAGCTACAAAACGGACCTTCCTTTGAGCAGATTGAGTTTCTGGAGCATCACATTTGTGGGGTCAATTAAACGCTCAAAATGGCCAGAAAAAGAGAACTTTCATCTGAAACTCGACAGTCTATTCTTGTTTTTAGAAATGAAGGATATTCTACAAAATTGTTTGGGTGACCCCAAACTTTTGAACAGTAGTGTATTATGTTTATAAACTCAGGAAATACGTCCCTGGGCACATGAGGACTTTGAATATGACCAATGTATGATCCTGTAACTACTTGATACCCTAAATGGGTGGTATCATCCAAAACTAATGTAAAGTATCAAACAAGAGAAGAATAAGTGATTAGTACATTTTAACAGAAGTGTAGATAGAACATGTTGAAACAGGAAGTAAGCAGATATTAACAGTAAATGAACAAGTGGATTAATAATTATTTTTTACAGTTTGTCCATAATGTTGACAAAATAATAGGTGTATAAATATGTTACTGCATACGTCAGCAGACTAATTAGGAGCCTTTGTTTGCTTACTTACTACTAAAAGACAAGTTCTCTAGTATGTTCATTATTTTATTTAAGGACTAAATTGCAATAATAAACATATGTTTAATGCACCCTAAGATTTTTTGTTAAAATAAAGCCAATTATGCCATTTTTTTGTGGTGCACCTTTATTTAGAAAAGTACCGAAAAGTACTAAAATAATTTTACACTAATTTTACACTAATTTAACACTAAATGCAAGTCATCAGAATCAGGCAATACACCAACTTATATTCTTGTCTTCATGAAAGTAAGGATTGTTAAACATGCTGATATTATCATTAAACACCTTTAACTTGTTAACAAAAAACGTCTTTTTGAAAAATAAATAAATAAAGTGAGTTGGAGGCTCCCACCACCTCCTCCTCCTCCTCCTCCTCCTCCTCATCGCGCATCTTTTCGCAAGGCATGCTATGGGTGCAGCGGAATCCCGTGACGTCACGCCCGTTCGGTTGCCAAGGGCGACACCCGTGACGTCAATGGGCGGCACCGGCGTGACCACGTGCTCTGTATAAAAGCAGCAGCTGGCTGGAGGCGGCAAGTCAGAGCGCAGCGCGGCGTGCGTCATCGGAACATAAATCAACCACCGGAGTTAAAGGAAATATCTTTTTTATTATATATATTTATATATATTTTTATTTTTTTTTACCGGTTTTTCCCAACATGGCTGTGACTGAAGCTGGATGCGATCTGACTTACTGCAAAATGAGGGGCATTGTTACTGTTCTCACCGGTGAGCGAGCCAATTATTACCATTCATTATAAAAAAAAAAAAAATTATATATTATTATTATTTCAACTATGTACTTGTCTAATACTAACACATCACGTGGGTGACTGCCTATCAGTGTTGGAGTTCACGACTTTTGAATGGAAAATGCTTTCATGGCGTGTGAATGGGTGACCCAAGTGGTTGCGTAACCGGTAAGCCCGCAGCATTAAGAGGTGCACGCAACAGCGCAAATCTGCCTCATAAACAGGGTATTTGGACCTTGCACGCACTATAACACCGTTTTTTGACATGCTAAATGGGTTTTGACTTCATTAGATTAACACTGTGTTAGACCCAGCGGGTGTTGTTGATGCAGCACGGTGGAACAGGGGTTTTAAGTGCGTGTGCCTCACACTAAGAAGGTCATGGGCTCGTTTCTTCGTCTTTCTGTGCGGGGCATGCACACGAACATGCAAACATGTGGATGGAGAGGGGGTGTGACGTTCATATGTTGTCAATATTCAGTGTTTTATCCTTCATAGTTAATATTGTAAATCCCACATTCTTTATTTTCATGTACATTCCGGGTGTCTCATTCAGTAAAAAAAATGTAAAATTCCATTCCGTTTTTTAAGGCGGTCTGTCATAAAGTTTTTAGCATTCATCCATTCATTCATAATATCCATCCATCCATTTTCTACCGCTTGTTCCCTTTCGGGGTTGCGGGGGGTGCTGGAGCCTATGTGTGTAAATAAAGTATATTTTCTAAATAAATGTATTACAAAAATAAACTTACCGTGTACAATTACGTATAGTTACACTGTAATCATCTCTAATAATAAAACAAAATATTATGTATATATATGTTGTCAATTTTCAGTGTTTTATCGTTCATAGTTAGAATTGTAAATCCCACATTCTTTATTTTCATGTACATTCCAGGTGTCTCATTCAGTAAAAAAAAATGTAAAATTCCATTCCGTTTTTTAAGGCGGTCTGTTATAAAGTTTTTAGCATTCATCCATTCATTCATAATATCCGTCCATCCATTTTCTACCGCTTGTCCCTTTCGGGGTTGCGGGGGGTGCTGTAGCATATGTGTAAATTAAGTATATTTTCTAAATAAATGTATTACAAAAATAAACTTACCTTGTACAATTACGTATAGTTACACTGTAATCATCTCCAATAATAAAACAAAATATTATGTATATATATGTTGTCAATATTCAGTGTTTTATCGTTCATAGTTAAAATTGTAAATCCCACATTCTTTATTTTCATGTACATTCCGTGTGTCTCATTCAGTAAAAAAAATGTAAAATTCCATTCCGTTTTTTAAGGCGGTCTGTCATAACGTTTTTAGCATTCATCCATCCATTTTCTACCGCTTGTTCCCTTTCGGGTTTGCGGGGGGTGCTGGAGCCTATGTGTGTAAATAAAGTATATTTTCTAAATAAATGTATTACAAAAATAAACTTACCGTGTACAATTACGTATAGTTACACTGTAATCATCTCTAATAATAAAACAAAATATTATGTATATATATGTTGTCAATATTCAGTGTTTTATCGTTCATAGTTAATATTGTAAATCCCACATTCTTTATTTTCATGTACATTCCAGGTGTCTCATTCCGTAAAAATTTTCTTAATTCCATTCCGTTTTTTAAGGCGGTCTGTTATAACGTTTTTAGCATTCATCCATCCATTTGCTACCGCTTGTCCCTTTCGGGGTCGCCGGAGCCTATCTCAGCAATCAGACATTATTGTGAGGTTTTGTATGAGTGTTCCTAAAAATAGATCTGGCCCGCCACATCAATTTGTGTGTGGAAATAATATCCATCCATCCATTTTCTACCGCTTGTCCCTTTCGGGGTGGTGGGGGTGCTGGAGCTTGTGTAAATAAAGTATATTTTCTTAATATATGTGTTACAAAAATAAATGTACCGCGTACATTTAAGTGTATTTTACACTGTAATCATCTCTAATAATAAAACAAAATATTAGCACGGTGGAACAGGGATTAGTACATGTGCCTCACAATAGGAAAGTCATGGGTTCGTTCCTTCGTCTTTCTGTGTGGAGAAAACATGCAAACTCCACATACGTGGATGGAGAGGGGGTGTAACGTTCATCTGTTGTCAATATTCAGTGTTTTATCCTTCATAGTTAATATTGTAAATCCCACATTCTTTATTTTCATGTACATTCCGGGTGTCTCATTCCGTAAAAAAATTTAAAATTCCATTCCACTTTTTAAGGCGGTCTGTCATAATGTTTTTAGCATTCATCCATCCATTTTCTACCGCTTGTCCCTTTCGGGGTCGCGGGGGTTGCCGGAGCCTATCTCAGCAATCGGACATTATTGTGAGGTTTTGTATGAGTGTTCCTAAAAACAGATCTGAAAGCGTGGAAATAATATCCATCCATCCATTTTCTACCGCTTGTCCCTTTCGGGGTCGCAGGGGGTGCTGGAGCCTATGTGTAAATAAAGTATATTTTCTTAATAAATGTATTACAAAAATAAACGTACCGCGTACAATTAGGTATATTTACACTGTAATCATCTGTAATAATGAAACAAAAAATTAGCACGGTGGAACAGGGGTTAGTACGTGTGGCGAAAACATGCAAACTCCACACATTTCGATGGAGAGGGGGTGTGACGTTCATATGTTGTCAATATTCAGTGTTTTATCGTTCATAGTTAATATTGTAAATCCCACATTCTTTATTTTCATGTACATTCTGGGTGTCTCATTACGTAAAAAAAAAAAATTCTATTCTGTTTTTTAAGGCGGTCTGTCATAACGTTCTTAGCATTCAATCAGACATTATAAATATAAATATAAATATATTACAAAAATAAATGTACCGCGTATTATTGCATATATTTACACTTTAATAATCTCAAATAATAAAACTAAATATTATATCGTCGTACGTTTTAAAACAATGTTACTGTTCAAATAAAGACAAATACTTAAATATCTGCTTGACTTATTTCAAAGCAAGTAATCCAACAAACTGTTCCTGTAAATATTTTACAGTAAAAACATTTTTACAGTAAAATCCACTTTCAATATAGGTACCGTTTTTCCATTCCATTTAATTTAATTCCATGTATTTTTTTTTTTAATTTGCTGTAAAAAAAAAACAACTGCAAATATTATAGTAAAATGCCAGTTTTGTACACTACAATCCAAATATTTGGTTTTGTACAGCATACATAAAAAAAAAAATGATACACATGTTTTATATACTTATGATTTCAAAGCAAGTAATCCAACAAACTGTTGCTGTAAATATTTTACAGTAAAACTTTTTTTTTTACAGTAAAATCCCCTTTCAATATAGAGTAATATTGTATAAAAAAAAACTTGCATGGATTTTTACATGAAAAAAACCAGTGGTACCATTTTTCCATTCCATTTAATTTAATTCCATGTATTTTTTTATTTAATCCATCCATCCATTTTCTACCGCTTGTTTTTTTATTTTACATGCTGTAAAAAAAAAAAAAAAGAAAACCTGCAAATATTACGGT
>NC_084750.1:18139186-18154186 GCF_033978785.1 Entelurus aequoreus | reverse complement strand
CATAATACACCTTACGGTGCAACCTGGACACATCATCAGTGATTCTCCCGGGGTCATAGGGTGTTTCGGGTCTTAATCAAACACCCTCTCCCGGGCGACCCAGCCGAGGGTGATCAGTCCCTCGATTTGTGCCCAGGTAGCGCTCCACGCCACGCGTCCCCCCTCCGACGGTCTGCCCCGGGGTTGCGCCGGTGGTGCTTGGAGGTTCCAGGCACTGTGGGGAATGTCCGGGCCTGGGTCCTCCTCCGTCTCATCAGGGCCGTACAAGGTACTGGCCCTGTGCGTTGCACCACGGGTTTCCTCAGGCAGCCTATCTTGATCTTATGTGTCTTCAGGGTTTTTTGCAGCGTTATATGGGTGCTCCCTTGCAGGAGCTGCAGCTTGGGATGCTACCCCTCCCTGCCCCGGTTGCCGTCTTTCCGGGCTGTCAACTGTCTCTCCAGTTGTCACTGTTCTTGTATATAGTTGGGACAGGAGACAATAGTGTGTAACTCATTCAGTGGTCTTTATTGCAACTGATGGCCCGGACGTAAACACAACACACACTTCCTGCTAGCTGCTGGGACATACCATTCTGTTAGGGGTGCAACCCTTACTCGCCTATAACATCTCCCCTTTCTTAGATGAACCTTTCTAAGAACATAAACAACCCGAATATGTATCCCATATTAACACATTACTAAAATAAAACACATTACAGATTCCGTCCCCCTATTTTTTTTTTTTTTTTTTTTTTTTTTTTTTCAAACGTGTGTCAACACAACAATAGTCCAGCCTCAGGCCCAAACCCCAGTCCATAATATCTATAAGTCCAACCTGACCGGCACTCTCACCAGCCTGCCACTGGCCGTCCTCTGCTCCGTCACGGGCGTGGCGTTGCCCGCGGGCTGGTGCACACCACTCCGCCTGAGCGGCCTGGCCCCCTGCCCGTTTGTGTCACTGTCCTCCATATTGCCCGTCGTGCTGTCAGACGGATCGCTGTGTTGCTCCTCAGGCGGGCCGCTGCGCTGCATGCTTTGTTGCTCAGGGTGGCGTCCGATCGCCTCCCCCTCAGCTGGCCGCAGATCCACCCGATTCCGTCGATAGAACGTCCCCTCGACATCCACCAGGTATGATCTGGGGCCCGCCTGTTGCAGGCACACGCCCCTCCTCCACCTGCCCGTCCTGTCGCCAGGTAGTGGCTTCATCCTGATGTCTTGGCCGATACACAGCTCGGGCAAGTCTCTGGCCGACCTGTCATACCAGAACTTGGCTGTCTGGTGTTTCGCCCGCAGCTTCTCCGGGACCCCAGTGACTACGCTCGGCTCCAAGAGCGTGTCGGCGACCGGGAGCGGAGTTTTCAGCCTCCGAGACATCAGTCTTTGTGCTGGGCTGCTGAGCATGCCCTCCGTGGGCGTGTTTCTCCACTGTAAGATGGCTATCCATGGGTCATTGCCTGCGCTGGCTGCTTTCTTGCACAGATTCTTCACTATCTTTACTGCCGACTCAGCCTTTCCATTAGACTTTGGGTGCCTGGGTGAAGACATTACATGGCTAAAGTCCCATTCTTTTGCAAACCTCCTGAATGTCCCGCAGTCAAACTGAGAACCACAGTCTGTAATGACCCGGTCAGGCTGTCCGTGTCGTGCGAATTGGGCCTTGCACCTCAGGACTGTGGTCTCTGCTGACAAGTCTGGGAGCAGCTCTATCTCCCAGAAGTCTGAGTAATGGTCAACGATGATCAGAAAATCCTTGCCTGCTTGCCTGAATAGATCCATGCTGAGAATCTGCCATGGCCGCGTCGGGAGTGCATGTGACATCATTGTTTCTCGCTGTTGGTCATGTGAATATTCGTTACATGCTGAACACTGACTCACATAGTCCTTGACTTCACCTTGCATGTTCGGCCAGTACAGCGTGTCTCTGGCCTGTCTGTAACAGGCATCTCCTCCTACGTGGCTGGCGTGGATGCGTTTCAGCATCTCCGCGCGTAACGACTTTGGAATTATGACCCGCTGGCTTTTGAAGAGCACTCCATCTTGTGCGCTGATCTCGTCACGAATTGACCAGTACTCCCTGATCGCCAGAGGAGTATCCTCACGGAGATCTGGCCATCCCCTGAGCACTGCTGCCTTTAGCATCTGGAGGTTTTCATCCATCTCCGTGTGTTGTCTTATCTGCGCCAGGCGCTGTCTGGTGACATTCAGATAATCAGCCTGATTTATCTGTTCAGTGTCCTCCTGCGCCCTCTGCAGGCTACAAACTGCGTGTTTTGTGTAGCTCGTGTCCGTCCTCTGTAGTGGAGCCGTGGCTCTGCTCAACGTGTCACTGATGTGCATGTCTGGGCCCGGCTTGTACACTACCTTGAGGGTGTAGTTCTGAAGTGTGAGCAGCATGCTTTGGAGCCTCTTGGGTGCCGTGAGGAGAGGCTTGTTGAAAATCGAGATGAGTGGCTTGTGGTCCGTTTCTGCTGTGATCTCTCCACGCCCATACAGGTAATAGTGGAATCGCTGGCACGCAAACACGATGCTCAGACACTCCTTTTCGATTTGTGCATAGTTCTGTTCTGTCTGAGTTAGCGCCCGTGATGCAAACCCGACTGGCTGGCCCTCCTGCATCAGACAGCATCCAAGCCCCTTCTGGCTCGCATCACTCTGGATGGTGACTGGCTTGGTCACGTCGTAGTATCTCAGGAGCGGGGCTGCCGTGACCAGCCGCTTGACCTCCTTGACTGCAGCCTCGTGTTTAGGCAGCCAATGCCACGGGACGTCTTTGTCCAGCAGCCTCCGCAGTGGCTCACAGATGTCGGAGAGTCGTGGCATGAACTTTGCGAGATAGGTGACAAACCCTATGAACCGCTGGACTGCTTTGGCGTCGGTGGGGTGTGGCATGTCCTGGACTGCCCTGATCTTTTCTGGGTCTGCCTTGAGCCCCTCTGCTGACAGAATATGCCCATGAAACTTGACCTCTCTAAGCCTGAACTGCAGCTTCTTTAGACTCAATCTTAGCTTAACTTCTCTGCACCTCTCCATGAGCGCTATCAGTTTTGTGTCATGGTCCTGTATGGCCTCCTCATCTGTCTCCCCACACCCTACCACCAGTATGTCATCTGCGATTGGCTCTACACCAGCAAGCCCTGCCAGCAGCTCATGCTGCTTCCGCTGGTATACCTCTGGCGCTACTGACACACCAAACGGTAGCTTTAACCAGCGCTTCCTGCCCCACGGTGTCCAGAACGTAGTCATGTAACTACTGTCCTCATCTAGCCTACACTGTAAAAAGGCATCACGTGCGTCTACAAGGGTGAATATGCGCGCTTTAGGCAGCTTGTATAGCACATCCTCTAAGGTCGGCATTAGGTAATGTGACCTCTTCAGAGCTTGATTTAGAAACTTGGGGTCTATGCAGATCCTCACCTTGACTGGCTGTCTGACTATCACCATGTTGCTAATCCACTCACTTGGCTCTGACACTGAGGCTAGGTGCCCATCTCGCTCATATTTATCTAGCTGAGCCTTGACTGCCTCTCTGAGTGCCACTGGCACATTGCGTGGGGGAGCCTGCACCGGGGCTATATCTTTGTCTAGCTCAAAATGAACCTCCCCTGGGACGGATTCGACTGGACTGTTAAAAACATCATCATATGTCATAACAAGGTGCTGCCTAGTTAGTGGCTCTGACCTGCTCTGCCCCACCATAAGCAGCTCCTGAGGGATGGTGAAGCGCATTAGGCCTAGCCGCTCACTGGTTTCGCCCGACAGCAGGGGTCTCTGCTTGCTTCTCACTATCTCGAACTCAAGCTTGTGTGTTTTGCCCCTCACTACACACTCTGTCCTGAATATCCCTATGGATTGCATCGTTTCGCCTGAATACAGTACCAATCTGGTCTGGCTCGGCCCTAACTCCACACCAGGCGCCAGTCTTCTCTTGTCTTGTATACTCATCACATTACAGGTCGCCCCTGAATCTAGCTGGCACCTCTGAGACCCACCATTCACTCTTATGTTAGCAAACCATTTCCTCCCACCGCCCTGGACTGTACCTATGCTCTCTGTTGTGTAGATGTGGGCCTCTGTGCTGTCCCTGACCATATCCTCCTGGACCTCAGCCTCTGCTATGTTCAATTGTCGGGCTTGTCTCCCCTTCAGGCACACCTTAGCGAAATGATTTGCTGTTCCGCAATTGCGGCAGTTCTTCCCATATGCTGGGCAAAGTTCACGTCCGCGCTTGTGCATGTTGCCACAATATCTACATGCAGCACCCTCACTCTGTGCCTGATCCTGAAACTTGCTAAAGTGTTCCTGCTTAGATGTTGGTCGCGGCCGCCGGCCATCTGTCGCATGCACTGCCTCCAGCGGCCTGTCCTGTGCCATCGTCTTCAACCTGATATCCGTCATTTCAGCAGCTCTGCATATTTCGATGGCTGATGTCAGCGTGAGATCCTTCTCTCTGAGCATGCGACGCCGCACACCCTCATCACTGACACCCAACACCACTCTGTCTCTTATAAGTTCCTCTCCGAGTTGGCCATACTCACAGGAAGCAGCTTTTTCCCTCAGCCTCGTTACAAACGCATCAATGGGCTCCCCTTCATCTTGCTTGCAGTTGCCGAAAACGTATCTCTCGAATATTACATTTCTGGCTGGCTTGAAATACGCACCGAGACTCTCGAGGATGACGTCCACGTCCTTCTGCTGGTCCGCCGTGAGTCCCAGGTTATGCTTGTATATGTGGCGGCATTCAGCGCCCATCACTCGTCGCAGGGTTGCTGCCTGCACTTCCTTTGATTTTTCTTTTAGTCCTGATGCCAGAATATAATCCTCAAATTCGGCTCTAAAATTGTCCCAATTACTTGTGATATCGCCACTCAGCTTCATTTCCTCCGGTGGTGGTATGCTGGAAGCCATGGTGAAGCTATCGCTGTTAGCCTAGCTTGTTGCTAACGGCTAAATCTCCCGTCTTCGCCTCCACTGCTCCTTCTTTTTTTCTTTTTTTTTTTTTTTTCGTGTGTGCCGTCAGTGCAGCACGACAACACACAACCCTCAAACTTTGGGTCTAGCCACTTCTGACGCCATGTTCTTGTATATAGTTGGGACAGGAGACAATAGTGTGTAACTCATTCAGTGGTCTTTATTGCAACTGATGGCCCGGACGTAAACACAACACACACTTCCTGCTAGCTGCTGGGACATACCATTCTGTTAGGGGTGCAACCCTTACTCGCCTATAACAGTCACCACTCTTTCGAGGTTGTCATCCAGCCTCTTCCTGGAAGTCAATGGCGATGCCATACTGGATCGGTTTCATAATACACCTTACGGTGCAGTCATGCAGTGACCAAATATGTCTGATTAGCACTCCACACAAGTCAATAACATCAACAAAACTCACCTTTGTGTATTCACGCACAACGTTAAAAGTTTGGTGGACATAATGAGACAGAAAAAAAAGTGGCATAAAACACGTCCTAGAAAGTCGGAGAAAGTTATACATATGTAAACAAACTACGGTGAGTTCAAGGACCGCCAAAATTAGTAGGACAAAACGGTGCTCGCCAAATACTCGAATCAGTGAAGCATGTTTAATATAAACAGGGTGCTTTATAACAATTAGGGAGGTTTGTGTCATGTTTGTCCTCCTACAGAAACCATATTAAAACAAACAAAAAAAATTTTTCCCCTCATCTTTTTCAATTTTTCATACATTTATGAAAAAGCTCCAGATAGCCACTAGGGCGGCGCTAAAGAGCCGCATGCGGCTCTAGAGCCGCATGCGGCTCTAGAGCCGCGGGTTGCCGACCCCTGACCTATTAGTTCGTCACTGAAGGCATCAAAACTATGACACCTGTGAAGTGAAAACCATTTCAGGTGACTACCTCTTAAAGCCCATCGAGAAAATGCCAAGAGTGCGCAAAGCAGTAATCAGAGCAAAGGGTGGCTATTTTGAAGAAACTAGAATATAAAACATGTTTTCAGTTATTTCACCTTTTTTTTGTTAAGTACATAACTCCACATGTGTTCATTCATAGTTTTGATGTGACAATCTACAATGTAAATAGTCATGAAAATAAAGAAAACGCATTGAAATGAGAAAGTGTGTCCAAACTTTTGGCCTGTACTGTATTTGATTATAACGTATTTTTTATGTATGTGGTAAAAAAAAACAACTGCCAGCTAATTTGACAACATTTTACCATAGAGTGTATGGTGGTTTTTACAGCATTACTGTAAATGGAAAAACAGTACCACTGTTTTTTTTACAGTATAATCCTGGCGACTGAGCTGCCAGTTTGTTTGTTTTTTACCGTAAAATCTACTGTTGTTTTTACAGTGTATTAAGGTAAACGGAAATATGGGCCACTGTTTGTTTGTTTTTACAGTAAAATTCAGGGTTGTTGTTTTTAACCGTATAATCTACAGTTATTGTTTTTAAAGTGTTTTACTGCTGTTTTTTTTACGGTACAATTATGGCAACTGAGCGGCCATGTTTTTTGTTTTTATTACTACAAAGTCTACAGTTGTTTTTACAGTGTTTTACTGTAAATGGGAAATACGGTACCACTGTTGTTTTACATTAGAATTCTGGCAACTGAGTTACCTTTTTATTTATTTATTTTTACAATAAAATGTACGGTTATTGTTTCCACAGTGTATTAGTGTAAATGGAAAAAACGGTCCAACTTTTTTTTACAGAATAAATCTGGCGACTGTGCTTCCATTTTTTAAATTTTTTTCGTAAAATCGTTGTTTTACAGTATGTTACTGTAAATAGAAAAACAGTACCACTGTTTTTACATTAGAATTCTGGAAACTGAGTTAACTTTTTAATTAATTAATTTTTAATTTTTTTTTACAATAAAATCTACGGTTATTGTTTCCACAGTGTATTAGTGTAAATGGAAAAAACGGTCCAACTTTTTTTTTACAGAATAAATCTGGCGACTGTGCTTCCATTTTTTTTATTTTTTTCGTAAAATCGTTGTTTTACAGTATGTTACTGTAAATGGAAAAACAGTACCACTGTTTTTTTACATTAGAATTCTGGCAACTGAGTTACCTTTTTATTCATTTATTTTTTCAATAAAATCTACGGTTATTGTTTCCACAGTGTATTAGTGTAAATGGAAACAACGGTCCAACTTTTTTTTTACAGAATAAATCTGGCGACTGTGCTTCCATTTTTTTTTTCCATAAAATTGTTGTTTTACAGTATGTTACTGTAAATGGAAAAACAGTACCACTGTTTTTTTACATTAAAATTCTGGAAACTGAGTTACCTTTTTAATTCATTAATTTTTATTTTATTTTTTTACAATAAAATCTACGGTTATTGTTTCCACTGTGAATTATGGAAAAAGGGTCCAACTTTTTTTTACAGTATAAATTCAATTTTTTTCCATTTTACATCAATTTTTTTTTTTTAACGGTAAAATCGTAGTTTTTACAGTTTATTACTGGTAATGGGAAAACGCTATCAGTTCGGTTTTTTTACAGTAGATTTTGCCGTTGAAAGTAAAAAAATAAAAAATACAAAATATATATATAAATACATACAGTGCAGGCCAAAAGTTTGGACACACCTTCTCATTCAATGGTTTCTTTATTGTCATGACTATTTACATTGTAGATTGTCACATCAAAACTATGAATGAACACATGTGGAGTTATGTACTTCACAAAAAAAAGGTGAAATAACTGAAAACATGTTTTATATTCTAGTTTCTTCAAAATAGCCACCCTTTGCTCTGATTACTGCTTTGCACACTCTTGGCATTCTCTCCATGAGCTTCAAGAGGTAGTCACCTGAAATGGTGTTCACTTCACAGGTGTGCTTGAAGCTCATGGAGAGAATGCCAAGAGTGTGCAAGGCAGCAATCAGAGCAAAGGGTGGCTATTCTGAAGAAACTAGATTATAAAACAAGTTTTCAGTTATTTCACCTTTTTTTTGTTAAGTACATAACTCCACATGTGTTCATTCATAGTTTTGATGCCTTCAGTGACAATTTACAATGTAAATAGTCTTGTCTTTGGTCTATTTCTTTCGTCAGAGTTACACATTTCGGGAAAAATGCAAAACGCAAATGTCCACCGCAGTGGACGCCGACTCTCACGCAGATCTTGATGCTTGGTGGAGGCTTAATGTTTATATGATCACATACGTATATTGCAGTTTACTCATAGCTTTCCTTATTCTTGTCTTTCAGATGTTCCTAACTTCGCAAATTTCCCTAGCTGAGGACACTCAGTAAGTACCCTGCACATACTTTTTGAACGCTAACAAAAAAAAAAACGAAATTCTGCCAAATCCTAATTATTGTGCTTCTACAGGATCAAACCGTGTGACTTCGACTACCTCAAGATCATAGGCAAAGGCAGCTTCGGAAAGGTGCGTATTTTTTTCCTGTGACCTCTTGTCACCTGTTTTCTTCGGTTGCCGATGCTAACGTCCTTTTTGCTTCAGGTTCTGCTCGCACGACACAAGGAGTCCACGACATATTACGCCGTCAAAGTGCTACAGAAGAAAATTATCCTTAAGAAGAAAGAGGTGTGCTTTTTATACACGGACAGAATTGGGTGCAGTATTAAAAGACATCATGGTAACCACTGATAAAACTCCTTCCTACCCTTCCTTCCAGCAAAAGCATATCATGGCTGAACGCAGTGTGCTGATGAAAAACATCAAACATCCTTTCCTAGTGGGGCTGCACTACTCCTTCCAGACTACTGACAAACTTTACTTTGTACTCGACTACGTTAACGGCGGAGAGGTACGTTTAAAAAGGCTCGCCACTGACTATTGCAGATGAAAATCTATCGTTTTTTTGTTGGTATTTATCATTTTATTTTAAAAAAAACAATTTTTGAAAAAATTTAAAAATGTATATGTATATACGGTATATATGTGGAGGGTGGCGTGGCCTGCCGGCCTGCCGCAGAACGCGGTGTTGCCAGGACCGGCCTCGAAGACAGCGACAGGTGCGTAGATGGCCCAGGTGGGCCTTGTTATCAAATCACCTGTCGCCTTTATTAGCAGCAGCCGTGATGAGACGAGTTAGTCGGGGTTGGAGGTGCTGCTGAGCGGACGCAGCAGACAAAGACACTTTGCTGAAAAGCAAAAGCCCCTGCACCTTTTTATGAAAATAAACCAGTGTTATACCCTGACCCTAACCCCTAACCCATTTGCAAATGTAGAGGCAACCCACTAGAGGGCAACATCTACATTTGCAAAAGTAGAGGTTGCCCTCTCGTGGGTTCTTCGGACCACCACACACTGCCAGGAGAGCCAGGAATTTCAGGGTATGACACTGTTTTATTCTCATTAAAAGGTGCGGAGGCTTTTGCTTTTTCAGCAAAGTGTCTTTGTCTGCTGCGTCCGCTCAGCAGCCTCGTCTCATCACGGCTGCTGCTAATAAAGGCGACAGGTGATTAGATAACAGGGCCCACCTGGGCCTGTCGCTGTCTTCGAGGCCGGTCCTGGCAACACCCCGTTCCGCGGCAGGCCCGCAGGCCACGCCCCCCTCCACAATATATATATATATATATATATATATATATATATATATATATATATATATATATATATATATATATATATATATATATATATATATATATATATATATATATATATATATATATATATATATATATATATATATATGTATATATGTGTATATATAGTCGAGGTTTCTGTGGTTTATTTGTTATACAGGAAAAACGGAGGCTATTTCATCCCTACAAGCCTGTTTCGAAGGTTTCCCTTCTCGTCTGGCTTGTAGGGATGAAATAGCCTCCGTGTTTTTTCCTGACCTAACGTATATTCCGCTCTACCCCGGTATTGAGCACTGTATAACAAATAAACCACGGAAACCTCGACTATATATACATATAGATATATATACATATAGATTTTTTAATTTTCTATATATTTTTATAGTATAATATATATATATAATGTATATTTTTAGCTCTTCTACCATCTTCAAAGAGAAAGGATCTTCTTGGAGCCCCGAGCCAGATTCTACTCTGCAGAAATTGCAAGTGCACTTGGCTACCTCCACTCCCTGCATATTGTCTACAGGTAACGGCAACCCTACAGCGCCCCCTAGTGGACACTCACTGTATAACAGCTGGGTTCTTCTTTTTTTTTTGTTCATCTTTTTTTTCATTGTTCATCTTTTCTTTTTTTTTGCCTTCTTCCCAGGGACCTGAAGCCTGAGAACATCCTGTTAGACTCCCAAGGCCACATAGTCCTGACTGACTTCGGTCTCTGCAAAGAGGGACTCGAAGATAACGGCACAACGACCACGTTCTGCGGGACGCCCGAGGTACAGATTCGAAACACTGGAAACGTTTTACTGACCAGTGCACGCGCTTTGACTAACATTTGGGTTTGTTTTCCTAGTATTTGGCTCCTGAGGTGCTCCAGAAGCAAGCCTATGACCGCACAGTTGACTGGTGGTGCCTGGGGTCGGTGCTCTACGAGATGCTCTACGGACTTGTGAGTACCACCCGTTTATGTGGATTCTCTTGCCTGTCCGTGCACTCATTTGGTTTCTTTCGCATGGCGCAGCCTCCGTTCTACAGCCGCAACACAGCTGAGATGTACAACAACATCCTGCATAAGGCTCCCGTGCACAAACCCAACGTGTCCAATGCGGGCAGGGAGATGCTGGAGGGGCTCCTGCAGAAGGACCGCACCAAGAGGCTGGGGGTGAAGGATGACTTTGTAAGTGCACAAAGTGAGACCGGCCTCTTGCAGAACCAATAATAACACAAATATCCGTTTTTGTTTTTTTTCTCTCCCCAGCTCGAACTGAAGTACCATTCCTTTTTCTCGCCAATTAACTGGGATGACCTGATGGCCAAGAAGATCACGCCGCCCTTCATCCCCTCAGTGGTAGGTTCCGCTACGACATTCAAGGGTTCCATCTAGAGATGGCCGATAATGGCTTTTTTTCCGATATTCCGATATTGTCCAACTCTTAATTACTGATTCCGATATCAACCGATACCGATATATACAGTCGTGGAATTAACACATTATTATGCCTAATTTTGTTGTGATTCCCCACTGGATGCATTAAACCAGGGGTCACCAACGCGGTGCCCGCGGGCACCAGGTAGCCCGTAAGGACCAGATGAGTAGCCCGCTGGCCTGTTCTAAAAATAGCTCAAATAGCAGCACTTACCAGTGAGCTGCCTCTATTTTTTAAATTTTATTTATTTACTAGCAAGCTGGTCTCGCTTTGCCCGACAGTTTTAATTCTAAGAGAGACAAAACTCAAATAGAATTTGAAAATCCAAGAAAATATTTAAAGACTTGGTCTTCACTTGTTTAAATAAATTCTTTTTTTTTTTTACTTTGCTTCTTATAACTTTCAGAAAGACAATTTTAGAGGAAAAATACAACCTTAAAAATGATTTTAGGATTTTTAAACACATATACCTTTTTACCTTTTAAATTCCTTCCTCTTCTTTCCTGACCATTTAAATCAATGTTCAAGTAAAAAAAAAAACGTTTATTGTAAAGAATAATAAATAAATTTTAATTTAATTCTTCATTTTAGCTTTTTTTTTTTCGACGAAGAATATTTGTGAAATATTTCTTCAAACTTATTATGATTAAAATTCAAAAAAATTATTCTGGCAAATCTAGAAAATCTGTAGAATCAAATTTAAATCTTATTTCAAAGTCTTTTGAATGTCTTTTAAAATGTTTGTTCTGTAAAATCTAGAAGAAATAATGATTTGTCTTTGTTAGAAATATAGCTCTGTCCAATTTGTTATATATTCTAACAAAATGTAGATTGGACATTAACCTATTTAAAACATGTCATCAACATTATAAAATTAATCTTAATCAGGAAAAATTACTAATGATGTTCCATAAATTATTTTTTTAATTTTTTCAAAAAGATTCGAATTAGCTAGTTTTTCTCTTCTTTTTTTCGGTTGAATTTTGAATTTTAAAGAGTCGAAATTGAAGATAAACTATGTTTCAAAATTTTATTTTCATTTTTTTCGTGTTTTTTCCTCTTTTAAACCGTTCAATTAAGTGTCAATATCATTAATTATCAATAATAACATAGAGTTAAAGGTAAATTTCTGGCAATTTATTTAAGTGTGTATCAAACTGGTAGCCCTTCGTATTAATCAGTACCCAAGAAGTAGCTCTTGGTTTCAAAAAGGTTTGTGACCCCTGCATTAAACAATGTAACGTTACCATGAATTGATTAACGTGGACCCCGACTTAAACAAGTTGAAAAACGTATTGGGGTGTTACCATTTAGTGGTAAATTGTACGGAATATGTACTGTACTGTGCAATCTACTAATACAAGTTTCAATCAATCAATCCAAAACAAGGTTTTCCAAAATAAGAGAACAACCTGGGCGGGGTAGGGTGTAGCGGGGGGTGTATATTGTAGCGTCCCGGAAGAGTTAGTGCTGCCAGGGGTTCTGGGTATTTGTTCTGTTGTGTTACGGTGCGGATGTTCTCCCGAAATGTGTTTGTCATTCTTGTTTGGTGTGGGTTCGCAGTGTGGCGCATATTTGTAACAGTGTTAAAGTTGTTTATACGGCCGCCCTCAGTGTGACCTGTATGGCTGTTGACCAAGTATGCGTGGCATTCACTTATATGTGTGTCAAAGCCACATATATTATGTGACCTGGCCGGCACGCTGTTAGTAAGGAGGAAAAGCGGACGTGACGACAGGTTGTAGAGGACGATAAAGGCAGTGCCTTTAAGGCACGCCCTCAATAATGTTGTCCGGGTGGAAATCGGGAGAAATTCGGGAGAATGGTTGCCCCGGGAGATTTTCGGGAGTCTCCTGGGAAAATCGGGGGGTTGAAACCGATACCGATAATTTCCGATATTACATTTTAAAGCATTTATCTCAAATCTAGTTCCGTCAATTGGATGTGTGCCACAATTAAATTCGGATTGTCACAAAAAGATTTGGTGTGCTGACCCTCGCTCAAAAATATAAACAAGTGTCCCGTTCCAACTCCATACAGTAGATGGCAGTATTACTCTGCTTTTTTTAACACCTAAATACAGTACAGGCCAAAAGTGTGGACACATCTTCTCCTCATTCAATGTGTTTTCTTTATTTTCATGACTATTTACATTGTAGATTGTCACATCAAAACTATGAATGAACACATGTGGAGTTATGTACTTAACAAAAAAAGGTGAAATAACTGAAAATTTGTTTTTGTCATGGTCTGTGGTCTGGATTATGTTTTGTTATTTTTTGTTAGTTTTTGGACTCTTTTAGTTCCTGTTTTTGTGCACCCTTGTTTGTTTTAGTTTCCATGACGACTTATTCGTTTCCCCTGCCTCGTGTGTTCAAATCACGCACCTGCTTTAATCAGAGACTATTATTTAAGCCAGTTAGTCGTCCTGGCGACATCACTCTGTATTTGCTCTGTTCATGCCATAGATTCATGCTCTGCCAAGTAAGTTTTGTTTCATGTCCATAGTTTCTGCCTATGTGTTAGTTTTTGTATCGTACACTAAGTTGGGCCTTCGCCTTGTGCGCCCTTTTGTTTGTACCTATTGATAGCGAACAATTAAAAATGTTCCTACCTTCAAGCCTTGTCCGATATAGTCCGATTGCATCCCGGGAGAACAAATCTCGCTGCGAACCCCGCGTCATGACCGTTTTATATTCTAGTTTCTTCAAAATAGCCACCCTTTTGCTTTGATTACTTTTTCGCACACTCTTGGCATTCTCTCCATGAGCTTCAAGAGGTAGTCACCTGAAATAGTTTTTACTTCACAGGTGTGCTTGAAGCTACCCTAACAAATACTAATGAGAGTTCGCAACTGCTTTATTTTTGCAGAGCGGCCCCACAGACCTACGCCACTTCGACACGGAGTTCACCCACCTGCCCGTGTCGTCCTCCCTGTGCACCGACACCCTGACGGTGACCGGCAGCGTCAAAGAAGCGGCAGGGGCGTTCCCGGGCTTTTCCTACGGGCCTCCGGAAGACCATTCCTTCATGTGAATTACCGAGAACTCCCCCGGAAAACTACCCCCGGACGGAGGAGTCTTATTTCCACACGCCGGTTGATCGGCGGGTCCACTCGACCCCCCGCGTTGCATAAGTGTGCCGCGTACGGATGCACCGGAGGGTCACCCACGGGTAACCGGGCCTCGCGGCTACGACGTGACACGGAGAGAAGTGCCTGAGCAACTCGGACGGCACCTGCGAGAGAGAGTTCATAACGCATGTCAAAGCTCTTTCAAGGAAACATGACTCATAATTTATATCGTTGCTTTGGACCAAATTTAAAATGTACAAAGGTTACAAATATCATTTCATCAACACATCACTGTTTACCTGTTTGCAGCATATAATTAAAGCCTCCGACTGTATATAAAAGTATATTCATCATAACTATATTTACTCCTTTTCTAATCTAATTTATTCTGGACTGACGATTGAAGCAGCAATAACATGTCTAAACACTGAATATCCATCACAATTACAATGATTTATAGTGAACACTCCAACCAACTAAATATGTTACATGTATTTATGGATTATGTAGAGAATTGTGACTGTTTTGTGCCTGTCCAATGAGGCCTGACCCATCTTTTACTGTATGTACAGTACATATCTGCTTTCCATCACCGGTTGTTCCCTCCTGTAGAGAATCTCTCTTTATACAAGTGCTTCATTAACTTGACTAAGAACAACTAGGTCAGGGGTGTCCAAACTTTTTCCACTGAAAAATCAAAGCAAGCGGGGGCCATTTTCATATTTTTTATTTTAAAAGCCAATACAATATATGTATAAAAAATATACATTTAGGCCTCCACTCAGACTTGATCCGGGGGACCCCAAAAGGTTTTGGTCAAAAAAAATATTACAAATGTGTCATTATTTAGTATTATTATTATTATTATTCAAGGTTTAAATCTCTAGATCAACATTAGGTCTATCTGTCAATATAACGCTTTTAAAGATTTAAGTTGTATGCCATTTTTATGGAAAAAAAAAACACAAAA